>NC_044035.1:296249398-296571898 GCF_901765095.1 Microcaecilia unicolor | reverse complement strand
CTTTTTGCCAGTTCATCAGTTTTGAATCAAAGTTTGCCACTTTTTGCCCACCACTATTGGGGTGCAGTGACAGCTTGCCTTAAGAGAAAGAACCGTGCTTTTTGATGAGGTGGTGAGATTAGCATTTCCAGAACTGGGAATTAAAAGATGGGTTAGGCAAGCCTGGTTGGTGGGGAAAGAAAGTTTTGGTTTCCAAGTGGATGTCCTGGAGGCTCCCTCCGTTTGGCAGCAGAGAAACATGCATAATAATTATATACAAAAGGAGTGGGAGTGGCAATGGGGAGACCACAATGAAGGCAGATCTTCTTCATGGTGTGGGGGATTATCCTGATACTCTACCTCCACAGGCTCAGAGTAATATTTTGAATAGTTGTTAAATTGATGAGATATGTATGAATGGGCTGAACTCTCAATAGGGAGGGGAAAGGAAGAGAAGGGGAAAAGACTGTAGGTTTTTTTGGGGGGAGGGGGGGAGTTGTGAGTAGTATTGCCATAAGTGGCACTAAGAGTAGGAGAGTGAGTGGCTGGACGATTAATGGTGTCTGTTTTTCTTGGGGATTGGGGCCTAAGAGCAAAAGGCTCATCTGTGGTGGGTGTGGGGTGTGTGGTGTGAAAGAGTATGTGTGTGGGGCAGGGGGTTGGAAGGGTGGGTTCACTGTTACAAGATTGCTTGATATGCTTTTGTTATTGTTCAGTTAGTGTCTGTAGGGATGCTTTTCTTGTAATTAGAAGGCATTGAATCGAGAATGGTATGACTTGGTTAAATATTTGTTGCATATACAGGATAGGTGGGAGAGGAGTTTAGGGGTTGTATGGAGCAGGGAGTGGAATGGGGTTTAGGGTCTTTTCAAGTAACTGTGGTTCAGTATTATGTGCTCATTATTTGTTGGTTTGTTATATTTTCAAGAAAAGATTTCTGAACTAAATTAGCATTATGTGGTAAGAAATCATTATGTTTCACCTGTGAACTGGGTAGCAACAAAGAAAAAAAATATATCTTCAAGTAATCCATTATTAATTTGCATTTTCATTAAAATATTTTTGAATTAATGATGAAATTATGGAACAATTGAATAGTGATTAATTCTTTACAGAATCACAGCTAAATTAAATGTAGTTAGAGATTGGAAAGTGATAAATTAATGGAAAATAATAATAATTTACATCTATATGGTAACACATCCATCTCTTTCATTACCATATGTCACAGTTAAAAGACTGAACCCAAAAAATATTAAGGTGGCAAAACATTGACCACACCTTTATTGAAAAAACAGTTTCATAGCAACATATATAAAATGACAAACTCTGCCAGATGCCAAAAATGCACAAATCAAAATATCAAACTAATAACTCTTTAGTTTCCCATTCAGTTAGATGGTATCGAACTAGCTATGAAAAGTTCCCAATACCCCCAGGGGCCCATGGTGATGCCAAGCCACAAAAACTCCTCTCCCTCAAGACGGTGATGCCCTTAAGGATCCAAAATTCAATTTCATGAATAATAAAAAAAAAAAACCCAGTGATACCATATCCCATCCCCTCCATTCCCATAATGTTGCAGCCTATCCTCAACAATCTTCCCACCCTTCACACCATATCCCTACACACCAGGAGGGCCCACAATGATGCCAAGCCCCAAATACTCCTCTCCCTCAAGGCAGTCACACCCTCAAGGATCCAAAATTCAATTTCATGAATAACTGAAAAACCCCAATGATTCCATTTCCCCTCCCCTCCATTCCCACTAAGCTGCAACCTATCCTCAACAGTCTTCCCACCCTTCACGCCATAGCCCTATCCATCGGGATGGTGGGGGAGACAACAGCCCAAAGCCCTCCACACCCTTCCCTCCCAGATTATCCCAAATCAAAACCCACCAAAACCCCAACACCACACAAACTGATGAAGCCCCTCCCCCTCTCATAAATTCACCTATCCCAAGTTCCAACTCCTCTCTGGACAAACCCAACTAGCTGATACTACCCTCCAATCCCTTCCACCTTTCCCTTCCAGCAACAAGCTAAAAGCAAAAAAAATTAACCCAAAAGGTGCCTGCATGTTACCTTCATGGTCCAGACCATGAGCATCCCTTATAATTACAGTACTTCAAAGCTATGAAAATCACTTTGTTAGAAGGAATATCTGCTTGCCAAGCTTAGTGTCTGGTATAGTACCATTTTCTAAAGGTCAAGCAAGGGAAAGGATTATATTACAGTTGAAAAACTAAATATACTCAAGAAACATCCTGAACTTTTTATTGGTCATCTTTATTGATTATAGAGGTAAAAAATGGGCAATAAAGCTCAAAGCCCTGTAGGGTTAGTCTGAGGCCCTACCAAGGCCATTAGAAGAGGGGGGTGAGGCAGACAAGAACCTGGGCTCCATGCTTAGGAGCAACAATGTACCTTGTCAGGGTATGAGGTACAGCATTTTATGAACATGTATACTTTAGATGAACATGTATACCTTAGAGGAAAGGAGAAACAGGGGTGATATGATACAGACATTCAAATATTTGAAAGATATTAATCCGCAAATGAACCTTTTTCGGAGACGGGAAGGCGATAGAACTAGAGGACATGATTTGAGGTTGAAGGGGGGCAGACTCAGGACTAATGTCAGGAAGTATTTTTTCACAGAGAGGGTGGTGGATATGTGGAATGCCTTCCCGCGGGAGGTGGTGGAGATGAAAACGGTAATGGAATTCAAACATTCGTGGGATAAATACAAAGGAATCCTGTTTAGAAGGAATGGTTCCATGGAATCTTAGCAGAGATTGGGTGGCGACGCTGGTAATTGGGAAACAAAATGGGAGCTGGGCAGACTTCTACGGTCTATGACCTGATTGTGACTGAATAGATAGAGATGGGCTGGAGTGTAAAATTTAAGGAGCTTCAACATTAGCTCCAGAACTTAGTGCAAAAACAGTGCTGGGTAGACTTCTATGGTCTGTGCCCTCAGAAAAGCAAGGACAAATCAAACTCAGGTATACATATAAAGTATCATATACCATGTAAATGAGTTTATCTTGTTGGGCAGACTGGATGGACCGTACAGGTCTTTATCTGCCATCATTTACTATGTTACTATGTTATGCCACTGCAGCAGCAGCACCAGGAGTGCTCCTGATCCTTCTCATGGCCAGCAGTAGGGCAACTTTGTTAGGACAGCAGCATCAAGGCTCACTCTGCAGCCGGTTGGATCACTTAACCTCCAAGTATTCAAAGTAGTCTATAAGCTTCATGGGACAGAGATACTGTAATCGTTATAATTGTTTGTTTTTACAGCATTGGTTAGAACCCCCATAGAAAACTGTAAATATCAGTTTATAAACATAATAAAATTTGGAACATGAAATTTCACAATGGTATAGCAGAGTTAAAAAGATGAGGCTTAATCATTGTCAAACAGCATACTAGAAAATGCAGCTTGCATTCTAATTAAGGAATTATCTTTTCTACACACTACACCCATATGTACACCAGAATTAAGCTTGATCTGTTTCATTAGTTTAGGCTGATAAGCATCAAGCGCTGCTCAGCTCTCATTCCCATAAGTGAGTTCTCGAAAAGTAATTATATTCCTGATTTCACCATGTCATTAGCCATGCTTTTTTCTAGAAAGAAAAGTTTAAGTAATCAGACAGGGTCATCTTTTGGGGAGTGGAGGAGGGGGGGAATGGAACTGGAGAAACCATCCAGTGCCCTGAGTCCACAGTAGCTCCGTGTGCTGCGCAGAGTTCAGACACAGCATGAGCCTCTCCATAAGAACATAAGCATTGCCATACTGGGACAGATTGAAGGTTCATCAAGCCCAGTATCCTGTTTCCAACAGTGGCCAATCCAGGTCACAAGTACCTGGCAAAATCCCAAAAGAGTAAAACAGATTTTATGCTTCTTATCCTAGAAATAAGCAGTGGATTTTCCCAAGTCCATCTTTATAATGGTGTGTGGACTTTTCTTTTAGGAAAGTATCCAAAACTTTTTAAATCGTGCTAAGCTAACTGCTTTTACCACATTGTCTGGCAACAAATTTCAGAGTTTAATTACACATTGAGTGAAGAAATATTTTCTCTGGTTTCTTTTAAATGTACTACTTAGTAGCTTCATTGTGTGCCCCTTAGTCCTAATATTTTTGGGAAGAGTAAACATGAAATTCATGTCTATGCATTGCACTCCACTCAGCATTTTATAGACCTATATCATATCTCCCCTCAGCTATCTCTTTTCCAAGCTGAAGGGCCCTAGCCACTTTAGCCTTTCCTCATAGGGAAATTGTCCCATCCCCTTTATCATTTTCATCGCCTTTCTCTGTACCTTTTCTAATTCTGCTATATCTTTTTTGAGATGTGGTGACTAGAATTGCACACAGTATTCAAGGTGTGGTCGTACCTTGAAGCAATACAAAAGCATTATAGTATTCTCAGTTTGGTTTTCCATTCCTTTCCTAATAATTCCTAACATTCTATTTGCTTTCTTAGCCTCTGCTGCACATTGAATAGATGGTTTCAACGTATCATCAATGATGACATCTAGATCCTTTTCTTGGTAGGTGACTCCTAATGTGAATCCTTGCATTATGTAGTTAAACTTCCTGAGCCAGTATGTCAAGCTCCATCTCTGGCCATCTTCAAATCTAGGCTAAAAGCCCACTTTTTTTTAATGCTGCTTTTAACTCCTAACCCCTATTCACTTGTTCAGTACCCATAACTTTTATTATTCCCACCTTAGTAATTCCCTTATCCCTTATTTGTCCTGTTTGTCTTTCCTGATTAGACTGTAAGCTCTGTTGAGCAGGGACTGTTTTTTCATGTTCAAGTGTACAGCACTGCGTACGTCTAGTAGCACAATAGAAATAATAGTAGTACAGTGAAACCTCGGTTTTTGTTGACTTCGGATTTCATCGTTTTCGGTTTTCGTCGAATTTGTTAGCAAAAATTTTGTCTCGGTTTTTGTAGGTTGCTTCGGATTTCATCGGCGTACCCATGCTGCTAATTTTGCGTTCTCCTGAAGCGTTCTTCTGGGGCTTTCTCCTGCGGCGTTCTTCTGGGGCGTTGTTTCTCGTTGTGTGATCAGTGCCTGCTCTCAGACAAAAGATTGCAAATAAGAATTTCAGCTTGATGATAGAAATTTTGTTGTTTTGCCCACACTGCTGCTTTTGGTTCAGTGCCTCTTCATAAATGACTGTGGCTTGATGATAGAAATTTCGACATCATGGGACCAAAAAAAGTTTCTAGAGCCAGCAGCCCTTCAAAGAAGAAGGACAGGAACATCATCGAGTTGAAGAAGGAAACCATTGTGTAACGTTCTAAGAAATATTTAATTTGGGGAAATTGCTCCAGAGCGCTTGCTAATATTTACATTTTAAGAACAGGCGCTGTATTTATAAGTTTTAGGATATATATATATATATTTATATATATATTGAATTTCTCCATCACTTACCTATAAGGTAAGAAATTATATTTTTGTGTTTTACATTAGCCTGCACTACATAAGATTTAGGAACTTGTGCTCAAACCATGGCACTAAGCTTTTAAAGCGACCATACTACCAGAACAAAAAAAGAGAGAGACCATTTAATTAGCTCTAGAAAGATTTATTTACAATACAGGTTTCAGTAATTGCAGCGAGAGGTAAAGAATCTTAAAACAGAGGATTTGTGCTTTACAGCAAGGTAACAGGTTTAAATATGAATTATTAACTTACAAAAGTCCTTTGTTGTTGTTCAGCTGATTGATGAGCAGCATGATGTGAGATTAGCCCAGGAGTTCTACGGTCAGTGATGAAGAGAAGTACAGCTGCAGCAGAGGAGAGGAAAATCTTGCAGAGAAGTCCTTGGTTGCAGAGGAGAGAGAGAGTCTCAGTAGCAGGGCTTCAGCAGAGGAGAAGGATCTGGGCTGCATCTGAAGAGAAGAAGCGACTGCGAGCCTGCTCCTGGCTTTTTTATAATGTTAGTCTGCAGGGAAGTCCTGGATCATTTGCTTCCTGGTTTGCACTGGACCCTGGGTATTTGCACTTGGTCTCATGTTTTATGACATCATAAGACTTCCTGTTTGGGCTTTTGCTGACAAATGGTCTATTGCAGTGTTGCCAGGTGGGCGGTTTTACCGCCCAATTGGGCGGTTTTCCGCGACCCGCCGCGGGAAATTTTTGCCCGCGGCGGGTTGCGGTTTTTTGGGCTCCTTTTTGGCTTCGGGGCGGTTTTTTCGCCGGCTTTTGCGGTTTTTTCGCCGGCTTTTTTCGGCCGCGGTGGGCGGGGTTAATGACGTTTCTGGGCGGGGTTAGTGACGTGGGAGGCGGGGTTAGTGACGGGGGAGGCGGGGTTAGTGACGGGGAGGCGGGGCCGATGACGGGGGAGGCGGGGCCGATGACGGCGGGGGCGGGGTTGATGACGGCGGGGGCGGGGTGATGACGCGGGGGCGGGGGTGTCAGGGGCGGGGTTTGAGTTTGGGCGGGTTTTGGGCTGGATTTTGGGCTCCTTTAGGCTGGAAAAAAATTTTCCACCTGGCAACCCTGGTCTATTGAAGCATAAGGTTTTCTGTTTGAATCTCTGTGGCAGTGTCTGAGGTAGCCAGCAGATGGTTTATTGTATCAATCAAACAGTCTTGTTTATAGTTTCCTCTGAGTCAATAGGTGTGTGGATTCGCACCTCCAGTCTACTGGTTGGTTTTGATCCTTTGTTCACCCTTCAGGAAGGCTTTTGATCAGAGGAAGGGAGGAAGTTTAAAAAAAACTCTTTGAAGCCAGTACCTTTTGTCCTTTTAAGTGTTCCCAGAGGGGGGGGGGGTGAAAGAGGGATTTGGAGTTCAGATCAGTTTCCCTGTTGCAGTTTCAATAAGTCTTTTAAAAGCTGCATTTTTATATTGATACCTGATTCAGCACAATTAATACTACTACTACTAAACATTTCTAGTTCTGCTACATATTTCTGACAATTAAACTGATATCATAACAGTTGAAAATTACGAGAGCGGCATTAAGATTGCTGAAATCAGCCGCATGTACGGGAAGTCACCATCCACGATAAGTTCAATTGTGGCGAAAAAGGAAGCAATAAAGGAGGCAAAAGTAGCAAAAGGCGTGAATGTGCTAACAAAACAGAGATCACAAACAATTGAAGATGTGGAACAGTTATTATTAATTTGGATCAATCAAAAACAGTTAGATGGCGATTCTGTTTCTGAGGCCATCATATGTGAAAAGGCCAGACTGTTGTATGCCGATCTCATTAAGAACATGCCTGGGACAAGTACTAGTTTACTAAGTGATTCGGTTTTCGTCGGTTTCAGTTTTCGCCGATTATTTTCGGACGGATTATCGATGAAAACCGAGGTTTCACTGTAGTAGTAGTAGGGTTCCTCTTTCCCACATGCATCATTTTGCACTTGCTCACATTAAATGTCATCTGCCATTTGGATGCCCAGTCTCCCAGTCTCATAAGGTCCTCTTGCGATGTTTCACAATCCTCTTGTGATTTATCAACTTTGAATAACTTTGTGTCATCAGCAGATTTAATTACCTCACTAGTTATTCCCATCTTTAGATCATTTAAAATGTGTTAAAAAGCATCAGTCCCAGCGCAGACCCCTGGGGAACCCCACTATCTACCCTTCTCCATTGAGAATACTGACCATTTAACCCTACTGTCTGTTTTTTATCTTTTAACCAGCTCTTAATCCACAATAGGATATTAGCTCCTATCCCATGACTTTCTAATTTCCTTTGCAAAATGCCTTTTGAAAATCCAGATACACAATAGCGACTGGCTCACTTTATCAACATGTCTATTCACCCCTTCAAAGAAATGTAATAGATTGATGAGGCAAGATTTTCCTTGACTAAATCCATGTTGACTTTGAGGGGAATAATCGAACGGCGCTGGCGAAATACATGGCCGGCGATGTATTTTGGTGGCGCCGCAAACAGCTGGCCAGACCCGTATTTTCAAAAAAGATGGCCGGCCATCTTTTGTTTCGATAATATGGTTCCAGCTAGCCAAATGCCTTGGATTTGGCCAGGGTTTGAGATGGCCGGCTTAGTTTTTTAGCGATAATGGAAAGTTATGTCGGCCATCTCAAACCCCGGCCAAATTCAAGGCATTTGGCCAAGGGAGGAGCCAGCATTTTTAGTGCAGTGGCCCCCCTGACATGCCAGGACACCAACTGGGCTCCCTAGGGGTCACTGCGGTGGACTTCAGAAAAGCTCCCACGTGCATAGCTCCCTTACTTTGGGAGCTGAGCCCCCAACCCCCCCCCCTAAAACCCACTACCCACAAATGTACTGCACCCACTAAAACTGCTCCGGGGACCTGCGTACAGCCTCTAGGACTTATTGCTGCTGTATAACCTTGGCACACCAGTTGACACCTGAAGACTAATCTCTTTGAAAAAGTCCTTTATTTGAATAAGCACGTTTACTCACAGTTAACTGCAGATCAGAGGTTGTGCCCCACTGGCAAAGAGTCCCCTGGTACTAAGATGAGCAGCAGGTCAGAGCTGGCATAATGGTGTACAATGACCTCTTTCAGCACCATTCAAGGTAAGAACTACGTTCTCTAACGTGGGTAACACAGGAAAGGGAACTAAAACTGGCTTACAAAAATGGCCACTACCACATGGACTACAACAGGAAACAAAACAGGGCACACTCTGACCCAGTAAGCAAGCGGAAAGCACCAGGGGAGTACAACCTACCAACTACCAATACCTACACCCCCCACAATGCATTGCTGATGTGACTCTGCAGTGCAAATAACAGAAAAGGTGTCACACTCACCCCAGAGCCACATCACAAGCAGGAAAAGGCTGTCAGAGGACAGAACACATTCTGCTGTCATGGAGGTGGGTATGGCATTTGAGGCTGGCATACAGACTGGAAAAAAAGTGTTTAAAGTGGGGGTTTTTGGTGGGAGGGGGTTAGTGACCACTGGGGGAGTACGGGGAGGTCATCTCCGCTTCCTTCTGGTGGTCATGTGGTCAGTTTGGGCACCTGCTTAATGCCGGTTTTTTTCCATTATCGGCGAAAGCCAGCTATCTGGTAGCCACGCCCATACCCGCCCATGTCCCGCCTTCGCTTCACCACCGACATGCCCCTTTGAACTTTCGCCAGCGAGGCGACGGGAAAGCGGCGATGCTGTCAAAAAAAGCAGTTTTAGGTTATACTGATTTTGCCGCTTTTCCGAGATCGCTGGCCATCTCTCGATTTGTGTCGGGAAATGGCCGGAGATCACTTTCGATTATGAGCTGGTTTGTCTCATTAATCCATACTTATGTATATGCTCTATAATTTTGTTCTTTATAATAGTCCCTACCATTTTACCTGGCACCAATGTCAGGCTCACCGGTCTACAATTTCCTGGATCACCTCTGGAACTCTTTTTAAAAATTGGCCATCCTCCAATCTTCCAGTGCCATGCTTGATTTTAAAGATAAATTACATATTACTAACAATAGGTCTGCAAGTTCATTTTTCAATTCTATCGGTACTCTGGGATGTATTCTATCTGGTCCAGGCAATTTGCTGCTCTTCAGTTTGTCAGATTACCTCATTACATCTTCCAGGTTTACAGACATTTGATTCAGTTTCTCTGATTCATCAGCACTGAATACCATTTCAGGCACTGGTATCTCCCCCCACGTCTTCCTCTATGTAGACCAAAGCAAAGAAGTCAGTTAATCTCTCCACTATGGCCTTGTCTTCTCTGAGTTCCCCTTTTACCCCTCGGTCATATAATAGTCCAACTGAGTCTTTTACCAGCTTCTTGCTTCTAATATACCTAAAAAAGTTTTTACTATGTGTTCTTGCCTCCAACGCAGTCTTCTTTTCAAAGTATCTTTGCCTGCCTTATCAGCGCTTTGCATTTGACTTGCCATTACTCATGCTGTTTCCTAGTATTTTCAACAAGGAGACTGCAAGAAGAGAAGAGCGACCGGGCAGGAGAACTCCAACTTGTATCCTTCTGTAAGAATATCCAGAACCCACTGGTCTGATGTGATTTTGGCCCACTTCTGAAATTCCTGAAGACATACTCCCACTGGAGGAAGAGGATAGTGGACCAGCCTCGCATCATTGTGTAACTTGGGAGGCATTGGGTGCTTTAGCTGACTGAGAGAAGGACTTCCAATCTGCATAAAAGAAAGATTGATGTGCCTAAAAGCGGGACTTCTGACCATATTGCTGATGACCAAGCCAGTACTATCTGCTGTCTCAAAATTGAGATTGAGAGCCCACTGAAGAAAGATGACTGCTGTGGCTTAGTTTCCCCCAGTTCTTTCACCAAGTTACTGAAATCGTCACAAAATAACCACTTGCCCCAAAAGGGCAGTTTAACTAGACATGACTTTGATGCTACATCCAATACCCAATGCTGCAACCAGAATCACCTATGTGCTGTGACAGCCAAAGACATACTGCAGGCCATAACCCATACGATGTCATAAATAGCATCTGCCAAGTAGGCCGACCCCACTTCCAGTTGGGTATTATGGCACTCATCTTGTGTTGCAGACTGCTGATGCCACTTCAGGCATGCTCTTGCCACAAATGAGCTGTACAATGTCGCTTGAAGGCACAAAGAGGCCATTTCAAAGGTTTGTTTCAATGAACCTTCTATCTTCCTATCTTGTAGGTCTTTTAGGACAATGCCCCCTTCCACTGGCAAGGTGGTCTTCTTAGTCTCTGCCATAATAAGGGAGTCCACTTTGGAAAGCTGCAATTTATCTTTCTTCTCTGGAGCCAATGGGTAGAGGTGAGTCATGGCTCTTCCCACTCTCAGCTCTGAGTCTGGTGAAACCTATTCTTCTGTAATCAGGTCCTGAATGTCTGGATGCATTGGAAAGGCCTTAGAAGAACATCTAAGCCCCCTCATGATCAAAGATGGAACTCCTGACACCGAAGCAGAAGGTTCCTTGATGGAAAACACCACAGTGCCTCATAAATAAGAGTACTGAGCTCCTCTTTATGAAACAATCTCAGTACTTTTGGATCATCCCCCTCCTCAGGAGAGATCTCTCCCTCCTCTAATGGCTCCTTCAATGATGGCTCCTCTGAACAGATCAAGGCCACATCAGATAAGGAGGGAGAAGCAAAGATAGTGTCATTTGCCCACTCCTGGAGGCCTAAATGAGATCTCTTAAGAGCTGGAGGGGCAGCAAGGTGAGAAACTGAAGCACCTTGCAGCAACTCTGACTGCCCTTGCTTCAGTAAATAGGCCTGGTGTAAGAACAATATAAACTCTAGAGAAACAAAGATCCTGATGCAGCTGAATGCTCTGTCATGTCCTGGGGCTGTAAAATGACAGCTGTGCTCTGCACATGAACAGACAGAGGCTGCTTTTCACTACCAGTCCCAACCAAATGGCACTCATTCCCATGCTCTCCTGCATCATTGCACACTGGCCATGCCAGAGAACCCGAAGTCCCTGGCATATTTGGATGCCGTTCCAAATCCAAAGACATACTGCGGCAGACCATTTCCTCCATGTCCTGCGGGATTCCTGGCTTGCATGTACTGCAACACCCCAACACAGGCCGACAAGTCCCACAGTGGGAACACCATTTAACTGTCTCCACAGGAGTCGCCATTCACCCCGACTGTCACAAGCACAGCATAATGTGATCCCAAGCAGTGAATCAGAATCCCTCCCCTGTACCAAGCAAAACTTGCAGCCTTGTAAGTGATTCTGAGTCAAACTTTAGTCAGACATACCACTGCTGGCTGCTTCCCCCCAAGATCACAGTCTCCATAAGTCTTATCCCAGATGAGAAAGGATCAGGACTGATACTGTCCCACACTCTGCAGTAAACCTCTTTCCTTCTCCTTTCTTTTCTTTTTTTTTTTTTTAAGGTTGTTGTGCTGGAAAAGTGGAGCTTCACAGGAAACAGAGGAGAGGTGAAGAGAGGGGAGAAGTAAATTTGCAGGGCACCAGAGACAGGAATCTGAAGACCTCCAAATATGACTTTGCAGGTTCAAGCCATCTGCAAACCTCAACTGAGGACTAGTTGATCAACTGGACCAGGAGCAAATCACTCAGAATCAGAGGCTGAAAGTGTGTCCATTCACTTGCTGGAGATAAAAAGCACTGAGAAGGTAGACCTGATGCCAAGAGAAGTATGTCTCAGCTCAGTTTTCAGTTCTCTATCTCCACCTGCTGGTTGATGGACACAACTATCCCACAAGTTCTGGAACAGTGGGATGCTACATAATGGAACAGACATATAGTTCACAAACATGTTCCACAGTATACAAGCATTTTGAACAGCTTATATGAGATTCCTTTCAAAACCAATAACCTCCATTTACCCATTACCTTGAAAACAAAGAGGTGGGAGAATAGAAAATATGTATATTTAACAGTAACATTGTAAATGATGGCAGATGAAGACCTGAATGGTCCATCCACTCTGTCCAACAGTAACATTTATTTTAGTTACATTTGTACCCTGCACTTTCCCACGCATGGCAGGCTCAATGCGGCTTACATATACAGGTACTTATTTTTGTACCTGGGGCAATGGAGGGTTAAGTGACTTGCCCACAGTCACAAGGAGCTGTGCCTGAAGTGGGAATTGAACTCAGTTCCTCAGGACCAGAGTCCACCACCCTAACCACTAAACCACTCCATTCATTCCACTCCATCCATTCATTATCAAATCATTATTGAACCAACAATCCAATAGTGTTATTACATTTTATTTGCTAAGTTGTAATGTCTTCCCCTTCTCCACTGAGAGATATACAGGACCTGCACTCATAGCATACAATATAAATGTGGTATAAAAAAATACTCTTACTTGACCCTGTTTCCATTTTCAGGGCTCAGACCATTAAAAAGTCTGCCCTACACTGGGCCTACTTCCCAACTACTGGACTTGCCATCAAAGCCATCTAGAGCACATCCTGATCTATTTTTGCCATATTCAGAACAGAGATCATAGAAGTCCATCCGGCATTGGCTTCACTTCCCCATTGCTAGAGCTGCCATCTAAGCACTACTCCTGCCCATCATAAATGAACTTATAACTGTTGATGTGTTAGTTTTGTTTTGATACTATCCTTTTTCCCTGTAAATGCACATTGGGTTGAGAATACTATAGCCCCGATATTGAGACAGCAGGAGTTAGACCAGCTAACTCCCACTGTCGTCAGCGAAGCCAGAATTCGGCTGTATTCGGCCACCAGCATTGAATTTCCGGGGGGGGGGGGGGGGGAGTGCTGCAAACATGGCCAGTTAGCCGGTTATCTCCCACTGAATATCAGCAGATAGCCGGCTTATGGGTATTTAACCGGACAGGTGCCATTGCTGGCCAGTTAAATACTTTTGATTATCGGGCAGTATATTTCCTTCTCCCTATAGTGAAGGCCCATTTTAGATAGGTTGTGAAGAGAGGAATTGAAATGTCCATGTCAGGATGTGCACAATTCCTCCTGTATTTTATAAATACTCTGCCAAATGTGGAGCCTCTGGTAAAATACATATAAAGACATGCAGGACTGCTTGTGTATTTGCCAGTACATCCAGCAGGAGCAGCGATTTTAAAGAGCTGTACATGGGGAAAAGGCAGTGCTGGTGTTAGACATTCAGGGATCCAGGGCAGAAACTGGGGAGGTAACCCCAAAGCTGGTCTTCAGCCTATACTTCTTCACATTGAGGCAGGTTTGGGGGGCCCCTGTTGTGTGTGGGCCCAGGGCAATAACCCTACCACCCTTAACACCAGCCCTAGGAAAGGAGCATTATTTTATCCTTATTTGGCAGCTTGACTCCTAGTGGTAGTAATGCAAGGCTACCGCTATGGGTGATGAGTGCCATTTTGACCCCAGACCAAATAAAGCAGGAATGATTGGGAAAGGCTCCTGTTCCCACAACACCACCGGGTACTCCTAGTAAATGCCAGGAATGGAATTAGGGGGTAGCAAGTGCTTGCTGATGGGGTCCTTGCTGTCAGAGCAGCTTCATATCGGGGGTTTCATGTTTGGTGTTAAATTGTGAGGGAGGGTTCTTCTTGATGTTGGGGAGCTGCTGGGGGGGGGGTCTTCTTGATGTCAGGGGTGAGGGAGACGTGTTGTTGTTGGGTGGTGATGGTATTTTCCTCTTTATACTAGCACTTGTGTCTGCCTTGGGACAAGTGTAAAAGCCAACATCCTATACTTTTGCCCAACACCTGAATTCCCTTTGTAAAATGGGGAATACATATCTAGATTTTTGGCCCAAACTACACACCCTTGAATTCTGGATGTAGTGTAGATCTCTACATGTAAATATTGGCTTACTAAGGGTGTCTTTTACTAAGGCACGCTCACGTTTTTAGCGCATGCTAAAATTGTGGGCGCTAAACATTAGAGATACCCATAGGAATACATTGACATCTCTAACGTTACAATTTTAGCGCACGGCAAAAACATGAGCGCACCTTAGTAAAAGACCCCCTAAAATTGCTATTTATACATGCAGTAAATAAATCCTAATAAATAAATAAATATAGTAAATCTGTTCACATGTGGAGTTGCCTCTAACATGTATTTGTTCAGACTGTAATCGGCTAACACCGTTAACATATAACGTGGAGGGGCATAATCGAACGTCGCCGGTGAAATAGATGGCCAGCGATCTATTTTGGCAGCGGCGCAACAGCTGGCCGGAATCATATTATCGAAAAAGATGTCCAGCCATCTTTTTTTTTCGATAATACGGTTTAGCCCGGCCAAATGCCAGAGTTCGCCGGGTTTGAGATCGCCGGTTTTGTTTTTCAGCGATAATGGAAAAAACTGCCGGCCATCTCCAACCCGGCGACATCAAAGGCATTTGGTTGTGGGAGGAGCCAGCATTTGTAGTGCACTGGCCCCCCTCACATGCCAAGACACCAACTGGACAGGCCTCTAGGACTTGTTGCTGCTGTATAACATTGGCACACCAGTTTACACCTGAAGACTAATCTCTTTGAAAAAGTCCTTTATTTGAATAAGCACGTTTACTCACAGTTAGCTGCAGATCAGAGGTTGTGCCCCACTGGCAAAGAGTCTCCCTGGTACTGAGATTAGCAGTAGGTCAGAGCTGGCAGAATGGTGTACAATGCCCTCTTTCAGCCACATTCAAGGTAATAACTAAGTTCTCTAACGTGGGTAACACATGAAAGGGATCTAAAACTGGCTTACAAAAATGGCCACTTCCTCATGGACTACAGGAAACAAAACTGGACACACTCTGACCCAGTTAGCAGGGGGAAAAGCACCATGGGAGTAGAGCCCACTACCCTACACCCACCACAATGCATTGCTGATGTGACTCTGCAGTGCACCTAACAGAAAAGGTGTCACACTCACCCGAGAGCCACATCAGAACCAGGGAAAGGCTGTCAGAGGATAGAACACATTCTGCTGTCATGGAGGTGGGTACGGCATTTGAGGCTGGCATACAGGCTGGCAAAAAAGGTTTTTAGTTTTATTTTTTTAGTGTGGGAGGGGATTGGTGACCACTGGGGGAGTACGGGGAGGTCATCCCCGATTCCTTCGGGTGGTCATCTGGTGAGTTGGGGCACCTTTGTGAGGCTTGGTCGTGAAAATTAAAGGACCAAGTAAATCCGGCAAAATACTGCTGAACGCCGCTTTTTTTTGTTCCATTATCGGCGAAAGCTGGCCATCTAGTAGCCACGCCCATCCCCGCCCATGTCCCGCCTTCGCTAAGACGCCGACATTCCCCCTTGAACTTTCGCCAGTGAGGCGACGGGAAAGCGGCGATGCTGTCAAAAAAGCCGCTTTCGATTATACCAATTTCGTCACTTTTAAGAAATCTCCAGCCATCTCCCGATTTATGTCGGGAAATGGCCGGCGATCACCTTCAAAAATAAGCTGGATAGTAACATAGTAGATGACGGCAGAAAAAGACCTGCATGGTCCATCTAGTCTGCCCAACAAGATAAACTCATATGTGCTACTTCTTGTGTATACCTTACCTTGATTTGTATCTGCCATTTTCAGGACACAGACCGTAGAAGTCTTGCCCAGAACTAGCCCCACCTCCCATACACCAGCCCCGCCTCCTAATCTTGGCTAAGCTTCTGAGGATCCATTCCTTCTGCACAGGATTCCTTTATGTTTATCCCACGCATGCTTGAATTCCGCTACCGTTTTCATCTCTACCACCTCCCGCGGGAGGGCATTCCAAGTATCTACCACTCTCTCTGTGAAAAAATACTTCCTGACATTTTTCTTGAGTCTGCCCCCCTTTAATCTCATATCATGTCCTCTCGTTCTACCGCTATAGAAATGCTAAATAGTAGTAGTAGTAGTAGTAATTAAAGATTCAGGCCCAGAAAACTATATTCCCATAACCAATTGAGTTGTATTTCTCATTGCATATGTTTTGCATAACAGTTATATGTAAGCCACATTGAGCCTGCAAAAGGTGGGAAAATGTGGGATACAAATGTAACAAATAATAATAATAAATAACACAAGGGCCATAGTGACATAAAATAATATAATGTCGTACAGCATCCACTGAATTGAGGAAGAATATCCAAACAAGGAAGCTGAAGCTTGGGACCTAACGAATTGTACTCCATGTCTGTACCTTTACTATGCATAGGTCTTCTTCAACTTATCAAAAATTAAAGTCATGGCTTGATGAGAACTAGCAAAGAAAAAGAAAGCAACATAAATGCATATAATTTCATTTTTAACAGTGCTACTAATCTGTCATATGTATATTTGTGTTTCTTTCCAGACAGCACAGACAGTACTTCTCGTGGTTGCCGTATTCTTGATCTCTTGGATGCCTCACCATATCATCACTCTCTGGGTTGTGTTCGGGACATTCCCCTTGAATGATGCTTCTTTTGCTTTTCGTATCATCTCCCATTGCTTGTCCTATGGAAACTCCTGCATTAATCCCATCATTTATGCTTTTCTCTCAGAGAACTTCCGCAAAGCTTGCCGGCAAGTGTTCACATGTAAACTGTTCCTGCAGCCGCCCCCAGAGGAAAAAGTGGTAAGAATCCGCATGGAGAATTTCTCAACAACACACTCAACAACAAATGTGTGAAGGATACGATGGTCTTTTATGCTCTATAACAGAGGCAATGACTATATGAATGTAACTGTGGCAGAAGGTGCTTCAAGGACCACTCATGTTTGATGCTTGATGGAGATCATCTTATTCGAGGCCATGAGTTATTCCTCAATAGAACAGGATGAACTTTCTGCACGTTAGTTTAGCTTTGGTATGCAGTCACTGGATTTTTGCAACCCAGCTCTCATAGGTTACACTTTACTGGAAGAAGTTTCAATGGTTTTTTTGTTGTTGTTGCTGTTTTTATTTGATAAATGCAACAACCAGGAGACATTTTAAGGATTTATGGGGTAATTTTATAATGATCCCCATGGGTGAAAAGTACACAGCCAGATTTTTCAGAAGTACCTGCACAGATTTATGCCTATAAACTTGTTTGAATCTCCCATAAGCGGTATATCAAGTATTAATAAACTTGTAAACTTGAATATATTTTCAAAGAGAAAACACGTATATACTTTTAAAAATGCAAAAGTATGGTATGCACATGGATTCAAAACTTGTCCCCAGCTAAGCCTCCCACCACCACAGTATGTCAAGAAACAGCACCACATATCTACTTTTACCCATGATCATGGCAGTCAATTGTATAAAAGGCCACAGAAATTGCTTTTAAAATTGCCCTCTTGTGGGGGTAATTTTATAAAATGGAATGACCCTCAAGTTATCTATTTTATGCCTATTTTATAAAAGCAACATAGGTGCCTCTGTGCCTTTAAAAAATAGGAACCCAGAAACAGCCTCAACAGTGTGCAAAGCACATATTTATTCCTGCTCCAAAATTTTTGTGTGCATATTGGGGAAATTCTACATATGGTACCTTAAAAATCAGCGCCATAAAACCACACGGTTAGCTTGATTCTGTAAACTACACCTAAAGTTAGGTATAGTTTATAGAATATGCTCAAGCACCATTCTTGTGACTAAAATATAGGTGCACCCATTTAGGCCACCTAAAACCAGGCCTAAATATCTGTGCCTAAGTTAGGCGCAGATCGGGTGTATTCTATAATAGTGTGCCTAGTTTTTTGAAACGTTCACAACCCGTCCATTCCACGCACATGGCCATGCCCCCTTTTCTACTGTGTGCATTAGAATTTACATACACCACGTTATAGAATACGCCTAGAAAGTTCTGCACATAAGTTCTAATTAAAGCCAATTATTGCTGCTAATTGTTAAGTACCAATTACCGGCACTGATTGGTTTGTAACTCTATTAAATTGTGCACACAATTTGGCCATGCAGCCAAATTAGCATGCACAACTTAAGGCACCATGTACATAATTTGGGGGATAATCTATATATATATATATATATATATATATATATATATATATATATATATATATATATATATATATATATACTTTTGCATTTTATAAAATGAGTGCACACTCACAACTCTGCCTCCACTGCACCCAAATTATACCCTGGGAACGCTTGCATATGATGGGGTAAATTCTTTAAATGGAACTGAAAAATCGGCACTGGAAAATCAATGCACAGTGCTATTCGATAAATAGAGCTCTGAGCTGAGTACCATTTTTAGAATAGTGCTTAGAGACGATTCCCGCACCCAAAGATGGGGACCGGTATTTATGCCAGCTGAAAACTGGTGTAAATGCCAGCACCCAACTCTTGGCATTTGAGTGCAGGAATGGCATTATTCTATAATTTTATTTATTTATTTGGATTTTGCTCACACCTTTTTCAGTAGTAGCTCAAGGTGAGTTACATTCAGATACACTGGGTATTTCCCTGTCCCTAGAGGGCTCACAATCTAAGTTTGTGCCTGAGGCAATGGAGGGTTAAGTGACTTGCCCAAGATCACAAGAAGCAGCAGTAGGATTTCAACCAGGCACCTCTGGATGTCAAGAGCAGTGCTCCACTACGCCACTCCTCCACGTGTACATTTTTTTGGAATGTCCCTGCCTCGCTTCCTGGCCATACCCCTTTTTGAGTTGCACACTAGTGGATTTGAGCATGTTCAAATTTCAATTAATGCCAATTATTTGCAATAATTATTAACATCAACTTATTGCAAGTTCAATCCACTCACACATTTCACCGCACATTTTTCAGCACCTTATATAGAATCCAAGGAGATGTGCATATAAGTGCATGCCATCTTGTTATATACACATTTTCAGCTGCTTTACATGCTTCACATATAGAAAATGCTTTTATACAATTATCCTCATAATATTTTTTATAACATAATCCCCCCTATTTACTAAGCTGTGTCGGCATTAGCTCACGGCTGCTGCTAGCACACCTTAGTAAACAGTGAGGAATGTGTTCATATTTTATGTGCTGCTAAGGTAATTATTTTTTTTTAAAACATGCTTTATGGTGGGTATAGCAGCCTTCAAGTTTCTAAACAGTGATTTCATACCCATCATTACTGCCCTATACATTGTTGTTGTTTACATACAAGAATATATTCTGAAAGGTAAATAAAAACAATCAATATACCCTACTTAAAGCAGCACATACATTATTATTGTAATTTTAAAATCTTTCATTAGAATAATAAGCTTGTGTCATGACTGTTTGCTTTCTAGTCAACCTTGGTTTCATAATTGTCTTTATTTAATTGCCCCCTTTTCCATGGAATTGGGCAAAGTAGATTACAAAACAATGTAGAACATTTCAGACAAGGGAGACTATAATCAATAAGCCACTAAGCCGATGAGATAACCAACTAATTTTATCTTATTGTTCAACCTTTTTGGATTAATGTCTAGAAGATAATTTGCTCATTTTCAAAGCACATAGACTTACAAAGTTACGTGAGTAGCCTATGGAACTTTGTAAGTCTAAGGTCCCGCTGCTCGGAAGGAAATGCGGGAGCTAGAGGCTAATAGTGCTGGACTAGTGCCTGCATTTACAAGCACACAATGCTCAGAGCCTATACCGCCGGAAACAGTGAGCTTGCCCACCATCAGCACAAGTTGCATGCTAATGAATTCAAAAGCATGCAAATGGGGTCATTTCTATTCCCTCCAAAGCTCGGAGAACAGCACAGTTCACAAGGGCTCCCTTACCTCTGGAAACCCTATACCAGACTAGAGCTGGCGTTAGGGTGTCTCCACAGGCTCTGTGACTTAGGTCCTCCTGTTCTTCAATCGAGCAGGGACTCGGGAAGTGTCTCGGAGCTTGGGAAGAGGCAGCAACATGAGTGCCATGCAACATCTTGGAAAGAGGAGCCTGCTCACCTCAGCAGTGCCTGAGCACTTTGGCATGGCTGGATTTCTCAGGGCTCAGGAAGAGGCA
The DNA here is from genome assembly GCF_901765095.1 of Microcaecilia unicolor. Classification (NCBI taxonomy): domain Eukaryota; kingdom Metazoa; phylum Chordata; class Amphibia; order Gymnophiona; family Siphonopidae; genus Microcaecilia; species Microcaecilia unicolor. The sequence goes on along the minus strand of NC_044035.1, from coordinate 296,551,549 downwards.
GTGACATGAGTGCCATGTGACATCTTTGGAAAAAGGAATTCACTCGCATCACCTGCGCCTGAGCACTTATGCATGGCTGGACTTCTCAGGGCTCAGTAAGAGGTTCCAGGGGCTCAGGAAGAGGCAGCGACATGAATGCCATGCAACGTCTTGGGAAAGAGAAGCCCGCTCACCTCACCAGTGTCTAAGCTAGACTTCTCGGGGCTCGAGAAGAGGCAGCAACATGAATGCCATGCAACATCTTGGAAAGAGGAACCTGCTCACCTCAGCAGTGCCTGAGCACTTTGGCATAGCTGGATTTCTCGGGGCTCGAGAAGAGGCAGCGATATGAATGCCATGCAACATCTTTGGAAAGAGAAGCCCACTCACCTCACTAGCATCTGAGCACTTCTGCACGGCTGGACTTCTCGGGGTTCGAGAAGAGGCAGCAACATGAATGCCATGCAACATCTTGGAAAGAGGAGCCTGCTCACCTCAGCAGTGCCTGAGCACTTTGGCATGGCTGGACTTCTCGAGGCTCAAGAAGAGGCAGTGACATGAATGCCATGCAACATAGTAACATAGTAGATGATGGCAGAAAAAGACCTGCACGGTCCATCCAGTCTGCCCACCAAGATAAACTCATATGTGTATACCTTACCTTGATTTGTACCTGTCTTTTTCAGGGCACAGACCATATAAGTCTGCCCAGCACTAACCCCTCCTCCCAACCACCAGCCCCGCCTCCCACCACTGGCTCTGCCACAGACCCTATAAGTCTACCCACCACTATCCTCGCCTCCCAACCACCAACCCCTCTTCCCCCCACCGACTCCGCCACCCAATTTCAGCTAAGCTCCTAAGGATCCATTCCTTCTGCACAGGATTCCTTTATGTATATCCCATGCATGTTTGAATTCCGTTACCGTTTTCATCTCCACCACCTCCCGCAGGAGGGCCTGCTCACCTCAGCAGCACCTAAGCACTTTGGCATGGCTGGATTTCTCGGTGCTCAAGAAGAGGCAGCGACATGAATGCCATGCAACATCTTGGAAAGAGGAGCCTGCTCACCTCAGCAGCGCCTGAGCACTTTGGCATGGCTGGACTTCTCGAGGCTCAAGAAGAGGCAGTGACATGAATGTCATGCAACATCTTGGAAAGAAGAGCCTACTCACCTCAGCAGCACCTGAGCACTTTGACATGGCTGGATTTCTCGGGGCTCAAGAAGAGGCAGCGACATGAATGCCATGCAACATCTTGGAAACAGGAGCCCGCTCGCCTCACCAGCACCTGAGTACTTCCCCACTTCTGCACAACTTCAGCAGATCCTTCAGCCGCTCCTTCTCTTCCTGTCCCTGCCTGATCTATGTATCTTTCTCCTCTTGTGCACATGCCCAGCCACAATCCCCCCTCCCCCCTTAACTTCCTTATGCTCAACGCTAACAATGCACCTATATTTGCATACCATTAGTGTTGAGCATTAGGAAGTTGTTTTGCCTCAGTGCTCCGGCGCTATTTCTCTGGTGCTGTTCCTCCACCCCCATCCCCTTATCTGTTGGTGTTCCCCAGGGATCGGTCCTTGGACCCCTTCTCTTCTCAATCTACACCTCTTCCCTGGGCTCCCTGATCTCATCTCATGGTTTCCAGTATCATCTCTATGCTGATGACACCCAACTGTATCTCTCCACACCAGACATCACCGCGGAGACCCAGGCAAAGGTATCGGCCTGCTTATCCGACATTGCTGCCTGGATGTCCAACCGCCACCTGAAACTGAACATGTCCAAGACCGAGCTTATCGTCTTTCCACCAAAACCCACTTCTCCTCTTCCTCCACTTTCTATCTCAGTTGATAACACCCTCATCCTCCCCGTCTCATCTGCCCGCAACCTCGGAGTCATCTTTGACTCCTCTCTCTCCTTCTCTGCGCATATCCAGCAGATAGCCAAGACCTGTTGCTTCTTCCTCTTTAACATCAGCAAAATTCGCCCTTTCCTCTCTGAACACACCACCCGAACTCTCGTCCACGCTCTCATTACCTCTCGCCTGGACTACTGCAACTTACTCCTCACCGGCCTCCCACTTAGCCATCTATCCCCCCTTCAGTCTGTTCAGAACTCTGCTGCATGTCTCATATTCCGCCAGAACCGATATACTCATATCACCCCTCTCCTCAGGTCACTTCACTGGCTTCCGATCAGATACCGCATTCAATTCAAGCTTCTCCTTCTTACCTACAAATGCACTCAGTCTGCTGCCCCTCACTACCTCTCTACCCTCATCTCCCCTTACGTTCCCGCCCGTAACCTCCGTTCACAGGATAAATCCCTCCTCTCAGTACCCTTCTCCACCACCGCCAACTCCAGGCTCCGCTCATTCTGCCTCGCCTCACCCTATGCTTGGAACAACCTTCCTGAACCCTTACGCCAAGCCCCCTCCCTGCCCGTCTTCAAGTCTTTGCTTAAAGCCCACCTCTTCAATGCTGCGTTCGGCACCTAACCCTTACCGTTCAGTGAATCCAGACTGCCCCAATTTGACTGCCCCTATCGGACCGACCGTTCACTTGTCTATTAGATTGTAAGCTCTTTGAGCAGGGACTGTCTCTCTTTGTTAAATTGTACAGCGCTGCGTAACCCTAGTAGCGCTCTAGAAATGTTAAGTAGTAGTAGTAGTAGTTTTGAGCATTGGGGCCTAAGTGCCTTGAAAATGAGCCCTATAGTAACTTATGTAACTTTGTATGTCTATATGCTGTGAAATGAGCCTCATCTGATAGCCTGACGATAACAGCTTACAATATACCCTATTATTATCCTTAAGTGCATTTTGTCTGATGCTCAGCTGGTACTTGTGAACAAGTGTAAATGAACATTCTTATCTCTTTCAATCAAATTAATTTCTTCAAACTGGAAGGATACCACTATCAATGTTAGTCATTGCTGGAATACTGTCTGTGTGGATCATATATATGAAATCATGGTGGCTTCAAAACTTCTTGTATTATGAAAACATTTTGTAATGTTGAGGCCTATTTATGTCTTTACTAGAAAACTGTAAAGGCCCAATATTAAAAAAAAGAAAAAGCTGAACTCCTAACTTTAAAGAAATCTACACTAGCTCCCAAATTCTATCAATGGTGCTAAAGATTGCACATGCAAATGAGAGTGCACGCCCAATTTGAGCAAACAATTTAATTGAATAACAAGACAATTAGTGCCGATAATTGGGCCCAATCAATTATTGGTGCTAATTGGCATTCATTTAAATTAACACGCACATATTTATTCATCTATATCTTGCATAAAATATACGTGTCACCAAAAAAGGAGCATGGCTATGCGAGGGTCATGGGTGGATCAGGGGCATTCTCGCAATTTATGCATGCTGTTATAGAATAAGGGGAATCCGTGGCTCCATGCCAGGGTTCAGTTGTTCTAAAGGTAGTCGTGGATCCTGGCACTAAGCATTATTCAATAAACAGTGCCTAACTTTAGGCACCGTTTATAGAATAGCGGTAAGCGTTATTTTTTTCCAGTACCGATCTTTTGGTACCATTTATAAAATTTGGTCCTAGATGCCTAAATGTTGTCACCATATTTCAGCCAAATTTAGGAACCTAAGTTTTCACCTAGCAATTCATATACGTTATGGATCCTAAACGAAAAAATGCACAGTGTTGTTCTGTAAATAGTGCTTACAGATAGGTACCATTTATAGAATAGCATTTAACGCCAGGAACCATAAATACATGTAGGCATATCCATTTACATCAACAAAACCTTAGTGTAAATCACTGTGCCTAAATTAGGTTCAGATCCCCATTATTTTATAGCAATGCACATAAATTGTGGGAACGCCCTGGATCCACCCATGACCCTCATGGCCATGCCCGCTTTTTGGACCCATACATAAAATTTACATGTGGGATCCCGCATGTAAATTTTAATTAAATCTAATTAGCACCATGAAAAGCCAATTATCAGCATGCAAATTTTAAAAAACTTTTATAGAATTTGGGGGTATGCTCTTAGGCTTACCATTCATTTTCCTAGATTTCGAACATAATAAGAACCTAAGCAATGCCGTACTGGGACAGACCAAAGGTCCATCAAGCCCAGTATGCTGTTTCCAACAGTGGTCAATCCAAGTCACAAGTATTTGGCAAGATCACAGACCAGTAAAACAGATTTTCTGCTGCTTATCCTAGAAATAAGCAGTGGATTTTCCCAAGTCCATATTAATAATGGCTTATGGACTTTTCTTTTAGGAAGTTATCCAAACCTTTTTTAACCCTACTAAACTAATTGCTTTTACCACATTGTCAACGAAGTCCAGAGTTTAATTACACGTTGAGTGAAGAAATATTTTCTCGTTTGTTTTAAATTTACTACTTAGTAGCTTCATTGCATGCCCCCTAGTCTTAGTACTTTTGGAAAGAGTAAACATGCAATTCACGTCTACCCATTTCACTCCACTCATTATTTTATAGACCTCTATCATAATCTCCCTTTAGCCATCTCTTCTCCAAGCTGAAGAGCTTGGTGCTGAAAATCAGAGCTAAGCTAACTTTTTCCCCACCACAAATCTGTCTACACTTTTTAGGAACCTAGTGAAAGCAGGAGCATAAATTTAGAGACTCGACCTTAGTGAATTGTCAAATAGGCCAATTTAGGAACATAACTCTCAAAATTAGGAGCCTAAACCCTTTCAATATCAATTTAAGTGTACTCTGTTGTCTACTCTGATTGGAGATGTATTTATTGTTGATGCTAACTTTTATATATGTTACAAAATCAATAAAGAAACATGAACAAAAAAAAAAAAGAAGACTTATTTCCTGAGGTATAACATTGTGAAATGAAATAGACAACCGATTGATGTGTTTGTGATTTGTGGATCTAATTCCTGGCCAGGCAACTGTTTCCGAGCCCACCAACTGAAGCAAGGAGTGGGGAAGGGAGATTGACATTAAAAAGAAAAAGTCTCTAAAATTGAACACATGCACCACATTATATTACTATTCTTATTCCAATCTCCACTTCCCAAGAGCTTCTTTTGGCATATTAAGGTTGATTCAGTTTTTCCAATAGGTTATTTCTATTCAACAACATATCACAGGCTGATATTCAATAGAGTAAAATCTGCCTAGAGTTAACTAGATAATTTTTCCAGTTAACTCTCAGAAGATCTTCAGCCAACTCAGAGGCATAATTATCAACATGGACTACCGTTAAAACATGCTATTTTACCACAGGTCCTATTTTATACAATGAGACACTAATAACTGGGGTTAACAGTAAAATAACACATCTTAACAGTAGCCCATGTTGATAACTCCCCACCCCCTTAGCTGGATTGCTGAACATGTGGTAGTAAAATCAACCAGGTAAGTTATCTGGATAAGATAGGACAGCTATATATGTGGCCCTATTTATCAGGATAAAGTTAATTGGATAGTGTCAGATCAGCTTACGACTTCATCCATGGAATGTCTCTTGCTTCTCCCAAATTTATACATTAACTCTTAACTGTATAAAACTCTGAAATGTATAAATCGTTTTGCATATTGGCCTCAAATATTGATAAGTCTTTGCATCAAAATAATTTCATTAAATTAATCCTCTTAAACTGACATAATACAAATATTGAAAAAGCAAATATAAATAATATCCCAGTTAAATCAGAGTGTAAGTTCCTATAGTAAGAACTGTTATTGGAAGGGCAATGGTGATATCATCTAGCTGCTCTTTTCACCAATTCTATATGGCCTATGAATTATATTTCTTTTCTGAATTTCCTTTCAAAGCAGCAGCATGTCCTACACAAATAAAATATTAAGGGTCTCTTTTATCAAGCCATGCTAGCAACTCCCGGTGCGGTAATGCTGACAAAGGCCAGTCACTTTGAATGGGCTCTGCTGGTATAGCTGCATGGGAACCATTAGTGTGGCATGAAAAAAGAGGCCCTAAGGTGGGTTAGCCAGAAGGCTACACTTTTTCCTAAAGTGGTACCAAGGTTAGTGGAACATCTTTTTCTTTGCAGGAGTCTCTAGCCTCACCTCGAAACTTTCTAGTTCCTGATGCAATGTCGGGCAAAATATTGGTGGGTTGACTATGATGTTCCTATATGACTGTAGACTACTAATTCTTCATCACATGTATACATTATTTGTTAATTCCGTTGAAGAAGTTGTGTTCTAATAAAAACTTTATCTGATTTTCATCCTGCATGTGGAGAGTGTTTTGTGGATCATAGACACTGCACCTTAATGGCCTTGAAGTGAGGTTCCCCCCTGCTCAAGAATGGTGACTACACTTCAGAGGAAGTGATGCAGAATCCACACTATCAATTATCTTGTATTAAAATTCCAGTACTAAGTTGTCTCATCTTCCACATGCTTCTCTGCATCTGCACTAAATACCCAGGGCCAGCTTAACCATTGGACTAGGTGAGACTTTGGCCCAGGGCACCAGAAATTAAGGGCTCCAAAGTACCCAGCTTCTGACCTCACCTGGTCTACAATTTAGACCTTTTCTCCCCCCACCTACCCACCAGTCCAGTCTCTTCCCTTCTCTCTTCTCCCTCCCTGCGGGTCCAGCACTGCTCCCTCACCTCTCTCATTCCCCTGTGGTTCTGTAAATTTTACATTAGTAGCATGACAGACTGCCTTCGGCCAGCCCCTGAGTCTTCCCTTTGCTGCTTCCCACTGATACAATTTCCTGTGGGCAGAATACAGCGGAGGGAAGACCCAGACCCAGAAGGTGGCTGAAAACAGCCTGTCATGCTTCTGCTGCCGTCGGTGACCAATGTAAACATTACAGAATGTGGGGGAGTGAGAGAGGTGAAACAGCAGTGCCAGAGCAAAAGGGAGGTAGATAGAGGAAGGGGAAAGAGAGACTGGACCAGGGGGGAATGGCAGCTCAAGGGAGGAAGAGATGCTGAATCCAGAGAACGGAGGAGGCACCAGAAGTGATGTGATGGGGGGTGGGGGTGGGACGCCACCAAAGCAAGTTGGCTAAGGGTGCCACTATCTCTTGAGTTGGTCCTGTGAATATCTAATATCTTCATTACCATGGCATTGAAATGGGCTGCGCACTAACATCTATCTAAGGATTTGAGACCAGTTACCTCCTGCATAAAACTCATTTCTATGTAGGGTGTCCACAAAATTGTGCACAAAAGCTGAGCTAATCTGTGCCCAAAGCTTAGCGCATTTTACTGCATTGGTCTAGTGAACACAGGAAGCCGTTTCACACATATGTCTAAAGTCAGCACTGCAAGCCATGTAAATGTCAATGGATTCTGGCAAAAAATATGAAGGACTTCATATTTTTTGCCAGAATCCATTGACATTTACGTTTTAACTTGCATCCCTACCGATGTCTCAGATAATCTGGTTTATTTTGGCATAGTTCTTGAGTTTCCTCCCCTTACTAGAACAAACATAGGGCTGCAGCAACCCTTCACTCCTTCAATTAAATTTCAAGGCCCTACCAACATTCCCTCTGAGCTGCACAGGAGTCCATTGGACGTGTTCTTACATAGAAACATGACGGTAGATAAATGCCAAATGGCACATCCAGTCTGCTCATCTGCAGCATTCACCATCTCCGCCTCTCCCTAACAGATCCCACATGCCTGTCCCGTTCTTTCTTGAATTCATAAACAGACTTTGTCTCCACCACCTCCACCGGGAGGTTATTCGACGTGTCTCCACGCAAATTGTATTAACAGTTGCAGCAAAACAAAATAAGGCATCTGATTGCTGAACTATTAGCAATCTCAGTGTTTCAATTGCATGGGTTATGCTGCTCCATCCCTGATGGTAAGAACATGTGGTGGATTCCCACACACTTTAGGAGGAATATTATAATGCCTCTGTATCACTCCATGGTGCAACCTCACCTTGAGTATTTATTTATTTAGTGCATTTTTACCCCACATTTTCCCACATAAGCAGGCGCAATGTGGCTTACATTAAGTCAAAAGGATACAGTGCAACACAGAGATGGCACAGAAACAGAATGCGACAGGAGGGGAAGGAACACGGAATGACAAGGGTAAATGACAGGGGTGAAGAGCCAACATGTGAGAGAGGTTATACAGGGGAATAAGCCTTGGCGAATAAGAAGGTTTTTAAGGACTTCGTGAACTGTTGATGATCGATGAGCTCCTTAAGCTGTCTTGGCAGAACATTCCAGGATTGTGGACTGATGTAAGGGAAGGAGGAAGCATAAAGAGTCTTGTATTTTACGTGCCTACAGGTGGGGTAATGAAGATTGAGGTAGGTCCTTGCAGATCTCTGGGCATTTCAAGATGGCAGATCGATTAGGTTAAGCATGTATTCAGGGGCTTCACCATATATTATCTTGTGTGTAAGCGAACAGATTTTAAATGTAATACGGTCTTTGACAGGCAACCAGTGTAATTGAAAATCAAGTGGCTGAGCAGGAACAAAGCGAGATTTCCCCAGGATAAGTCTTGCAGCCGTGTTTTGAGCCATCTGAAGCCTTTTCAGAATATAGTCCCGGCAACCGGCATAGATCCCGCTGCAATAGTCTATGTGGGATAGGACCAGCCAGTGAACAAGGGTACGGAAAAGATCCCGTGGTAGGAAATGCCTGATACGCTTCAGCCTCCACATTGCATAGAACATTCTCTTTGTGATGATATGCACTTGATTGTCCAGGCGTAAATGGTTATCCAACACAACTTCACATCCACCCGATCCATTCCACTCATTATTTTATACACTTCTATCATATCTCCCCTCAGCCGTCTCTTCTCCAAGCTGAAAAGCCCTAGCCTTCTCAGCCTCTCTTCATAGGAAAGTCGTCCCATCCCCACTATCATTTTCGTCGCCCTTCGCTGTACCTTTTCCAATTCTACTATATCTTTTTTGAGATACCTTAGTAAATAGGGCTCTCAGGCTATTTGAGATTGAAAGTTTGCAGTCCTTAACGGTAAGTGTGTGGTGAACAACTTTAGTGTACTGGGACGAAAGGATGAGACATAGAGGGGCATAATCGAACGGAAACGCCTACCTCCATGGGCGTTTATCTCCAAGAACGGGTCCGTGAAGGGGCGGGCCGAACCGTATTTTCGAAAAAATGGACGTTTTTGAGCTGGGCGTTTGTTTTTTTTAGCGATAATGGAAACTAAAAACGCCCAGCACAAAAACGTCCTAATCTGAGCCATTTGGCCGTGGGAGGGGCCACGATTCGTAGTACACTCGCACCCCTGATATGCCAGGACACCAACTCGGCACCCTAGGTCAGTGTGGTGAACTTCAGAAAAAGCTCCCACATGCATAGCTCCCTTACCACGGGTGCTGAGGTCCCAACCCCGCTCCCCCAAAACCCACTACCCACAAATGTACAACACTACCATAGCTCTTAGGGGTGAAGGAGGTACATGTGGGTACAGTGGGTTTTGGAGACCTCCCATTTACCAGCACAAGTGTTACAGGTAGGGGGGGGGATGGGCCTGGGGCCAACTGGCTGAAGTGCACTGCGGTACCCAATAAAAGTGCTCCAGGGACCTGCATACACGCAGGCCTCTAGGACTTGTTACTGCTGTATAACATTGGCACACCAGTTTACACCTGAAGACTAGTCTCTCCGAAAACGTCCTTTATTGGAATAAGCATGTTTACTCACAGTTAACCAGTAGCAGAATTGACCCGACACGTGACGTGTTTTGGCCGTGAGGCCTGCGTCAGGGGTCTAATATTATCTGTAGAAAAAAGTACCTTGTAGATCAGATGAAAAAAATAGCACTAAAGCTGCTAACAACGATATCATACACAAGAAAACGCTGTGTTGCTTTGTGATACGCGATGTATGGCTTATTCCAATAAAGGACGTTTTCGGAGAGACTAGTCTTCAGGTGTAAACTGGTGTGCCATACATCGCGTATCACAAAGCAACACAGCGTTTTCTTGTGTATGATATCGTTGTTAGCAGCTTTAGTGCTATTTTTTTCATCTGATCTACAAGGTACTTTTTTCTACAGATAATATTAGACCCCTGACGCAGGCCTCACGGCCGAAACACGTCACGTGTCGGGTCAATTCTGCTACTGTTAATAAAGACCTTGTTCAGGAAGACACTCATTGTGAGAGGACTTTTTTGGATCCACTGTGTGTTTTGCCTTTCGTTGGGTTTCCTGTGGAGAGCTCACCTTCTGTGGGTGTTTACTCACAGTTAACTGCAGATCAGAGGTTGTGCCCCATCACTTGCAACGAGTCTCCCTGGTAGTGAGATTAGCAGGTCAGAGCTGGCAGAATGCTGTACAATGCCCTCTTTCAGCCACATTCAAGGTAAGAACTAAGTTCTCTAACGTGGCTAACATATGGAAGGGATCTAAAACTGGCTAACAAAAATGGCCACTACCTCTTGGACTACCGGAAACACAACAGGGCACACTCTGACCCAGTAGGCAGGGGGAAAAACACCATGGGAGAAGAGCCTACCAACTACCAACATCGTGAGACTGTAACACAAGCTAATGAAATCACAGAGCCCAATACCCTACACCCACCACAATGCAATGCTGATGTGACCCTGTAGTGCGCCCGAGAGCCACATCTGACCCAGGGAAAGGCTGTGAGAGGATCGAACATATTCTGCTGTCATGGAGGTGGGTACGGCATTTGAGGGTGGCATACAGGCTGGGAAAAAAGTTTGTAAAGTGGGGTTTTTTTGGTGAGAGGGGGTTAATGACCACTGGGGGAGTCCGGGGAGGTCATCCTCAATTCCCTCCAGTAGTCATCTGGTCAGTTGGGGCACTTTTCTGGGACTTGTTCGTGAAAAAAAGGGTCCAAAAAAGTGACCCAAAATCGCGGTAAAAACGCCTTTTTTTTTTTTTTTCAATTATCAGCTAAAGATGCCCATCTCTCCTCGGCTGCTAACCACGCCCCAGTCCCGCCTCCGACACCCCCCCCCCCCCTCAACTTTATTCGTTTCCGCGACGGAGTGCAGTTGGAAACGCCCAAAATCGGCATTCGATTATACCAATTTTGGCGCCTTTGCCAGAAAAACGCCCATCTCCCGATTTGGGTCGCAATATAGGCGTTTTTCTCTTTCGATTATAAGCAGGATTGTGTCTTGTCTGTATTAAGCTTAAACAGAAACGCCTTTGCCCAGGAATCCATGATGGAAAAACTGTTATCTATTTTATCAGAGATTTCGGCTAGCGTTGACTGGAAAGGGATGTAGATGGTCACATCGTCCGCATAAATGAATGGGTTAAGGCCGAGTTTAGAGAGTGCTTTTGCTAGCGGAATCAGCATTACATTGAAAAGGATTGGAGAAAGGGGTGAGCCTTGAGGTACCCCACAAGAGGCTTTCCATGGTGCAGAAATGATGGAATTAGCTTTGACTTGGTAGGTACAGGAAGATAGGAAACCCTGGATCCAGTTTAGCATGTTCCCTCCTATTCCGAATGTGTCCAGCAGATAGATTAAAAGCTCATGATCCACAATGTCAAATGCAATGGACATGTCAAATTGGAGCAATAAGATTTGGTTCCCAGTGGACAATTCTCTTTTGAAATTAGACAGAAGGGTAATCAGTACAGTTTTGGTACTGTACTGCGCACAGAACCCCGATTGAGAGCAATGGAGAATGTCGAAATTCTTCATGTAATCAGTTAGTTGAACTGTGACCAAACTTTCCATTGTTTTAATAAGTAATGGGATAGAAGCAACTTGCTGATAATTTGAAATGACATCAACATTTATTTTTGGGTTCTTGGGAATTGGTGTGAGAATCATGCTTCCATGCATAGAAGGAAAAAGACCCTGTTCGAGCATGAAGTTTAGATAAGAGGTAAAATCCACGCTGAAGCATTCAGGTGCAGCTTTTAGCAGATGACTAGGGCATATATCTAGACCACAATGTTTCTTAGAGAACTTGGATAGCACTCTTGCTACAGTATCAACGGTTACAGTGCTAAAGGCAGTCCAGCTGCAATCTGCTGGGCAAAGGTCAGACGGTGAGTCCAGTGTTTGGAGAAAGTCTTCGACAACAGTAATACTGCTGAATAACGATTTTTGCAACAGTTGGATTTTCTCATTAAAGTATGTTGCAAGCTTGTCAGCAGAGGGACAGTCTGTTTGCGTGGACATAGTTCTGCTTATATCGAGGAACGAATTCAGGAGTCGCTGAATTTTTCTAGCATACTTGCCTGCTGACATGAGTTGTTCCGAAAAGTATGATCGCTTTGCACGTTTGATAGCTTATCAAAAAAGATATAAGTACATAAGTATTGCCATACTGGGAAATACCAAAGGTCCATCAAGCCCAGCATCCTGTTTCCAACAGTGGCCAATCCAGGTCACAAATACCTGGCAAGATCCCAAAAAAGTACAAAACATTTTACACTGCTTATCCCAGAAATAGTGGATTTTCCCTAAGTCCATTTAATAATGGTCTATGGAGTTTTTCTTTAGGAAGCTGTCAAAGTTTTAAAAACTCCGCTAAGCTAACCGCCTTTACCACATTCTCTGGCAACAAATTCCAGAGTTTAATTACACGTTGAGTGAAGAAACATTTTCTCCAATTCGTTTTAAATTTACTATATTGTAGCTTCATCGCATACCCCCTAATCCTAGTATTTTTGGAAAGCGTAAACAGACACTTCACATCTACCCATTCAACTCCACTCATTATTTTATAAACCTCTATCATATCTCCCCTCAGCCACCTTTTCTCCAAGCTGAAGAACCCTAGCGGCTTTAGCCTTTCCTCATAGGGAAGTCGTCCCATCCCCTTTATCATTTTCATCACCCTTCTCTGCACCTTTTCTAATTCCACTATATCTTTCTTGAGATGCAGCAACCAGAATTGAACACAATATTCGAGGTGCGGTCACACCATGGAGCGATACAAAGGAATTATAACATCCTCATTTTTGTTTTCCATTCCTTTCCTAATAATACCTACCATTCTATTTGCTTTCTTAGCCGCAGCAACACACTGAGCAGAAGGTTTCAACGCATCATCAATGACGACACCTAGATCCCTTTCTTGGTCGGTGACTCCTAACGTGGAACCTTGCATGACATAGCTATAATTCGGGTTCCTCTTTCCCACATGCATCATTTTGCACTTGCTCACATTAAACATCATCTGCCATTTAGACGCCCAGTCTCCCAGTCTCATAAGGTCCTCTTGTAATTTTTCACAATCCTCCCGCAATTTAACGACTTTGAATAACTGTGTGTCATCAGCAAATTTAATTACCTCACTAGTTACTCCCATCTCTAGGTCATTTATAAATATGTTAAAAAGTAGCGGTCCCAGCACAGACCCCTGGGGAACCCCACTATCTACCCTTCTCTATTGAGAATACTGACCATTTAACCCTACTCTCTGTTTTCTATCTTTTAACCAGTTTTTAATCCACAATAGAACACTACCTCCTATCCCATGACCCTCCAATTTCCTCTGGAGTCTTTCATGAGGTACTTTGTCAAACGCCTTCTGAAAATTCCAGATACACATCAACCAGCTCACCTTTATTCACATGTTTGTTTACCCCTTCAAAGAAATGTAGTAGATTGGTGAGGCAAGATTTCCCTTCACTAAATCCATGTTGACTTTGTCTCATTAATCCATGCTTTTGAATATGTTCTGTAATTTTGTTCTGGAGGTGGGACTTCTCTACAACATCCCTGTAGGTCTCCTCTAGCGGAATTAGAAAAGGTTCAAAGAAGAGCAACCAAAATGATAAAGAGAATGGAACTCCTCTCATGTGAGGAAAGGCTAAAGAGGTTAGGGCTCTTCAGCTTGGAAAAGAGACAGATGAGGGGAGATATGATTGAGATCTACAAAATCCTGAGTGGTGTAGAACCAATAGAAGTGAATCGATTTTTTACTTGTTCCAAAAGTACAAAGACTAGGGGACTCAATGAAGCTACATGGAAATACATTTAAAACAAATAGGAGGAAATATGTTTTCACTTAAAGAATAGTTAAGCTGTAGAACTCATTGCTAGAGGGTGTGGTAATAGCAGTTTGGACAAGTTCCTAGAGGATAAAGTCCATAGTCTATTATTGAGATGGACATGGGGGAAGTCACTGCTTGTCCCTGGGATCAGTAGCAGGAATCTTGATACTATTTGGGATTTTGTTAGGTACTTTTGACCTGAATTGGCCACTGCTGGAAGCAGGATACTGGACTAGATGGACCATTGGTCTGACCCAGTATGGCTATTCTTATGTTCTTATCAAGTACAATATATGACTAGTAGTAGTTAAGCCCATTAAAACAGGCAAGATTTTTATTTTTGTGCTTTCCTCCTTTTGTTTGGAAATTTAAAAGTTGATGAACCTAATGAGAGAGAGAGAGTGTGAGTGTGTGTGTGTGTCTGCAAGAGAGAGAGTGTGAGAGTGAGTTCAGAGATAGAGAGAGTGAGAGTGTGTATATGTGATGGAGGCTCTGAGCCGCACCGACCCCAAGCTGCAACAGGCGTGGCGGCTGCACGAAGCCCCCTCCCCGGCATGCCCCTTCCTGCAGGACCCGTGCACCTCCCTGGCCAAGCTTCCTCCACCACCACTGCCGCCGCAACCCAAATCACCGCACCTTTCCACTAAGCCGCCCCACCCGTCCCAAACAGTACCCCTGGTGCCAAGAATAAGCCCAGCCCAGCCAGAAGCACCATCAAGAAAGTGGTCCTTGCCCCGCCGGGTCCAGCTGAGCCCCCGCCCAGGAAAGGTGCCCCGGGGGATGCTGGCAGAAGAAAGTGCCCGGCTTCCAGCCCAGCCTGCAGTCACAGCAGCAGCATCAGCAGATCATTGGACCAGTCGGACTGCACCTTGGAGCCGCTGATGGACGATCCCAGCCCGGTGTTCACCGGTCACCTGCAGCTCTCTGTCCCCGCCGGCAATGATCGTCCACAGCAGTAGCCAGTCAAAAGCGCTGGCATGGGCTGTCCCTAGTGTGTGACTAGCTTCAGCTCCGCCCACCGTGTCCTTCCTTTGTTTGCAGCGCCGATCCCAGGCGTTGCAGCCGTGGTGGACTCCCATCCCTACCCCTCCCAGCATTGCACGGCTAACCTGGTTCTCGCCTTTGTGCGAACACAGACCCCCTGGCCCAAAGTGGAGGTGGAATACCTGGGACTCACCCGATCGCATGGGGAACAGGGGCTGGTCCTGCCTCTAACGATGTCGGGACCTGTGACGTGATGCATGCGCATGCGAGGCACGTCGGTCAGTCTTTATTTATATAGTAGGATTATTATGCATAGGCATGGAGATCAATTAAAATAAACCCAAACCATTTAACAAAGATAAAAAGAAATCTCCTGGGACTCTTACCAGAGGAATATCCAAAGGGATATGAAACTCTCCTACAATTGCTTTGTGAATGGGCTTTGTCATAATTGCCTCACCGGGGACCACTAGTGCAGTTTGATAAAACTGGTCCAAAATTAGGTATATTGTGGGACAAAGCACCAACATTTAGCCATATTGAAAGCAAACATTTTAGACATTGATCAACAAGGACAAAAACACTTGTTCTCTGCATACATTGATTTGAGAATTGTTCTCCAAATGAACAATTTTGAAGGTAGCAGAGAAAGTTGTAGCCACTGTTCCCTCTAAGCTTCCAACTGTGTTTCAATATTGTGTTTTCAACCACTAGGGACAGGCAGGTTCCCTGGACTTCTGCAGAGCTTGCCTGTCCTACACTATTGAAAATGTGCTAGTGAAAAAGCACCTCCCACTGGCAAGACAGTAGGTGGAGGACTCCTGCTCAGCTTAGAGGGAACAGAGGTTGTAGGTTTGCAGACATCCTAAGTTTTCTTTTAAAAATGTAGAAAACATCTGCAGACTGCACCTGGCTTCATGCATGAATGAAACCCACATGCAAAAGTAACTCTGCACACTACTAACTGTATCTGATATTCCGGAATGACAATGTCATAAAATTATGTAAGCCACATTGAACCTGCAAATAGGTGGGATAATGTGGGATACAAATGCAATAAATAAATAAAATAAATAAACTACGTAGCATTCAGAATTAATGTCCTGCTGTGCCTACTTTTCCTTCTCTGTCTTGACTGTACCTTAGGCCCCCTCCCTTTTCAGAGCAGCTAAAAATACTTGTATGTGCACTGTGATGCATGTGTGCCTACTAAGGCCTGGGAGGTGATTTCCAAATAGGCAATAAAGTGATGTTAAACACAATTAACATGGATTAATGGTACTGAAAATTCTCCTCCACAGTTTTTAGCATGGGTTTTCATTCATACCAAAATGGTGTACAAGGTAGACAATTTTAAAAGAAGTGTATCTATTTTTGAACAGCTGGTAAATGAACTTGACTGACAGGATTAAATGGCATGCTAGAAATGACAGCTGCTGATGAAGAAATAATTGTTGTGTTTGGTTATAACAGCTGTAGACATCAGGGGCAATTACTTGATAATAACAGTGGCATAAACAATCAAGCTTCAGATTTACACAGTACAAAGGGTTTCAACAGTTACAGGCCTTGATAAGAAGTAGATTTAATTGTTATGAAATAAAAAGTAAATGGCTCAGTGGGAAAATAAAAGCCTGGAATATGGTTTTTAACAGAGTTGACAGCACTTGAGTATGTAAAACATTCATTGTTATCACAGTGGAGGCTTTGAAAAAGCTAAATACTTAATTTATGTTTGCAACACTGCTCTTTTTAACAAAATAGCACAAAACAAATGTAACACAAAGTAAATCTGTTATTCTGGTTTACAGATTTTCTACCCTGTTGTGCAAAGTAGGCTGCCTATTTTGTCCAAGTGCCAAAGAACCATCAGCATTGCTATTTGCACTATTATCACACCAGGGTGAGTGGGGTTGCCAGCCTGTGAATGTTGAAAATAAGGGCCATTGGCAGCATAGAGATTTTACATTAGCCAAAAGTGGAGCACCAAGTAGAACACTGGCAGAATGTTGGCAGACATGTCTTCACATGCCAGCCCTCTCACTGGGGTGTGTTGATTTTGGTTGAAGCCTGTAAATTGTATACAGCTGGTGCAAGGTGCTTGTCTGCTAATTGTTTTATCCTGTTATTGCACTTTGCCTCACCTGCCTAATTCCCTTCCATGATCCTACCAAGGTGACATCATCCTCCAATGCTTACTTCAGTGTACTTGGTGCAAGGTGCTTGCACCACAGCCACGTGCCAAAGGAGAAGGACCAAGGAGCAGGTTGTGCTCCTTGTGTACTCCTGAGGGCGCCTCCCTGGGAGACTCTGGTCTCTTTATCACGTTTTTCCTTTTTGTTGCTCTTCTCCTTTCCTTCTCGTTTGCATCACAGGTTTCCTCTTTTGTATGGCCCTGCATGTCTCGCCCCCCTCTCTGCTCTCATCATGTCCTATTTCTGTCCTTCACTGGACTCGTCCTCCTCGCCTTGCTGTTTGAGCTCCACACACAGATTTATAATGCCCATCAACTCCCATGCTTTCTCTTCCCCTTCCTTGCCCTTGTTAAAGCTTGGTTTGTTAAACGTCCATTCCCTCCTCTACAAGGCCTCATTTATTGCTGATCTTATTTCCAAAAACAACCACAAAAGTGGAGAAACTAGATCTGCTACAGGGGGAAGCCCAGAAACAGAGGAGTAGCGTGATCAATAGGACGCTTCCAAAAAAACCAAGGAGACGAAGAATAAGTAGTAAAAATGTCCTTTAATAGAAAATAAGACTCGACACGGCACCATGTTTTGGCGAGAAACACCTGCCTCAAGAGTCTGTATACGGTAAACACCAGTGGGTGGAGCTAAACCAAATCAAACCTTTAGAAAGACTAAATATTTGTGGACACGATTCTCCTTTCAGTTTTGCTTGTGCTTTCTACCAATGTATCCTGCATATCTATCAATCATTAGTCTTTCTAAAAGCTTGATTTGGTTAAGCTCCACCCACTGGCGTTTACTGTATACAGACTCCTGAGGCAGGCGTTTCTCACCGAAACATGGTGCCATGTCAAGTCTTATTTTCTACTATTAAAGGACATTTATACTACTTACTCTTTGTCTCCTTGGTTTATTTGGAAGCATCCTGATCATGCTACTCCTCTGTTTCTGATCTTATTTCCAGCCATGCGCTGGATCTTCTGTTCGTCACAGAAACCTGGCTTCAGCCAGGTTTCATGTCCATTCTATTAGAATTCTATCTTCTCGGTTTCCAGTCTCTCCATGAACCGCACGCAGCACAACGCGGGGGTAGAGTGCCCTGTTTCTTTTGTGCCTCACTGTGCGTTACCCTTTGCTCTGCTAAGTTCCTCTCTGTTTCCAAAACTCTTATCATTCGCCTAGCCTCCTCTTCCCACTCTCTTCTGTTACCCCACAATTGTTTACCATCCTCAAGCACTACCTTCTCACTCTTTTGACAAACTCTTAACTTTTATGCCAGAATGCTCTACACTCTTTCACCCACTTCTTCTGGGGGACTTTAACCTTCTCAGCCAACAAAGATATCCTAACCAGTCCTGAAAATTTTTTAAATAATAGGAGGAAAAAACCTCAAATTGTAAAGGCACACTCCTAGTGTTGGTATCACCAACTATTGGGAGGTCCTTCAAATCATTACAGGTAAAAAAAAAACCACCTTCTTTTTTGTTATTTTACAATTATTAATTTATTCACTCTATTTAAACAAAAATAACAAACCCGTCTATTTCTAGTACGGGGAAAGGCACTTATCTTATCCAATTTACAGTCAACTTGACACCTTCCACGGCCCGACTAGGCCTCAGTTTCGTATCCTTCCTCAGGGTGCCGTGGTGTCTGACTGATCGAATCTGTAGAAAAAGTGCATCAGCATTTTCACATGACTTCACTAACAAGGCTACTCAGAATAATAGTATAATACTTAAATCTTTTTTCTTACAGAGTGCTCTCCGATCTATTCACGCTTCCATAATCATTTTCAAAATGGCTCCGCTTTATCTAGAGGTGACGTCAGACGCCTTCACATTACGCTCCTCCTCTTTAATGTCACTCAACCACACTACACCCAGCGTCTCCTCAGAAGAATTTATTCCATTCAATTTTGGTATTTAATCCAAACGGAGTCAATGTATTTAAACGGAATATCCATCGCTGTTCTTGTCTAAGTAAGAGGAGTTTCCTATCACCCCCTCCTACCTGCCATTGCAGTTGTTGGAGTACACAACATTTCAAACTTTCAAAAGTGTGTCCCTCTTTATTGCAATGGACTGCTAAAGGTGCTGTAATCTTTCTTATGTTAATGTCACTTTTATGTTCCACTAACCTAGTGGATAATCTTCTGGATGTCTGACCAACGTATAGTTTATTGCAATTGCATACAATGCCATATACCACCCAATCTGACCAACAAGTGGTTTTTTGTCGTAAACTATATTTTTTCTCTGATTGGGGATC
The DNA here is from genome assembly GCF_901765095.1 of Microcaecilia unicolor. Taxonomy (NCBI): domain Eukaryota; kingdom Metazoa; phylum Chordata; class Amphibia; order Gymnophiona; family Siphonopidae; genus Microcaecilia; species Microcaecilia unicolor. Next base: position 296,532,176 of record NC_044035.1, on the reverse strand, counting down.
TATAAATACGTCAGTATCCAACATAATTTCACACATGTTGCATTCCCCGCACTTTCTATGTCCCATTTCACTCTCCTGTATTCTCACATATTGTCTCAATGCTGAGGGAGCCAGAATTTCTTTTAAATTACGGCCTCTACTGTATGCCAATCTCAATTTACTCTGTTCAAAACCCGGTAAAGTTTGTATGACATGCCAGTGTGTCTTCATTGCTTCTGCAACTCTGTTTGCCCTCATCGAATGACGTACTACACAAGTCCTAATATCCTGATCTTTTGCCTCTTCAGTTCTTTTAGATGTCAAAAGATACTCATGACTATTATATTTCGCTCTTCTGTAAGCTTGTTGTACCACTTTCCTTGGATAACCTCTTTCTCTCAATCTGTTACTCAACTCTTTTGCTTTACTTTTATAATCTGGCAAATCCGAGCAGATACGTCTATAGCGTAAAAATTGAGAGAAGGGCAAGCTCTCTTTCAACTTTTGTGGATGACAACTATCGAAATACAATAAAGTATTTCTATCTGTGTCTTTGCGGTAAATGGTGGTTTGAAAGCTTGATTCACCTTTACTCACTAAAACATCTAAAAAAGATGCTGTGGTCTTGTCACATTGCATAGTGAATTTCAAAGCCGGATGGCAAGCATTTAAAAACTTCTCAAAATCCTCAAGTTCTTCTCGTGTTCCTTTCCATAAGCAAAAAATGTCGTCTATGAACCTTAACCATAGCTCAATTTTATTAAACCAGGAGGATACATAGACATATTTTTCTTCGAATTCAGTAACAAACAAATTTGCTACAGAGGGACTTTAACCTTCCTCCGTTGGACTACTGTTCTTTTCTCTCCTTGGCTTCCAGTCTTGGTCTTCAACAGCATATTACTGTGCCCACCCACAAAGCAGGCAACACACTGGACTTTACTTTTACTTTCACTCCTCTCACTGTTCCTGCTGACTCCCTTAGATATATCCTGGTCCTTTGGTTGGACCATATCCTTCTCAGTTTCCTTCTTCCATTCCCCAGCACCCCACCCCAACCCTTCCCTCACTCTCCTACTGCGGCCTTCATGAAGATGCAGTTTTATCCTTCTTGGATTCCTTGTCTCACCTTTCCCCTCCTTCCCCTTCGCTCCCCTTAGACTGCAATGTCTGCCAATTTAATAATGATCTTCATTCCATCCTTAATCAGCATGCTCAGCTCGTTACTAAACCGGCTTCCTATCATTGCACACCTCCCTACCCTCTGACTTTTATGCACTCATCCTCATGCAGCAACATGAAAATGGTGCAAATCTAGTTCTGCTTCTGATCATACCCACTTTCAAACTCGCTACAAAGAGTATCGTGCTGCAATTCATGCTGATTATAACCCTTCTGTTTTCCCACTTGACACTCTTGCAGCCTCTTGGCAAACAAAGATGTCCTTGCTTTTCCTGTTGCTCTAACCTGCTCAGTCCCCTCCCGTCCCTCCTCTGTTGCTAGCGCTACCTCCTCCCTTTCAGATCCCTTCAACTCCATCCCTACTCCCTTCCCACCACCCCACCCCCTTCCCACTGTCCCTCTTGCAGGCCTCTCCAACTCTTTCCCTATTTCTTCTTTTCCCATTTATTCAATTATAACACTAAAAATGATTTACAGGAAATTCTTAACATGTTGCCAAATGTTCATCTTCTATTAATAAACACAGTTGACCCTTTCCAATTATATATTGAAAACAGTCAGAAAAATGTTTTGATAACAAACTTTTCAATAATTTTCAGGCGATCCAACTGAATTGACAAAGTTCCAAATCCACTAAAGACGTCATGCAGCGTTGCCTGAGCAGTACTGTCGTTTTTCATAAATACAGTCCATCCTTCATATTAACTGTACTTGGTCACTTTAGGGATCATTTTCAAAAGAGAAACACATCCAAAAAGTGTCATGAAGCACCACGTGGACATTTTTCTGCTCAAAACGTCCAAATTGGTATTTTTGAAACCTATTTTGCAGATGTTTATTTATGCAATTCGTCTGCAGTGCATCCAAATCACAAGAAACGTGCCAGGGGTGTTTTGAAGGCGGAATTAAGGCGTGCCTAACACTTGGGTGTTTTACAGTCATAATGGAACAAAACAAAAACATCCTGGACTAATCTAAGACGTTGTGGTCTAGACCTGTTTTCAGAATGAATAAGGCACAAAAAGGCACCCCCTCCCCCAATACCTTCCCAGTGTTCACTGATCCCCCTCCCACCCCCAAAAAATAAAATATGATATCAGCCTCTATGACAGCCTCAGATATTATAGCCAGGTCCGTTAGAACCGCATGCAGACCCCTGAAATAGTCTAGTGGTGGGTACAGTGCACTATGGAGTGGGAGACTCAGGTCCCTATCTCCCTTACCTGTCACACTTGTGGTGGAACTGTGACCCCCTCCCAAGGTTACTAAAACCCTACTGTACCCACATATAGGTGCCCCCTTCACCCATAAGGGCTATTGTGGTGTACAGTGGATTTTGGAGAGCTCAAGGGACAAGATAAAGGAGCAAAGGTGAGATGTGTAACTGGAAGCATTTTTATGAAGTGCACAGAAATGCCCTCTAGGGTGCCCAATTGCTCTCCTGGGATGACTGAGGAACCAGTCTACTAAAAATGCTGGCCCCTCCTACATCCCAATGACTTGATTTTGTGTTTTTAACTTGTGCGTTTTTTTCCCCCAAAATGGTCTAAAAAGATAAATGCATAAACCACAAAAACTTAATTCAAAATGGGATTTTTGGAAAAAAAGATGTTTTTCTTTTTTCAAAAATGGGTATATTTTCTATTTGGATTTTGGATGTTTAGCACAAAATGTCCAAAGTCTGACTTAGATGCCCTATCAAAAATACCCCCCTTTGTATAATTTCACCTTGCCACAACTGCAAGTGTTTCTTCCCATAATGCTGCAGTTAGGCACACCATTCAGGGCATTAAATTGTCGAACCTGGTGTTATAATTGAATAAATATGTATGTTTTACGATTGTAAAAGATTGTAAGTGATTTAAATAGAGAGTATACAATTAATATGAATGAGATCTATTTGCCAACAATGGAGAGTGTATGCAAATCAATCTCATAAATATTCATTGTGGATATCCTGAAAACCTGATTGGCTGGGGTTTCGCCAGGCAGGTTTGGAAATCACCGACTTAAGAATATTAAGCAAAACAATAGATTCCAATTGGTCACAAAATCTGTATGTACTTTCAAACACCTTGCTTTCATGTTTCTGTACAATTATATTGTCAATTGGTTCATATCTTGTCTGTTATGTACAGTGTTTCCAGTAGATTTTATCTGTTTCATTTATTCTTTGCATCATACTACAAAGAAATACTGTCTGGAAATACATCACAGAATTAACGAATTTCCAAGGAAACAAATTAATACAGAAATAAAATTATTCAGCTCATTAATCAGCCCACATAGCAGGGAGCCCAAGTGAAGGAATTCTAGAAGATAGAAATTAAAACATTAAGGGCCTCTTTTACTAATGTGTACCAGCAATTCCCAGCATGAAAAAAAAAGTGTGGGACCTATGCTATACAAATCTTATGATCCGATTTAGATGTACAACACACTGAGTCAAGTAGACACTGTTCCTTTTCCCTTAGGAAAGAACGGTAATTGAGAGGGCTCAAAGAAAACATATTTTACATTATTCAAGGAAACCAAACAGGAAGCTGTTTGGTTCTTACTTAAGGTGACTCTTTAAGGCTTGATTTGGTTTGCTTGCTTTTCAGCTGCATCTACAAGTGATCAGCATACACAGACTCCTGAAGCAGGCATTGTTCGCCAAAACATGGTGCTGTGTCGAGTCTTATCCTATATAATAAAAAGCACCTCCAACGTTCTGAAGCTGACTCCGTGCAGTGAAGCCTTGAAACATTCGTACTCTCTGTATCCATCTCCTGAATTGATGTCACGTACTTCCTGGTTCGTCAGAAGCAGCACTGACCAACCACACGAGGGTTCGTAATCACCCCGCCCTGGAGGGAACTCTGTAGAATTGCCAGGCCCCACGCCTCCCTCCCTCTCTCTCTCTGCCCTCCAAGCACTACCTGTCCTCCGGCAGCCCCTCGCCTTCCATAGTGGTGGCTGTATTTTAAAACTTCTTACCTTGGGGTGCGGTGTCCACAGTGAATCCGAGCAGCGATTCAGACTGCCTTCGTATGTGTCTGAGCTCTGCCTCTGGTCCCGCCCTTCCGGAAACAGGTTTCTATGGAACTTTGGAAGGCTAAGTGCTTTGAAAATGCGCCTGACACTCTCTCAAACATACACACTCCGAGGAAAACCTTGCTAGCGCCTGTTTCATCTGTGTCAGAAACAGGCCTTTTTTCCTAGTCTACTATTAAAGAACAATTTTTCCATCTCTCGTCTTCTTGGTCTTGCTTGGAAGTGTCCTGTTGATCACGCTATTCCATTTTGTCTCTGTATTCCCCCTTGTAGCGGATCCAGTTTCTCCACTTCTGTGGTTGTCTTCTGGCTTGTAGATACTGCACAGGTTTTTGAAACAGATTTAATAGTGATTCCCCCTAGTATTCCCGTATTTCTTCCTTATTGCATCAAAGAAGAAAAGAAATGAAGCTGGAACACATTTGTAGTATTTTATTATTTGAATAAAACAAGGTAATCCCATCAAAGCAAAATCATTTCCATGTGTGTTTTGTTGCATGGGCATATTTCAAAACAAAAACAGAAGAAATAAATATGGTATTCAACTCATACTGCAAATTAAGGGCCTCTTTTATCGAGCTCTTGGTGAGTTAATGCCAATAAAGCCCATTCACTTTGAATGGACTCCATCAGCATTGCTGCATGGGAACTGCTAGTGTGGCTTGATAAAAGAGGCCCTAAACTAGTATAGAATTATTTGTAAATAAAAAAGCAATGAAGGGTGATCAAAGAAGGCTGCAGTTTCATTATTTATAATAGACAGCTGTTAACTCATTTTAAAGTTCAGAATCAGTTTTAGAGACAGGAGGCCTAATGGAAGTCTTCATCCCAGGAAGGCTTGTTCTCTTTCGAGCAGCAGTCTCAATTTTCTGGACCAATTCAACATCCCACAAATGTGTTACAAAACTAATGACAGTACAGTGTGGTTTGCTTCCCACTCTTCCAACTCGACCTGCACGATGGATATAGTCCTGTAAGGTTGGTGGGAAATCATAGTTAACTACTAGTTTGACTCCCTTACTGTCCAATCCCCTGGACGCTATATCAGTACAGATAAGTACATCTACTAAACGTTTCTGAAAAGTGTTAAAGATGCCAGTTCTCACTTCTGCTGGCATTTGCCCCTGTAGTCTCAAATGCTTAATATTATGGTCATCTAACATGTATCCAAGCCAGTTCACAGTGCTGGCACTATTGCAGAACACCAAAATTCCTGATTCTTGCTTTTCTATGGCATGTTCCTTTATTATCTGTAGTAATTCTGCCAATTTATCTGTACGCTTCAGTTTCAAAAATTTCTGTTTAATGTGTGGCATAAGAAAGTGAAGTCTTTTACTTTTAATAGTGGTTATGCTACCAAGGTCAGTCACTTTACTGAGAAGATCACCCACTCCATTAGGAAAGGTGGCCCCAATTACAACAAGCTGAGCTTGTATTTCAAAGTCACTGTAGTCGGAAGGGCTGGAGGTTATTTTGGCTCCAGAGAGGATATCTTCCACAAGTCCTATAAAACTTTCATCAAACAGTGTGTCTGCTTCATCTATAACAAAGTATCTCAAGCTACCTAAATTGATGAAGTTTCTTTTCAGGGACCTCCAGAGAGCACCGGGTGTTGCAACTAAAATATCACCGCATCTTTTCAAAACTTTTTGAACTTTGTAAATTCCTCTGCCCCCACCTATTACTGTCACAGACACGCCCAAATGATGCCCTATGCCTTTGGCAACGGTTTTCACTTGGTCTGAGAGTTCTCTTGAGGGCACCAATACCAAGCTGCGGGGACTGGTCCCCTCTTCTATCCGCTTCCTTTCTGTCTTGAGTTTCTGCATCAAAGGCAGTAAGTAGCTCAGCGTCTTGCCGCTACCGGTCTCGGCAGCACCAAGCACGTTCTTGCCTCGCAACAGATGCGGGATTATTTGCTGCTGGACAGCGGTAGGGTGGGTGATGCCAGTTTCCTTCAGCGCTTCCACCAGCTCGGGGAGAAGTCCTAGCTCTTCAAAGGTGGCGTTCCTTTGTTGCCTCGCCTGGCTTTCGTCTGGGTCTCGATCCTGCTCCTCCGGTTCGGGCAAGAAGGGCGCTCGATCGCGGGTATTGTTGATGAGGAAGTGGTCTCCGAAGGACAGCCTGTGTTTCCATCCCTGGGACACCAGAATGGGCTGCTGGAACTTCGCCACCGTTTGCCGGGAATGCTGATTGAACTCGGGGCGCTTGCTGACAATTAGAAGTTTCCCCGCCTGCGGCACGCGCACTCGCTCCAATTTCTTCCTCCTCCGGGCTCCGGCCTGTTCTGCTCGCAACTGCAGCCGGCGCGGGATCTTGATCACCGGAATAGGCTGGCTACCTCCGGCCGGAGAGCTGCAGCACCGCAGACCCGGATGCTGTTTACTCATAGGGGCAAGGAGGCACCTTAGCAGCGGAACTGCCCGTCCTTGGACCGCAACAGCAAAGGCAAACATGCTGTCACCTTTTCCCATCCACCGCCAACCAAGAAAGCTCCTTGCACGCCGCGCCGCCAACCGTGCCCAACTGGCGCTTCCCACTGACGTCAGGTCGAGGAGGAGATGACGACTTCCGGTTCCTCCTTTCCCCGACGGCCGAGTGGGCCGACGCTCACGTGTGTGTGCTACAGTACACAGTGCAGTCAACTTGTGTTCTGTGTGCGGCTTCACCAACGAGCTTAGATTGTGAACTGCTTGTTCTTGTTGGGGTTTTTTTTCCCGCTTTTGTGTGGCTCAGCGGGGTGCTCTGGCAGCGCCAGGTAAGGCTCTGGGTACAGATAGCTGTGTGTGAGGAGAGGACTTTAATATTCCAACCCCTCAGAAAAGGAGCAAGGTAAAAGGTGGATCTCACGGATCCTTACCCGGACCCCCCCCCCCCCCCCCCCCCCCGAAAAGCGTAAAGGGCCTGGCTCCAATTAAAATAGAAGTTAATAGAGAGAACATGCTGTTTTTATTTGCCTTGCAGCTCAGGTTGTTACCTCACCCATAGATAGCTTCAGAGACATTGAAGACACTTGGGAGTGTTGTGGAGATTGCAGACTATTACAGATAAATTCTCTTTCCGGTAATACTTGATAAATACAGGGTTTATTCAGACAAAGCATATAGTTGCTGGTGACTTAGTGAAGCACTGATTTTTTTTGCACATTGAGCGAAGCACAGCCATCCTTAGCTTACCAAAATATGGTTACTTTTCTTTATTTCTTTACCACATTTATGAAGAGATTCACCCAAGGCAGTGTGCAGCAGGTACAGTTTAACAAAGCTAACAATTTTGTTAACAGCTTTAACATAAATCTTACAATTTTGTTAACAGCATAACAGTAGTAAAAATGACCAAATATAAATACAATAAATGAAGTAAACTTGAGAACAAATTAAAACCTAATAATAGGATTACCATGAAACAGTATAAAAATGTACACGTTTTAACAGCACTGAAATTCAAATAATGGAGATATAATGTGATGTCAGTAAAATACTACTGAAACATCTAATAAGCACATTAAAACATTCAGATAACATGATGCTAATGATTTTCTACAATACAGCTTACCATGCAGCCGAGGGTCCAAGTGCAGATATGGAGACAAGATGGGTGGTATAGAGTCAGTTGGGATAAATGGGTGGCTAAACTCAAAGCAAGTTCTTTGTACATTTAAACAAGAAGTAAGGAACTGGTATAAGTTACAGTGTGTGTGTGTAGCAAGCTAATCCAGGTGCAGAGTGATGTACAGTCAGTCACCCTATGTATTAAAGACTTGGGAGAAGAACCAGGTTTTCACCTGCTTCCTGAAGTAGAGGTAGTCTTAAGTTAAGATGTAGCCCCTCTGGAAGAAAATTGAAAACTCATACAATAGAAGGCAATGTCTTTCTGTGGATTAGGAATTACTTATTGGACGGAAAACAGAGGGTAGGGCTAAATGGCCAATTTTCTCAATGAAGGAAGGTGAATAGTGGAGTGCCTCAGGGATCTGTACTGGGAATGGTGCTATTTAGCATATTTATAAATTATGTGGAAATCAGAACAATGAGTGAGGTGATTACATTTGCAAATGACACAAAACTATTCAAAGTTGTCAAAACACATGAGGATTGTGAAAAATTGCAGGAAGAACTTAGGAAACTAGAAGATTGGGCATCCAAATGGCAGATGAAATTTAATGTGGACAAATGCAAAGTGATGCACATTTGGAAGAATAATCCAAGAAAATGATCTAGGTGTCATTGTAGACAGTATGCGGGAAATCTTCTGCCCAGTGTGCGTTGGCGGCCAAATAAACAATCATGATGCTAGGAATTATTAGGAAAGAGATGCAAAATAAGACCAAGAATATTATAATTCCTCTGTATCGCTCCGTGGTGCGACCTCACCTTGAGTATTGTGTTCACTTCTATTTGCTGTGTCTCAAAAAAGATATAGTGGAATTTGAAAGTTTCAAAGAAGAGTGACCAAAATGATAAAAGGGATGGAACTCCTTCCAAATGAGGAAAAGCTAAAGAGGTTAGACCTCTTCAGCTTGGAAAAGAGACAGCTGAGGAGGGGATATAATTGAGGTCTACAAAATCCTGAGTGGAGTAGAACGGGTAAAAGTGAATCAGTTTTTCACACTTTCAAAAAGTACAATGTCTAGGGCAGGGGTAGGCAACTCCGGTCCTAGAGAGCCGCAGGCAGGTCAGGTTTTCAGGATATCCACAATGAATATGCAGGAGATAGATTTGCAAGCACTGCCTCCATGGTATGCAAATCTATCTCCTGCATATTCATTGTGGATATCCTGAAAACCTGACCTGCGGCTCTCGAGGACCGGAGTTGTCTAGGGGATAATCAATGAAATTGCATAGAAATACTTTTAAAACAAAAAGGAGGAGTGGCCTAGTGGTTAGGGTGGTGGACTTTGGTCCTGGGGAACTGAGGAACTGAGTTCGATTCCCACTTCAGGCACAGGCAGCTCCTTGTGACTCTGGGCAAGTCACTTAAAACTCCATTGCCCCAAGTACAAATAAGTACCTGTATACAATATGTAAGCCGCATTGAGCCTGCCATGAGTGGGAAAGCGCGGGGTACAAATGTAACAAAAATAAAAAAACAAAAAATACTTTTTTTTCACTCAAAAAATAGTTAAGATCTGAACTCGTTGCCGGAGGATGTGGTAACAGTGGTTAGCGTATATGGGTTAAAAAAAGGTTTGGACACATTCTTGGAGGAAAAGTCAATAGTCTGTTATTGAGATGGACGTGGAGAATGTCACTGCTTTCCCCAGGATTAGTAAAATGGAATGTTGGTACTAATTGGGTTTCTGCCAGGTACTTGTGTCCTGGATTGGCCGCTTTTGGAAGCAGGATTCTTGGCTAGATGGACCATTGATCTGACCCAGTCTGGCTATTCTTATGTTCTTATGTAAACTCCAGAGCTTGGGAGCTACTGCTGAGAAGGCTCGCTGGCGGATAGCACATCATATAATTTCTTTTGATGATAGCACAGATAGTGATGGTCCTTGAGAGGACCTTAGAGGTCTCAAAGGTGTCTAAAGAGCTACTTATTCTTTAAGTACTCTGGCCCATTTTGTCTGAGCACCTTGAAAATCAAACGAAGAGTTTTAATTTTAGCCCTGTAAGGTACTGGTGACTAGTGTGGTTTTTGCATGAAGGATGTGATGTGGTCACACTGCTTGCAGCTTTCTGTCAGTCATGCTGCAGCATTCTGAATTAGTTGGAGCTGATGGAAACTCTTTTTGCTTTGACCAGTGTACAAGGCATTACAATAGTCTAGTCATGATGTTATCATGTTATGGACCACTGTGGTCAGACTCATCAATATATGGACAGAGATTTCGTAGCTGCCGCAGGTGATAGAGGCACTGGTTGTTTGAATTTGTGGGATCAGAGTGTGTGATGAGTCTAGCAGTATCTTAAGATTTCTGACCTGTGATTTTAGGGGTAGTTCATACTTCCCGAAAGGTATTTTGAAGTCAGGTATTTATCTACTTGCGTTAGGTACCCAAAGAATCTCTGTTTTGCATGGGTCCAGGCAGAGTTTGTTGTTTGCCTATTCCTAAGTTGCGGTTGACAGGCAGTCAGTTTACTCAAGGTGATAGATCTGGTTCAATGGATGAGTAGTTGCAAATCATCAGCATAGATATAGAATTTTGTGTCCATCGACCAGAGCAGCTCAGCCAGAGGCTTGAGATAGATATTAAATACAATGGGAGACAGTATGGCACCCCACAGTTCAGTGCCCAAGGTAATGATGTGCTGTTGTTGAACACAACTGATTGTTGTCTGTCTGACAAATAGGATTTGAACCATGTAAATACTGTGCCATTGATACCTGTTTCTGCCAGATTTTTAAGCATGATATTGTGATTCACAATGTCGAAGGCTGCTGAGTGATCCCCTGTCACGGTTTCTATGCAGATCTTCTAGAGACACAAGAACTGACTCTATTCCGTACCCAGGTCTGAAGCTAGATTGATATAGGGTCTAGCAATTACTTCCAATTAGCCAGTCAGTGAGTTGAATGGAGACTGTTCTGTAAGTTTTGCCAAGAAGGAATGTTAGAGACTGGTCGGTAGTTTTCGAGCTTGTTCTGATCAATGGAGCTCTTTTTTAGGGGGGGGGGGGTGCACAACAGCTCTTTTTAGTGTGGTTCACAGCTGCCCTTTCACAAGAGAGGCGTTAACAATTTTAGTGGTCTCTTCATTCAGGCCTGTGCTCGCCCTCTTTGCTGGATAGGGGTCATGAGGGTAGGTTGTAGGCCATAGACCTTTCAGGATTTTTTTCACGAGCTTCCTCTGTGACTTGGTTGAATGAGTCCCACAGGGCTATCTATACATGGTGAAGGAGAAGGGAGTGTTTTCATTATCTGGTGGGAGCTTTGATGGTGTCTGTAGGTCCTGATGGAGCTTTAATTTGGTTGGCAAAGTATGTGGCAAAATCATTGCTGGATAGTTGTGACTGGGAAGGCTGGTTCTGTTGTGGGGTTTGCAGTAGGCTGTTTTCTGTTTTAAATAGTTGCTTGGTTTTTGCAGCTTGTTCAGTGTGTTGAGAGAAATATTGTTTTGCGGCTATTGTTAAGGCCTGGCAGTACATTTGCCTTGTGTTTCTTACAGTTGAGCTTGTTTTCATGTGGCATCCTTGATACTTATTCTCCATTATGGGTCCCACCTCTGGAAATGACACCAGTGTCTGGATATTAAAAGTCAAAGTACTGAGGTGGTGTGCTGCTTAAGGCTCCTGCCAAAGGGACTTAGGCCCTCGGTGCAAATATCAAGGTGTTTTGAGATTACGTGACCCAAGGTATTCACGTTGGGTTCTGCAGTCTAGGATTCTGGATCTGGGTCACTCCAGGCCTGAGAACTCTGAGTATGTTCTGTGTGAGAGTCTCGTATCTGGGACTCAAGACCAAAGTGAGCTGATCTGATTGGTAGCTATTTTACAGATAGCTATCAGAAACTGATGAGGGATCGAGGCCCTACTTTTTTCAGATAGATAAGTATTCCAAGTATTGGAATGGGGGTAGTCTAGGCGTCATAGGATATGGAGCTTCAGTTGGGATGGGGGGGCTAGAGTAGTAGGATGATGTGGCTTAACTTTGGAAGTGAGAATCTTTTCTATGGTTTTGGTTTATTGGTTGCTGGGTGAGGGCATCTTAGTAGGGTGCAGAGGGGTTTTTTTTTTTTTTTGGGGGGGGGGGTGTAGTGACTATTAAGTCAGTGTCTCTTTGTCCAAGGGTCCCAGGCCTTGGATTTACTGTGGTCCCATGTTTGGGTTCTTGAACTAGAGACTGCATCATTTTAAGGCTTGATATTTAGTGCACTTTTTCACTGTGGTAATACTGTGCAATTTATGCACCAAAAATCATTAATATCCCTATTTGCATGAAAATATGCTATTCTTAGTGCAATTTTTTCTACTTCCCTTTTTGTGTACAAAACCACTAAATCTTTATTAAACTGAAAATCACTTTAGCATACAAGTCCCTTAAAGCAGAAATAAGCAGTTGGGCCACTGTAATAAGCTGCACTATCCTTAGTCAATCTGTATGGTGGTAATTATCAGCACAGCATGGGTAATGTCATAGTGCTATGCAGGGAAATGACATGCTCTAGGCCCAGTATAAAACTTTGCAGTATAAATTATTGTCATAATAGCTCAATACAAGCTGTTAAACTGTAGTAGCGTGAAGTACATTAGTCCAAGATTACATAGTCCATGCAGCATATGGACAAGTACCTAGCCATAGAAGCTTTTCTATATTTTTAACCATTGTGTCCTTATGTACAATAAGAACCCTTTACAATGTGAAATGCAATTCTCTTTCCAATTCATATAGGAAGAATTTTTTATCTTGATATTGTAAAGGTTCACTTCTCACATTCACTGTTTTTTCAGATTACATAGAAGAGGGAATGATCAAGATCATTGGAAAACTCAATTACAGGAACAAGACCATCCTTGCCCCCATGGTCCGAGTTGGAACGTTACCAATGCGCCTCCTGGCATTGGATTATGGTGCTGATATTGTGTACTGTGAGGTAGGAATATTAAGAAAATTTCTGTTTTCTAATTGCTTCCTTTTATTGACTGATTAAAAAAATTCTAGCCTGCACTCTTACCATTCTAGACAGTTAATAAAAACATACATAAATGTTGCCAACAAAATAAAACGAACAATCATTCAAAAACATATAGCTGTGGACTGGTTTGGAACTGTTAAGTACTCAATTCTCTGTAATGTGGCAGGTATTTAGGAAACGGAATGGGATTTGATATACTGCTTTTCTGTGGTTACAGTCAAAGTAATTTACCTATTATATACAGGAACTTATTTTGTACCTCTGGCAATGGAGAATTAAATGGCTTGCCCAGAGTTACAAGGAGCTGCAGTGGAAATCGAACCTGGTTTGCAGGCCACCTCACTAGCCATTAGGCTACTAATAACATTGATATATTACATTTTTACGAAAAGTAAACTTATTAAAAGATAGGTAATTTATTGAACCACAAAAGACAAAAATGATCAAAAGAATGTACAGAAAAAGCAATCCTATTTTTGTACCTTGATGTATTTTTACCCACCACCTGAACTATACTTTGGAATTTGCTCATGCCTTTTTAACTTGTAGTTCAAGACAAGTTGCATTCCTTTCACCCGAGAGTTCACAATCTATAGGGCCCTTTTGCTAAGCAGTGTTAGACACTAATGCATGCCTAACATGGGAATATGAACCCTAGTGGTAGTAGCACGAGACTACCACTAGGGGAGACATTTTGAAGGTGATGCTAGCTGGGCATGAGCGAAAGGGGATTACTCCTGCCCATCACCCACTGGGGTTGGGGGGAGACTTGATGGTTGGTGTTAACTGCAGCCCTGTGGTCCCTTTAACATAGAGCCTGAGAGTACTGGGCCATACCTTTGAGGGTCAGTGCTTCTGGGCACATACTCTTTTGCCACAGGATTGAACAACCTGTGGTACTGAGATACTGCAGGTTGCTGATTCCCATGCTAAATTATAGTTCGGTAAATTTTTCCCTTTACCGCGCCTTGATAACTTCTCTCCCCGTTCCCCCCCCCCCCCCCCCCCCCCCGGCAAACATTAAATTTAGAAACCATCTAGAATAGCCAGAATTATGTGGATTACACTCATTCATCCTCACCTTAGACTATTGGGGGAATGTTGGCAAGTGGGCATTTTGGAGAAAGGCTGCTTAGTTAATGTTTTCTGGTACATAGGATAATACTATATAATGCCGTGAAGGCACCTGTGTTCTAATTTGTAATGTAGTTTCAAATTACTCACATTTTCCTACAGGCAAAGCCCACACCCATCACGCATTATAAGTACATAAGTAATGCCACACTGGGAAAAGACCAAGGGTCCATCGAGCCCAGCATCCTGTCCACGACAGCGGCCAATCCAGGCCAAGGGCACCTGGCAAGCTTCCCAAACGTACAAACATTCTATACATGTTATTCCTGGAATTTTGGATTTTTCCAAGTCCGTTTAGTAGCGGTTTATGGACTTGTCCTTTAGGAAACCGTCCAACCCCTTTTTAAACTCTGCTAAGCTAACCGCCTTCACCACTTTCTCCGGCAACGAATTCCAGAGTTTAATTACACGTTGGGTGAAGAAAACTTTTCTCCGATTTGTTTTAAATTTACTACACTGTAGTTTCATTGCATGCCCCCTAGTCCTAGTATTTTTGGACAGCGTGAACAGACGCTTCACATCCACCTGTTCCACTCCACTCATTATTTTATATACCTCTATCATGTCTCCCCTCAGCCGTCTCTTCTCCAAGCTGTATAGCCCTAGCCTCCTTAGTCTTTCTTCATAAGGAAGTCGTCCCATCCCCGCTATCATTTTAGTCGCCCTTCGCTGCACCTTTTCCAATTCTACTATATCTTTCTTGAGGTGCGGCGACCAGAATTGAACACAATACTCAAGGTGCGGTCGCACCATGGAGCGATACAACGGCATTATAACATCCTCACACCTGTTTTCCATACCTTTCCTAATAATACCCAACATTCTATTTGCTTTCTTAGCCGCAGCAGCACACCGAGCAGAAGGTTTCAGTGTGTTATCGACGACGACACCCAGATCCCTTTCTTGGTCTGTAACTCCTAACGTGGAACCTTGCATGACGTAGCTATAATTCGGGTTCTTTTTTCCCACATGCATCACCTTGCACTTGCTCACATTAAACATCATCTGCCATTTAGCCGCCCAGTCTCCCAGTCTCGTAAGGTCCTCTTGTAATTTTTCACAATCCTGTTGCGATTTAACGACTTTGAATAACTTTGTGTCATCAGCAAATTTAATTACCTCGCTAGTTACTCCCATCTCTAAATCATTTATAAATATATTAAAAAGCAGCGGTCCTAGCACAGACCCCTGAGGAACCCCACTAACTACCCTTCTCCATTATAAATTCAGCAATATAAATGCCATACTGCATTCTGTCCTTCACCCAACTTTCACTAGGGGGAAGACTCTAAGAATGGTGAAGATCGCTGTTAGTTCAGGGAAGTTGATTTTGATATGCTTTTCCACCTCTCTTTGTCCAGCCCTTAAAGAAGGGGTGCTCAGCCCAGTCCTCGGCACACCTAGCCAGTCAGATTTTTAGGATACCCACAGTGAATATGCATGAGAAATTTTAATGTAATACCTCCATTGTATGGAAATCTATCTCATGTATGTTCATTATGGGTATCCTGAAAACCCGACTGATTTGGTGGGTTCTGAAGACTTGGTTGAGAGGCTTTGGTATAAAGGGATAGGACATGTGCTCCCCATTCCATGTTGGGTACATCCGTAGTCAACACTACATTGACTACTATTGTTGTTGACGGAACATCATCCTTTGAGTTAGGTTGTCTCTCAAAGTCCACCATTGGCGAGAGATCAGAGGACCCAGTTGTTCAACATAACCTGATATAAGGATGTATCTTTTCAGAGTTCCACCTCTAAATCAGCCCATTCTGCCCCACTCTACTGCCTGCTTTCAGCATCAACAATGAAACAGTTTCATCAGGCAGACAGGGGAGAAGAGAAGCAGAGATTCCAGTTTAGAGAGCCATTAATTGGTGACATCATTAGCACTCCAGTAGAGTGCCGCCTTTGAATCAGAACATTGTGCCCCACTGTCCTGCCTGCTGCTTTCAGCATCAGCAGCAATGGAGCAATTTCATCAGGCAGACAGGGGAGAAGAGAAGCAGTGATTCCAGTTCAGAGCTGTTAGTTGGTGACATCATCAGCACTCCACTTCAATAGAGTGCAGTCTCTGAGGTGTTGCGCCGGAAGGCATGTTCTGTCCCTTCATGCATAAACCTTGTGTATAACTCTAAAGCGGAATACTAACAGCTTTGCAAGGAGTTGTTTGTAAATACTTTATATTACAACTATTTACCTTCAATGTAATTTTAATCATTTCTCAATATGTCAAGTCTAGACAAATGGTTTATGTTCGTACTGATATTATGGTAGATTGTTGAGTTACATGTATCAGCTCTTAATATTTGGCAAAATATCCCAGTAATAAACACAGACAAATGATGTTGAAAACACCAAGATTTGAGATATACCGATGACAAATACCTCTCGAATAACATCCAGATCTCAGTTCCTATAAAAGGACCAGGGTAAAATGTTTATGCTTTTAGTAAAAAATTCAAAAATGTCAGACACAGACAACTGTTAAATATAAAAAACGATCGCGAACTTAACGCTTCCTATGTGCCAGTACCTATAGGATATGTTAATGCATGATCTGTTGTCAATAAGGTAGAAAAGATTAGAGAATGGATAGAAGAAGACCAGCTAGGACTATTATTTATTACAGAAACGTGACTCCACCTTAAAGTTGACCCTATTCCACATGAGCTATGTCCACCAGGCTACAAAATGGTGCACTTAACTAGAGATAAGAAGAAAGGAGATAGCGTAGCCATCGTTTATAAATCTTTTTTCCACATAGACTTATTTGATGAAGTCTCATCCCCTTCATTAGAAATATTAGCTTACAAAATATCAGATGACACTTGACAGCATATTATTATGTCATCTTCCGGTTAGCTGGAGTAATGCTCAGTCTGATTTTATGGGATTTCTGTCAAATGTTTGTACAAATTTTCCTAATGTAATTCTACTAGGGGGTATTAATTTATATCTAGTAAACACTATAGACCACATAACCATTGAATTAATAGACTTCTTAAATTTATGGGACTTCATTACACCTTGGGCTCACTCTACTCTTATGAAAGGTCATCAGATCTGTTAGCTTACCGGTTTATATTGAATAATGATTTCATTTTAGAAAACCTCATCTGGGAGGAAATAATATGGTCAGATCATAGTAAGCTCACCTTCACTCTTCATTGGTTAGAAAGCGGAATACACAGAACTCAGGAACAAATACATACCTGTCAGACTAGAGAGAAAATAGATCCACAGATATTCTGGTCCTTAATGATAGATCACTATAACACACTAAAACCAAACAACTTGAACTTTATGTGTGAATGGGATGAGATAAGCAAATTAAACCTTGATAACATAGCCCCTCTTAAAATAAAAAATAGGCCAAAAAAGAAAATAAGACCATGGTACACTCAAGAGCTCAATACAGTGAAAAAAATATGTATGAAATTAGAAAGAATAAATTGGATTCAAACAAAAAACTGTGGAGGGGGAAACACTATGAACCTACAAACGCAAATTATCAAAAGCTAAAATGGAGTATTATAACAAACACTATAATACTTGGGGGTTTCAACTTGGGGGTTGAAAGCACTGATACTAAAAGACTTTGGACTCATGATTAATTAATTTAACACCCAAAACATAACGTTATCCTTGAACATTTCACTTTTAGCTGACGAATTGGCTCATTACTTTGAACATAAGATACTAAAAATTAGGAAAGATCTTGTAAACCCCAAAATATCCATAGATGACTTTCTAGATGATTTAGAGTTATAATGATCAGATTAAAGTAAATAGAATTTGAGACTCTTTTAAACTTCTATCAAAATCTGTTGTTAAATCACTACTGTTAAGATATGCCCATGCAAACTGTCTACTAGATGGATGTCCTAATTATGAAATTATCACCTGACTGGTTTATTAATTACCTTATCCAACACCTGAGCTACACTTTCTCCAATGGTTATTTCCCAATAAACAAAGGAAATATCATATTGCCCATCCCTAAAAATCCTATGGCAAAAAGAAATGAGGTTACAAACTATAGACCAGTTGCTTCAATTTCACTATTAACAAAAACAATGGAATAATTGCTGGCAAAACAATTAATGGATTACCTAAATCATCATTCCATTTCACATGAATTACAGTCTGGATTTAGACCTTATATAGTATTGAAACAGTGTTAATATGTTGACAACAAGATTTAAGAACATAGGCCCAGATGCACTAAACGTTTTTCATCGTTAAATGAGCCCTTAAGGAAGAATTTCCTATCCTTTCCATGCACTAAAGCCTATTTTCTGACGACAGTAGCAACTAACGAAAACTGAATGCAGATGAGCAATTCTTCTACAAATCCCATTGAAATGACATTCACTAACCTTTTCCGATTCGTTTAACGTAGAAAAACACCGTGAAATATACCGAGAGTCTGTACCTCTCATTAGGGCTGTCTGTCTGCTAGAAGTTTACAAAATCCATTAAAAAAAAAATAACTGGGGGGGGGGGGGCGAAAACGCGTCAGGGGCATCCTTTATTGACGCCCCAGGTCGCCGCTGCTCCCCTCTCCCTCAGCACCAAAAAAGAAAAAAAAAAAAAAAGGATTGGGAGGGGGCAAGGGCGCTCGTCATGAGCGTCCTGTTTGGACGCCTTGCCCCCCCCTCCCCCCGCACGAAAAATCTCCAATTTTAGCAGCCCCGGGCCGGCCCTCCTCCCTTCCTGTGTATTCTCCCACACTAGCTCCGCCTCCTGCCATGCTCCGGTCCCGTGCCCCGCCGCCCCCCCTTTGGTCGTGGCTGCCGCTCCCCCTTCCAACGACCCCCCCCCCCTCCTTTGCCTTACCGGCCCGTGCAGAGCCTGTCATCTCTGCTGCACGGGCAAGAACAGCTGATTGGCGATTCAGAAGGCCTCCTCAGACGTCCCTTCTTTCTTCCTGGGCCCGCCCTCCTCTGACGTAGGTAAACTACGTCAGAGGAGGGCGGGTTCAGGAAGAAAGAAGGGACGTCTGAGGAGGCCTTCTGAATCGCCAATCAGCTGTTCTTGCCCGTGCAGCAGAGGTGAGAGGCGCTGCACGGGCCGGTAAGACAAAGGGGGGGGTCGTTGGGGTGGGGAGCGGCAGCCACGACCAAAGGGGCGTGGCGGGGCACGGGACCGGAGCATGGCAGGAGGCGGAGCTAGTGTGGAAGAATACACAGGAAGGGAGGAGGGCCGGGCTTGGGCTGCTAAAATTGGAGTTTTTTCGTGCGGGGGGAGGGGGAAGCGGGGAGCAGCGGGGGGGGGGCAAGGGGTCCATATAGGACGCTCATGACGAGCGCCTTTGCCCCCTCCCGAAACACGTGTTTGTGGGGTTTTTTTTTTGTTTTGACAGCTGGGCCTTTGTGGCATGCGCAGAGCAGCCAGCATAACGCTTGGCTACTCTGCACATGCTTTAGGCGCTGATTAACGACGGGTTTAATGATGCTGTGATACATCCTACTTTGCAATACCGCTCCGAACATTTCTGGAGTGTTTTTGTAGTGCATTCCTCGTTTTTAAAAAATCTTTAAGCACTTTTACGTTTCTTATTTTTTTAACGTTTGGTTGATGTATCTGGCCCATAATCAGTAAAGGACAGAAAGAAAATTCTTCTGTTGCAATTTGACATGTCCAGTGCTTTTGATATGGTAGATCATACTATATTAAAAATTACTGGATAATATGGGAATTTGTGGGGAGGTTTACAAATGGTTTGAGGAATTCCTAGCAGGTAAAAATGAATGATGTTATATCAGCTCCATGGATTTCACAGTGCAGTGTACCACAGGGATCCCAGATTTCCCCAATATTGTTCAATGTCATACTAGCACCATTAGGAAAGAAATTAAATAGCATGGGATTTAACCCTTTCATTTACACAGATGACATCATTTATATCCCTGTCATAAGTGTCATTTCACAGATGTCAAACACATTATTGATAGGCCTAGATATAAAGGAACAATGGGCTATGACTTTTAAACTCAAAGTAAATAGAGAAAAAACTAAATTCCTGGTACTATCAAGCTCATAATCACCTCTTATCCCATTTTCACAATTGACCAAAATATCTATCCTATTGATACAAAACTACAAATTCTAGTTGTCTTTGACCAACATCTTTTTTCCGAAGACCAAGCTCTTGCAGTAATTGACAAAATGTTCAAGACAATGTGGAAACTAAAAAGAGTTAGAAACTCCTTTAACCAGAATTCATTTAGATTACTAGTTCAAACACTGACACTTTCACAATTGGATTATTGTAATGCAATATATTTAGGAAGTAAAGAGTCTATACTTAAATTGCTTCAGACAGCACAAAATACAGCAGCACTATTAACTTATGGGGGTACCAGAATTTAATAAAACCACGCCTTTACTTATTGCATTACATTGGCTTCCAATCAAAGCTCGAATTATGTTTAGAACATGCACATTAATATTCAAAATTTTGTTTGGAGTGGCTCCAGATTATATGACCAGCCTAATTGTTTTATCTGCTATAAATCAAAGTCAAAATCAGAAGAATATTTGTTCCATAGCGTCCCACAGATCAGTCCAGAGACTTGTGGGTTATGTCCTTTTATCAGCAGGTGGAGATAAAGAGAACTTCAGAGAAGTTTACTGTATGTGGTCATGTGCAGCCACCTTAACCTCAGTATTCCTCTGTCTAGCAGGTGGATGGTCATAACTGTGCAGCTCTGGATTGATTGTCTCCTGGCCTGGTACCCCGGGTCTAGTTGAGCTTCTGGAGTCTGAGGTGTCCTGGGATTTGGGTGCACACCTAGTGGTGCCAGGTCCTTCCCTTCCTCCCCCATCGCCCCCTCCTCTGCCTGACTGGGGTTTGTGGTTCTCATTCTCCCGACTTCAAAAAGAGTCTGGGTTTCTTTTCGTCCGGTGACCTCTCTTGCCTTTATAATTAAAAAAAAAATGCTGTTTGAGCACTGTGAAGAAAAAAAAAAAAGAAAGAAAAAGAACAACTCAGTCTGCTTCGTCCACATGGTGAGCTTATGCTGCTTTGCAGTACCGGCTGAGGGGTGCGAGGACCGACTTGGCATGAGACAGCAATTCCCGAGGGGGTGAATAGTCTTTATCTGCATCTGTGGGGGACAGCAAACGTGACTCCCGGTGTGAGTGCCGCTGGGCTTCTGCTGTTTCCCGTGCCGGAGCTCCTCCCATTACACCTATGCAGGCCACTGTACAGCCCAACACCATACAGCCTGGCTAGCTTTGGTGGGCTATTCGCCGATTTTTAAAGTGAAAGCAGTCATATTTGGCCACCACAATAGGTGGAATAACTTTGGCTGGTCTCAGTTTAAGCAGCCAGCACGGAGTATCAGCATGGCCGGTTAAAATCGGACCGGCCAAAGTTAAAACAGATAGTCAATGCCGGTCACCAGAATCGGACTGGCATTGAATGTTTGGGTTTAGCACTGACTGCGGGAGACAGTCCGGCTATCTCCCGCGGTCTGAATATTGGGGCCATAAGCTCGTATCTTCATTCTGTAACGCTGTAGAAAAACTTAACTGTTAAAAAAAATATTTATCTGTGTAATCATTGATTGTAGAATCATTATTCCAGTATATGTATACTGTTATATTCACTGTTTTATTGTAGGCCACATTGAACTGAAATTCACCTTGTGGATAATGTGGGATATAAAAATGAATGAATAAATAAATAAAAATCTCACTGGAATTTTAGCATTCCCTGAAGTCGATGCATACAGAAGCATGTGTAGGGAGTTTGTATAGCAAGGTGCCCCCAACATCAGGTGAGGGAATCATTGGAAACCAATATGTCACGGGAGGAAACTGGAGCAATGGCACTTGAGAAGCGCCTCATCTGATTGAGGGTGGTGTGATGCATTTGGCAGTAGCATGCTGTCAGCCAGAAATTTTGCACTCCGCTGTACATCTTGAAAATTTCAATAAAGTGAATTGGGAAAGGGGAGGAAGAATTTGAAGGTCAAATGGAACTATGGCTGTAGTTTGCTACTTAGAGTTTGCCGAATTGTAACCATATCGTTCCTTTGGCTTGTTGGAAAGCTGAAAAGAGAGGTTCAGGGGGTTTACAAATGTACTAGTTGGAGAAAAAAAGTACAATGGCCCCAGACGTTTCATGGAAAATGCTTTAAAATTAAATATGACAAAACATAGTAACAAAGTAGATGACGGCAGAAAAAGACCTGCACGGTCCATCCAGTCTGCCCAACAAGACAACTCATGTGTGCTACTTTTGTGTATACCCTACTTTGATTTGTACCTTTGCTCTTCAGGGCACAGACCGTATAAGTCTGCCCAGCACTAGCCCCGCCTCCAACCACCAGCCCCGCCTCCCAACCACCGGCTCTGGCACAGACCGTATAAGTCTGCCCAGCACTATCCCCGCCTCCCACCACCGGCTCTGGCACAGACCGTATAAGTCTGCCCCGCACTATCCCCGCCTCCCAACCTTTAGCCCCGCCTCCCACTACCGGCTCTGCTATCCAATCTCGGTTAAGCTCCTGAGGATCCATTCCTTCTGAACAGGATTCCTTTATGTTTATCCCACGCATGTTTGAATTCCGTTACCGTTTTCCTCTCCACCACCTCCCGCGGGAGGGCATTCCAAGCATCCACCACTCTCTCCGTGAAGAAATACTTCCTGACATTTTTCTTGAGTCTGCCCCCCTTCAATCTCATTTCATGTCCTCTTGTTCTACCGCCTTCGTATCTCCAGAAAAGGTTCGTTTGCGGATTAATACCTTTCAAATATTTGAACGTCTGTATCATATCACCCCTGTTTCTCCTTTCCTCCAGGGTATACATGTTCAGGTCAGCAAGTCTCTCCTCATACGTCTTGTTACGCAAATCCCATACCATTCTCGTAGCTTTTCTTTGCACCGCTTAGCAAGATACGGCCTCCAAAACTGAACACAGTACTCCAGATGGGGCTTCACCAACGACTTATACAGGGGCATCAACACTCCCTTTCTTCTGCTGGTCACACCTCTCTCTATACAGCCCAACAACCTTCTAGATACAGCCACTGCCTTATCACACTGTTTCGTCGCCTTCAAATCCTCAGATACTATCACCCCAAGGTCTCTCTCCCCGTCCGTACCTATCAGACTCTCGCCACCTAATACATACGTTTCCCGTGGATTTCTATTCCCTAAGTGCATCACTTTGCATTTCTTCTCATTGACAAAAGTTTAGTGGCAAGCAATAAAGAAGATTTTTGCAATCAGGAAAAGCATGTTGATAGCCTTTTTGAATATGTCTGCAGGAGGCATTACAATATTAGAGGTTTACTGTTAAAAGCCTTTTACGTGGGTAAATGGCTATGTGAAAACTGTTCACCCTGTTCGTGAGTAAAAGTATGCATGGGGATCAACAGCATGTACTTTACAGGGGTTCATTTTGTAAAGCTTTTTCCGTGTGTAAAACCTGTTTTACTTGCAAAAAGGGCATTTATAAAATTGTGTGACGGCATGTGAATGTAAAAAGTGTATGAACGGAATGAGCATGCATCCTTTTATGCAGCCTACATGTTGGTGTTCCCAAGGGCATAGTTTGAAGGAGGGGAAGCAGTGTTGTAATGCACGCACTTGGCTGTCTCACTCGTTCTATAACAACCACAGAATCCTGTTTTCTCCTATTTACTGGCTTCACTTAGAGCCACAAGGCTTTTAAAGTCACAGACCAATTTCTTCAACTGTCGTTACCTAACTGTTTTTATCCAAAGGTTACTAGTTCCTCTGCTCAGAATCAGTTAATGGCTCCACTGAAGACTGGAAGATGCCCTCTCCCTCTCACTAGAGATCAGCTGTTCTTCATTAGTTTCCTGGTTCCTCTGCCATTTACTTTGTTTCTGAGCTTCCTTAGCCTGAATCCCTGCCCTAAGTCTTTTATGGAGTTGTAACTCTTCTCCATGTTGTACCTATCCTTCAAAGTTTCTTTCCCTGTCTTTCTCTTAACCCCTCCCCATTTTTCCCTATATACCATCTGAAGAAATTATTGAGAACAAGTTATGCATTATGGAATAGAGTTAAAAAGGTTAGAGATTGATAAAGTCTGTACAGCTCTGGAAATTTTCAAATTAACAGACGCTTACATGATCTCTGGGATATATGGTCCCTGGAGTTTATGGTACCTTTAGGGGGCAGACAAGCGGGCCTGGGAAGGACAGCAAAGAATGTTGCTTTAACAGCTTAACACCACCAGGTGTGCACCCAAATCCCAGGACCCAAATTTCCAGGGATCTGGTTCTTTTAACAGCTTAAAAGAACCAGATCCCTGGAAATCAGATAAGCCCTGAGAGACAGTCTTGCAAAAGAAGGAACTAGTGTCTGAAACAGGTATATAAACTATCCTCTCAGAAGAATATTTTGGGAGATGAGAACAGAATAACATCCAGTTATGTTACTGTATGATTCTCTCCTGAGAAATGTATTTGTAATTGATAAGCAAAATAATAAAGAATTGCCTTTCTCATATGCTAGCCCTCATAGTCTTTTATCTCTCTCTAAATTGTGGGTGGTTGGTGAGTACTAATTTGGGAGGTGATACAAGCAGCCTTACTTTAATTAAAAACACATCACACTTTTCAGAAAAAGTAGAAAGGCTCAGGTGCAAGGTTAATGTCATAGGAGATGACAAAAAGCCTGGTTTTTGCATGTTCAAAACTACGCATTGTTTTTCAAGGAAACGTGTCTGCAGCAAAAACAGATGTAAATCTCTTGGTTACTGTTTTCTTTTCAGCTTTCAAAGGGAAAGTAAAAGAAGAATTACCTGCAGACACTTAAATAGTTTTGGAAATCCCCCCCCCCCCCCACCCCACCCCAAAGAAGACCACTGTATCCTAATCTCCTTTCTTGCAACTGTGTGTCTGTGTGAGTTGCCAGTGACATTTATATCCAGGTGTACAGACCTGTTACAGCTTTTTGTTGGGGGGGGGGGATGTTTGGAATCTAAAACTGATGAGAGAGTCATTTAGATTAGGCTGAGCATTCAAACAAGGTGGCAACACCAGATCTTCCTTCTAGTCTTGCCTTAGTTGGGAGGGAGTATCTTGAGTTGGGTATGCTAGGGAAGCAGCATTTCCATTCTGACTCAGTTTCCGGTGGGTCCCTGAGAATTGGTTCCTTAGAAGTGGTCCTCTTCCTTGTCTTGAAGGTTTAGAGTTGTAAATTAATCAGATCTGACTCGTAGTACAGGAGAAATTTCTTCACAGGGCCCATGTTTATTTTATTTCAAACTTCTGTGGCTGAGTGACCAGTGCACTGCGGGAGATCTTGGGAGGTATGGGGCTAGGGGCTTCACTGGCCATCTTGCTGCCCATTCAGATGTTACCCAAAAGGCATTGGGATTATTGCCTGGCTATACTTCAGTCAGTCCCTGCAGGCACACTTTGTACTGTTGGCTGGCTTTCTGGTTTTCCATCTCTAATCCATTCACCACTTGTGGTTTCTTGCTGTAGCAGCTGCTAAATCATTCACTATTTCTAACCACATTGGTGTAGCAATTTTTGATTTAGTTGCTGATTGCTGTATCTGAATTTAACTCGCCTTGAGCTACTACTGAATAGGCATGAGCTCTCTCTCACTGTCTCTCTCTCTCTACCCCTCCCTATGTATATACATCTATCTATTTATCTATTTACTAGTAAAAAAGGCCCGTTTCTGACACAAATGAAACGGGCGCTAGCAAGGTTTTCCTCGGAGTGTGTATGTTTGAGAGAGTGTATGTGTGAGAGTGACTGTGTGTGTGTGAGAGAGAGAGTGACTGCGAGTGTGTGTGTGTGTGTGTGTGTGTGTGTGTGACAGAGAGAGAGTGAGACTGGGTGCGAGTGTGTCTGTGAGAGAGAGTGTCACACAGATACAGTGTGTGTGACAGAGAGCGAGAGTGAGAGTATGTGTGCGATACACAGACTCTTTGTGAGACTGAGAGTTTGCAGAACCCTTCTCTCGCTCCCCCCTGCTCCAGGACCCCCTTCCAGTTCCAGGACCCGCCCCTCCCCTTCCAGTGGAGTTCCAGAAATCCCTTCCCCCCGTGTCGTTTCACGACCCCTCCCCCCTCTGTCGTTTCAGGACCCCCCTCTGTAGTTTCAGGACCCCCTTCTCCCCCCTCGTTTCAGGACCCCCCTCTCTGGCCCTCCCCCTCGTAAGAGCCGGCTGTTGTTTAAAAGTTTTTACCTCCTGCACGCAGGGACACCGCTTCAGACAGCCTTTTCTTTCGCTTCTGGGGCGGGACCACAGGAACAGCTGAAACAGAAGCGAAAGAAAAGGCTGTCTGAAACGGTGTCCCTGCGTGCAGGAGGTAAAAACTTTTAAACAGCCGGCTCTTACGAAGGGGAGAGGCAGAGAGGGGGAGGGGGTCCTGCGGAACAGGAGGTAAAACCTTTTTGGGCAGAGAAAATCGGAGGATTAACATCTCCTGACATGAGGGGGGGTGGAGGAGGGGCATTGTGGCAGGGGCGGGAGATGTTGGTGCGTGTGGAGGAAGGGCTGAAGCTGCTCCTGCAACGTTCCAATGTCTCTTACTGCGTTCGTGACGTTAGGAGATGGGTACGATCCCAGTGAGACACATTCAAACGTTGAAGGAGCAAATTATTATATTAGATATTTTTGTGTGTGTGTGTATATATATATATATATATATATATATATATAAGAGAGAGAGAGAGAGAGAGAGATATATATATATATATATATATATATATATATATATATATATATATATATATATATATATATATGAATATGAGAGTGGGAGCCATGTGATTGTGTGCATAAGGTGTGGGGATGCTTTGGTACTTCAGGACCAGAAAACCTTGCTGCTATTGAAGGAACCATGAATTCTGCACTATATCAGAATATTCTTAAGGAGAATGTCTTGTCATCTGTCATGAACTGAAGCTGAAACATGCTCAAAACACAATAATCCATTTTTGTATCTAAAATGTTAACTTCTACAAAACAGATGAGATGAAGATGTGATTTCTTGTGCTCCAATGAAAGGAGAGTTTAATTTTACTTCCATTTAATTACGGTATATTCCATCTTTAGAACACCAGGCTTCCCAAGGCAGATTATAACATCAGTTAAGATGAACCTTTCAGGAAACAGGATAATCGAAAAAAGAAGGGCGTCCCTGACGAGCACTTGGACGACTTTACTTGATCCTTTTTTTGTTACGACCAAGCCACGAAAAGGTGCCCGAACTGACCAGATGACCTCCCCTTACACCTCCAGTGGTCACTAACCCCCTCCCACCCTCAAAAATTCTTAAAAAATATTTTTTGCCAGCCTCTATGCCAGCCTCAAATGTCATACTCGGGTCTATCGCAGCAGTATGCAGATCCCTGGAGCAGTTTTAGTGGGTGCAGTGCACTTCAGACAGGCGGACCCAGGCCCATCCGCCCCCCCCCCCCCCCCACCTGTTAACTTGTGGTGGTCAATTTGAGCCCTCCAAATAGCACCAGAAACCCACTGTACCCACATGAGGTGCCCCCCCTTTACCCATGAGGGCTATGGTAGTGGTGTACAGTTGTGGGTAGTGGGTTTTGGTGGGCTCAGCACACACGGTAACGGAGCTATGCACCTGGGAGCAATTTCTGAAGTCCACTGCAGTGCCCCCTAGGGTGCCCGGTTGGTATCCTGGCATGTGAGGGAGACCAGTGCACTACGAATGCTGGCTCCTCCCATGACCAAAGGGCTTGGATTTGGTCGTTTCTGAGATGGGCGTCCTTAGTTTCCATTATCGCCGAAAATCAGAAACGACCAAGTCTAGGGTCGACCATCTCTAAGGTCAACCTAAATGTTGAGATTTGGGCATCCCTGACCGTATTATCGAAACGAAAGATGGTCGTCCATCTTGTTTCGATAATACAGGTTTCCCCGCCCCTCCACGGGGACGTCCTGCAAGGATGTCCTCAGAAAAACTTGGGCGTTCCTTTCGATTATGCCCCTCCACGTGTGTTTGTGTGTATATATCCCTATATATAGTAACAACATGCACAAGTACTTTGGTACCCATAGTGAATTTTCTAAGGGAAACCTCCCTTGAAAGAATTTGCTAATATACGTGTACTTGTCCCTGTTTTTCTGCCAGGGAAGGAACACAGACAAATCTAGATGTCTATACATGAAACTTTAATATATGCATATAGTTTACTTACTGCACCGTTTCCCTAGTGTGTGTATCTGTTGAGATCTGATAGAAAGAAAATGGAAGAAGAGTTGAGCAATCAGAGTGGTGAAGGGAGTCAGCCATATGGTGATTTACAGTCTTAAAACTGAATCCCATTTAAGCTATTGCCCTAAAGAGCTGGATAAATGTGAATGTTTCTTTAAAAATAATAAAGAAGTGCTGAGCCCCTTCAGTATTTCTATATGCACTAAGCTTCTTTTCCTTCTGTTAAGTTGCTCAGCAGATAAGCAACACATATGTTTTTTTTTTCTTTTTAGGAGCTGATTGATATGAAGATGTTACAATGCAAGAGAGTCATAAACAGTAAGTGAATGTTTATTCTGTGTAATATTGCAACTGCCTTTTTTCATTTCCATCATTCACAGTAGTTGGCATTTGAAAAAGACCAATTGGAACATACTGTGTAGCCAGTTAATCCTTGTCCACTATGGGGATACATCCCAGCTATAGAAACTTAACCACTTACATGATGCCACTGCTTTGTAAGTCAGGTTTTGATAACATTACGCCTGCACCCAACTCCCATTAAGGAGCTCATTTGCAAAGCAGATAGATGTCTCAAAATAGCCAAAAAAAGGTCTATCTGCCGAAAATGTCTAAATTGCGATTTAAAAAAAACCCAGAATTGGGATGTTTTTTTACTGAATTAATTGAAGTAGCAAGAGGGCATGTTGGGGATGTGTTTTGGGCCGGAACTAGGGCAGGCCCAAAATTAGGATGTCTTTCAGCAGTAATGGAACAGAAAGAAACGTCAAGGGCACAAAAGAAGTACAGATTTATCTAGAGCTGTTTCTGTCAGGTCTAAGTTACAAAAAGGTGACTGACCAGCTGATCACTGGAGGGATTAAGGCTTGATCCCCGGATACCAGGCAGTATGACAACATCAGGTATTATAGGCATACCCAACAGAGCAGCAAGCAGCTCCCAGGAGTAGCCTAGTGATTAGTGCAGTAGACTGAACAAGGGGATCCAGGTCCAAATCCCACTCTACCTAGTACATTTGTGGTGGAAATTGTGAGCCTTCCAAAACCACAAAAGTACCTTCTGTACCTAAATATAGGAGACACCTGCAGGGTGGAAGGCTATTGCAATGGTGTACAGTTAGTTACAGTAGGTTTTCTGTTCCTTGAGGGCTCACAATATAAAATAAAAGAAAATTTGGTGGGAATTACACCTCCACTGTACTGACCACTAGGCTGCCCCCTCTGACCTGGGATGTTTGTGTGGCCATTTCTTTCAAAATGTTGCCAGATAGATGTTCTAGTTCCTGTTTTTGGCGTTTATAAGTTGGATGTGTCACTTTGGAAAATGGCTCTTTGTAGATGTTTTCTGTGAGAAAACATCTATCTTTGAGCCGTTTTCAAATGGGAAACTAACCATTTTTCTGTTTGAATATGGCTCTAAGATGGATTTTTTTTTAATGAACTTAATGAGAAAAACGTCCCAATTCTGACTTGGTTGGTTTTTTTTTGTTTGTTTTTCAAAAATGCCCCTCTATATTATTTTTCCCCCAAAGAGCAAAGTCCAAGCTAAGAGAAAGCGACAGGGACTCATGAACACTCTTTGGAGTGAACCCAAATAGCAGTGCTCCAAGCATGCTCAGGCTTTATCATGCATATAGTTTTATCTAGGACCTCTCTGCCCACTATCTGATGCATATATAGTACCTGTATTTGGATTCCTTCTCTGTAGATTTTATCGTGTATATATTGTCATTGCATACTGTTTATCTCTAAGTATCCCTGTCCATTCTTTGTCTTTCGTGCAGTGTCCATCTGCTGGGCCCCTCCATTTGGTTTCTGTTATGTCCATCTGCAGGATCTCCGTCCAAGTTGATGTAGTATATGTAGATTTTCAGAAAGCTTTTGACAAAGTTCCTCATGAGACTTCTGAGAAAATTAGATAGGAGGCAATGTTTTGCTATAGATTAGGAATTTGTAATTGGACACAAAACAGAGGGTAGGTGTCATGAAAAGCCTAGCCACCCGCCTGGGGTTACTCCGCAGCCACTTAGAGGGTCTGTCCCCAACACTTCTCAGATCCACCTGCCGCTTTGGCTGTACTCTAACACCTTCCTCCCACCAACTGGGTCAGAACCGCCTCTAGGCGAGTCTCTCACTCTCAAATTATCCCCAGTGATTTCTAGGTTACTGGGGCCACACTCCCATTGGTCCCACAGTTCCCAGAAAGCACTCATGGACCCAACACACAAACCACCAGGATTCTTTATCAGTCCAGACAGTCAGAGTCAACAAACTAAACATGTTTATTGTCACACTGGAACAGTGAACAAAAAAAAAATGTGCAATCAGCAAACAATAACAGGTAACTGAATTATGGATCGGTAATAATGCTTACTAAATATTTGCATACTGTCTAAACAGTACCTGGAAAGATCAGGACATATAATTCACCGAGCCTCAGCAAAGAGATCCATCTCTCTTTTATCCTGGACTAAGACATAACTCAAAATCAGTAAAGTCCAAATGAGATGAGCTCCTGGGCCAGTCAGAGTCCAGTCAACAAGTTTCCAATTATATACTGCTTCTTTCTTCCTGTTTGTGTCAAACTAAAGGAAAAACACTGTTCTCTGTAACAGTTTTACAGTAAAGAAACATCACCTGCTGGCCAAATAGGAGAAATACACTTCAGAACATAATAAATGCAGTAAAATATCCAATACATTTCTTCACACTTTCTTCACAGTAGGGTTATCAATAGAAATCAAACAAAATAAAACATGGAAAAGAAAATAAGATGATACCTTTTTTATTGGACATAACTTAATACATTTCTTGATTAGCTTTCGAAGGTTGCCCTTCTTCGTCAGATCGGAAATAAGCAAATGTGCTAGCTGACAGTGTATATAAGTGAAAAACATTCAAGCATTGCTATGACAGTCTGACAGGGTGGGAGGATGGGGGTGGGTAGGAAGTATGCATGGGGACATCAAAGTATATCATTGGTATTCTAACAGGGTGGGTGTGGACAGGTGAGGGGAGGGTGATCAACAGAGACATACAGCTTTATGGTTTATAATGGGCTAGGAAATGTATTAAGTTATGTCCAATAAAAAAGGTATCATCTTATTTTCTTTTCCATGTTTTATTTTGTTTGATTTCTATTGATAACCTTAAGAGTGGACTAACACGGCTACCACACTCCTCTTCACAGTAGGGTTAAATGGCCATTTCTAACATAACATGTTTGTTCTTATATTCCACAAAAGCCTTGCAGCTCAATGTGGATCACTATATAAAACAACTGGTCAAATTCAGGAAGTACAGGCAATTATAAAATATACTTTACAAAATACAACATAAAATCTTCACCCATTATCAATTCACTGCTGCTGACATACAAATTTCTGGAAAAGATAAGTTTTCACCTGCCGCCTGAAATGTAAATGCCCCTTGGCATTTACTGGCTACCAGTACAATACAGAGCCAAATTTAGAACTCTGTTTGACCTTCAAGGCCCTTAAAGAAAATGACCTAGAGTACTTAAGAACAGGATCTCCCTCTACACACCTTCAAGATCACTAAGGTCTTCCCAAGAAGTATCCCTAACCACACCTCCAAAGGACATCACACGATGTGATACCTGCAACTGAGCCTTCTCCAGAATGGCCCTCACACTCTGGAATGCACTTTCTAAAAGGCTTCGCTTAACACAAGGCTATCTCTACTTCAGGAAGCAGGTGAAAGCTTGGCTCTTCAACCAGGCCTTTAACAAAGAAGTAAATGATACTGGCTGCACATATTATAGCAGGGCATGTTTATCCACTCCTATCCTAGCTAAGATAATGTTCAAAGCACATTTCTGACCTCATTTGCAACTTTCTTTAAACTGGTCCCATATTTTTTTTTACTCCTGTTTTTTTCTATCTATATGTTCCATCTTTGCTTATACCCTATGATGTCTATAAAATGTTTTATTGTGTACTGTGTTGACATTGTAATGTAGCATACTATGCCATACTTTTTATTGTTATTTGAATATTTTTAATGCTGTAATTGTCTGTTGCTTATGTTTGACTTATTCTTGCTGTACACTGCCTTGAGTGAATTCCTTCAAAAAAGCAGTAAATAAATCCTAATAAAGAAAGAAAGACAGATATCTATGCTTTTACAGCCCTTTCTTCTAATAGGTTCTTTTCACAGTTCATACTGTAGTTAGTTTGATAGTGACCTTTTTCAGCTTTTCAGTTTGGCTGTAGCAATGCTTTAATTCAAAAAAATATCATAGTTCTGTTAACCTTCTAGACCCATTGCAAAAATCTTCACTTCATAGGATAATTTTTTATTTAATTTAATTTAGAGTTTTCATCGTACCCTGCTTTCTAACTTACTTTTTAAATGTATTCCCCCCCTGCTGCTATGCCCGGGGGACAGGATCAGGGTATTCCTGATAGACAGTCAAAATCTGATGCTTCTGTGGGCTCCGATAGTACTGCA
Source organism: Microcaecilia unicolor (assembly GCF_901765095.1). Taxonomy (NCBI): domain Eukaryota; kingdom Metazoa; phylum Chordata; class Amphibia; order Gymnophiona; family Siphonopidae; genus Microcaecilia; species Microcaecilia unicolor. Next base: position 296,499,596 of record NC_044035.1, on the reverse strand, counting down.
GGGACCCAGCAGACTAACCGCTCCACCTCGATGCCGATACTGACTTTGACCAATCATCAAAGACTTTTGGAGTTCAGCTTTTAAAGTGACAGTGCCACTTACCGATTCTGTTACCCTTCTGCTCTAATGCCCGAGGTTCAGAATCCTGTTCCTCCTACAATAATCACTAAGTCCGGCGCCGACCATGCCGTCAACATGAGCCTACTGGAGCCATGCAGGATGCACTGCTCAACAACATGAGAACTCCTCAATGCCGAGGCCACTGGAGCAATACAAGATACACTGCTCAACAATATGATGATTCCTCTAAGCCGATACCTGCTCGATGCCGATACCAACTTCGAACAAACATCAAAGACCCTCTGATTTTTCAACTTTTAAAGTGCCAGTACCTGTTATTGTACTGATGAAACAGCAATGCTCTGTTACCAGAAGGTAATGAGTTCAAGACCCAAGCAGTGCCACTCCTCGCCAGTGAACTGCCATGCACAACTATAGGTGTGCTTACACATTAAAAAAAAAGCAGTTATCAGAGTTGACGTTTCGATGTTGGTAAGAGACCTTGATGCCGTCAACCAGGATTCACAACTATTAGTTTATCTGTTCCTTTCCATGTGTGTTTCATTGGGGGATCAGATTGGCTTCAAGGCATAAACATGCATAGATATTGGGAGGAACCCATTGAACTTAAGGGTGACACTTCGATCTAGATGATCCTCTCAGTCACCAAAGAGGTACCACACCAAGTCATATGTGCTTACTTGATGTCCTGTGCCCATTTGTTCTTGGTCAGCAATGCACACCTATTATTGCTGTTGTTTGTATCAGAGAGTTTAAGCCTCTTCCTTGGGTGTTTCTGCTTTCTAGACACGCATTCCATCTAAATACAGGTCTTGTCTAGAGCTCAAGGAAGTCAGATGCAACTGTACTTCAGCTGTTTACTTAATTCTTTCTTCGGCAACAGTGAACAATCTGAGTGAATTGCAAATGTTCTTTAACAGGCTGATTTCAGAACAATTTAGAAGTTGACAGTTTAACTCCCACTAACTTCTCCAAAATATATATTCTATTACAGAGGTCCTGCTGCTTCTAAACAGGATCTCGATTTACATCTAAAGCCTTTAATCAGATACTTTCTTTCCACAGTAATCACTACGAAGCTGTACCCTAATGGTTAGAGCATCTGCCTGCTAAAGATTGAAACTCAAGACTATGGGTTCAAGTCCTGCAGTCGCTGTCATATTTTACTACCGGTTTTCTCCTTTAATTAAGTACCAGAACCACAGTTCTTCAATACTTATTTCCCTGCTATCGCAGCAACTTGTGCATCAATGGAAGTCTTCCTTTTACTTTCTGGATGTATTGGTGACAATCTCTATCACTTCCTACAGCCCCTACAGCTGTATCAGTGGATACTCAACTTGCAATGATGCAGTTTCTAGAATTAGAGGGCACTTTTATTGCACTTGGCTGCTAGAGTTGCACTTTCAACATATAGATAGAACTCCTGTTGCAATGCCACTTCATTACAGTACAGCTTTATACATTAAGGCTGTTTAGGCATTCATGCAACGTATGGTGTTCCATATAATTATGGGTATAATAACCAATTATAGCCTCATACTTCACTGTTTTTGCATTCAGTCTTGTGGGATAATAAATGCCTAAGAAATGTGCAGGTTACCCTCTTCTTCTGAACTCAATGTATATATTTCCTAAGCACACGCATGGATCATTCCTTTATATTTGCTGCTCATATGTTGATCTATCATTGTGCTTCATTATAAATTTCTGTCATATTGGATAATCTGTTCGTGCCATTCAGAAAAACCAAAGACATTCACACCTTCAGTCAATCCTTGACCACTTTGAGGGTTTCAACTTTATGCATTACCCAGCTCTTCGTAGTTGCAATTAGGCAGTTTGTGAAGTAGCACTGGTGTAATTTCATTGCTGTTATGCCCATTGTGCCGACATCATTGACAGCATACTGGACATAAGTATTTTTTGCCATCTTCCTCTCGGAAATTGTCTTCTCTATTTCGGGGTGCTGATAATTACTCAGAATTGCTATTAACTCAACTTCATTCAGCTCACCACTATGACTTCTGTTTCCTTGTCTGCTCCATTGGAGCAAATACATCTGCTAGAACTATACATGTTCCAACTTTAAGCAGCATAAGTAAATTGAAAGCTGCATTCCACCCTAGTAATACTGGACTTTTTCATCCACAGTTTTCTTATAAGAGCAAATATTGGAACAGTTATTTAAAATTGTTCTGGTTACAACACAATCAGGAGTACTTCTATTCAATCTGGCATCACCACCATGAGTGTTCACGTCATGTTTGGTCACATTTCTCACCCATTTTCATCAGAATGGAATAGATGTTTTTAAATGTATTGAACGACAGGTGAATTTTATGCCAAGTTTTTCACAGATATTTTCATGTCTTCCAGACCAAAGTGGTTCTCCTACACACTAGATTTTTTTCTACAAAACACTGCTTGCTTACATTTGAACCCACTGCAACAACGGGGGTATATGGAAACTTCCATCATCACCCCATTTCTTTGTATGCAATTATCGCTCTCAAATCATGTAGAACAAATCTCGCTACTCCCTCAAATTCTGTGTTTAATTTGACTGCAGTTTTTTCTCCTATTATTGAGCTACATGATAATACCATATACTTTTAAACAGGACTGGATGACATATTGGACATAGCTTATGTCCCAAGGTGTGCTTGTGATGCACCAACTATATGGCATCAGCATATTCATACTTAGGTACATTCAATACCTCTCAGTATTTTCTATAATTTAGTACCTCATATATTCTTATGTCCAATTGGACAATCGGTTTTTGCCAAATATTATCTCAACAAGCAGGTAGTACCACAACCTTTGAACTGTTACTGCATCTTACTTCCTGGACATTCAACTCTCTACTGGATTCTTTGAGCACAAAATTTTAATAGCATGAATGGTTATTCAGAACCACACTTCTACTTTCTTAATATAAAGTTACATTCACTCATTCGTTCTTTTCAGCATTTATATGCTGCTCAATCCTAAGCAATGTACATTTTCATTTTACATAGACTGTCAAATCAGAGTGGACTACAGTCAGAAACATTTCTATTATCCTGTGATCAGGAACTTCTGTATCTCTTCTCTCCAGTTCCCCTCATAGCAAGCATATTTTCATAATGCAGCTCGAAACCTAGCATACATACTACTCATTACTTTGTTTCGGGCTCCGAATGTGTGGTTCCCAGTGTTAGTTCTTTTCACAGCTTTGTATCAGCCGTTCTTCCTTCCCAGAGATAATGGCTGTCATTTCATAACCCCGACACTATTCTCCATTTGAGTCTTTTCTATTCCATTATATCAATTTGGCACGTCAATCAATTATATGACTTGCTCCTGACTTATCTCCAGCGGTATCTCATTTTCTTTCGACTGCATGTAACACTTCAAGAGGTTGTTGTCTAATTTTGAATGCCTCTGATTCTCCTTCTGGTGTGTGTGTGTGTGTGTGTGTGTGGCATTATTTGTTTTCTAATTTCTGAAGGTGTTTGCTCACATTCCTATAGTCATCAATTTGTTTCAGTCTGGTTTATACAAAAGCTCTCTCCTTTCTCACCCTAGCTGACCTCCAGACATGTCTTGGGAACTCAGTTTAGAGTTGGCCTGCTTTTATGGATACTCCTTTGCACCCAAATTAATGACACAATAAACTATTGGCCTAGGTCATGGGGTTTTCACTATGAATTCATTTCACCAAGACTATCCAATCACCGGTCTTGTTATATCTCTGTCAGAGGAAACAATTTATAGAGGCAGTGAGTCTAACCACCATATTTGTCCACTGCAGATGCTACTTCATTATGAAGTATTATCAAATCTTTTAATGATACAGAACTTCTTAGCACACATCTGAACTTTTTGCCTCTGATCGCATACCCCTTTTTTCATGTGGACATATATATATTATCCTTCCAGTATTTGGACTATTTCCTTTTACTAGTATCCATCAGAGATGGTTCTATACAGTAGTCTTTCCTCGAGCTCTTTGTATACGTTTGACTCGTAATGACTCCTCTGACCACCTGTTTTCATTTCTGTCTTTCTTTCATTAGTTAAAAAAAAAAAAAGGGTAAGCCGTTGTCTGTTGAAAGAAAACACATCTTTTCTGCTCTCAGCAGACAGGACCTCATAACTTTTGCAAATCCTTCGTATCACAGTACATATAGTAGGAACTATATCTACTATGAAACCTCATTTGCAAAGTATTGCTCTACTGGCTGTTTGTACGGCAAACATAGCAATATCATTGTATATTTCTACAAAATACTCCTGCATTCATGCTGCTTCTTCAGCAGTTTTCTGTTCTGTAACCTATATTTTTATTTTCATTGCTTGGCGCGTCAACTTACCACCTCCTCCACTTCTAGGAAACAGTCCTACAATTTTGCATTTGTTGCATGCAGTATTCTTTTTCGGACTGTTCTCTGTTTCTAGCTTGGGAGTCTTCAGCTATGTGGCTAGATGATCTCACTGTCCATGGAGAAAAAATAGTTGCTTACCTGTAACAGTAGTTCTTTTTGGACAGTAGATCATCTAGCCACACAGACCCACCCACCCTCCCAAAGTTGCCGCCAGCTTTTTGATTAACTAAGGCGGGTGCACTGATTGTGCAGTATATATAGTGCCTGTCAATGGCAGGAAGACAGGGATATGCGCAGAGAGCTCTTTTAAGTTTTCTGTGCTTTGGAAGGTCCGGGTCTGTGACGTCACCGTGGAGTCACTTCAGCTGTGTGGCTAGATGATCTACTGTCCAAGGAGAACTACCGTTACAGGTAAGCAACTATTTGATCTTCCTGTCTCTCATTCACCCAGCTTCCGATGAAACAGTGTGACAAGGCGGTGGCCGTAGCTAGAAGGTTGTTAGGCTGTATAGAGAGAGGTGTGACCAGCAGAAGAAAGGGGGTGTTGATGCCCCTGTATAAGTCGTTGGTGAGGCCCCACCTGGAGTATTGTGTTCAGTTTTGGAGGCCGTATCTTGTTAAGGATGTAAAAAGAATTGAAGCGGTGCAAAGAAAAGCTACGAGAATGGTATGGGATTTGTGTTACAAGACGTATGAGGAGAGACTTGCTGAACTAAACATGTATACTCTGGAGGAAAGGGGAAACAGGGGTGATATGATACAGACGTTCAAATATTTGAAAAGTATTAATCCGCCAACGAACCTTTTCCGGAGATGGGAAGATGGTAGAACGAGAGGACATGAAATGAGATTGAAGGGGGGCAGACTCAAGAAAAATGTCAGGAAGTATTTTTTCACGGAGAGAGTAGTGGATGGTTGGAATGCCCTCCTGCGGGAGGTGGTGGAAATGAAAACAGTAACGGAATTCAAACATGCGTGGGATAAGCATAAAGGATTCCTGTGCCGAAGTAATGGATCCTCAGGAGCTTAGTCAAGATCGGGAGGCGGGGCTGGTGGTTGGGAGGCGGGGATAGTGCTGGGCAGACTTATACAGTCTGTGCCAGAGCCGGTGGTGGGAAGCGGGACTGGTGGTTGGGAGGCAGGGATAGTGCTGGACAGACTTGTACGGTCTGTGCCAGAGCCGGTGGTTGGGAGGCAGGGCTGGTGGTTGGGAGGTGAGGATAGTGCTGGGCAGACTTATACGGTAAGTGCCAGAGCCGGTGGTTGGTTGGCGGGGATAGTGCTGGGCAGACTTATACGGTCTGTGCCATGAAGAGCACAGGTACAAATCAAAGTAGGGTATACACAAAAAGCAGCAAATATGAGTTATCTTGTTGGGCAGACTGGATGGACCGTGCAGGTCTTTTTCTGCCGTCATCTACTATGTTACTATGTTACCTACCCCACCCCTCTTCCTGTGAGACTGTCATTGAAATGCTTTTGTGTTTCACTTATATATACTGATATCATTTTCTTTTCTGTGTTTTGTTTTATTTGTATTTATTACCAACAGTAGATTCAGAATGTTAAATATCTTTAATAACTAATTCTGTCTGAATTGGTCATTTATCATTAACCTTCTTATTCTCTCATGTACTATTTCTCACTCAGAATAAACTTAACATGTTGAAATCCATAGATACCTCAGTAAACCTAAAATACTGTATTATATAACTGGGCTCTTACAATTAGATTAATCTTTACATTAATCTCTGTTATGTATCCATTATTGTTGATTGTAAGCCACATTGATCTCAAGCTTGTTTGGTGTAATGTGGGGTAGAAATGTCGCAAATAAATTTTTAGGACCATTTTCGGGAAAAAAAAATTCAATGGAAAAATGCACAAAAACAAACTATTGGGATGCATGTGTGTGTGTGTGGGGGGGGGGGGGGGGGGGGACGACAGTATTCTTTGTAGACTGGTCACACAGACATCCCAGCAGATCAGTGGGGCACCCTAGGTGACACTGCAGTAGACTTCTCATAAAAGGTCCCAGGTACACATCTCTCTGTTATCCTCTTAAAACCACCAAAAACCTAGTGTACCCAACTGTACACCACTACAATAGCCCTTATACCTGCAAGTGTCACCTATCTGCAGGTACAGTAGGTTTTTTTTTTTAGTGGGTTTTGGAGGGCTCATACTTTCCAGCACAAGTATAACAGTTAAAGTGGAATTTAGGCCTGGATCCCCTTCTCTACAGTGCACTGCACTGACCACTGGGCTACTCCAGGGACCTGCTTGCTTCTCTAATAGCTTTAGATTTTATGGTCAGTCCTGTCATAGAGGGTGGTATGTACTGCATCTTTGGGGGGGTGGGAGGGTTCAATGACCACTTGGGGAGTAAGGGGGAATCAGGCCTTAATCCCTCCAGTGGTCATCTGGTCATTTAGGGCACCTTTTTGAGACTTAGGTGTGATTGAATCAGGTCTAGAACAAAATGTCTAACTTTTAGCCCCAGATGTTTTTGCTTTGTTCCATCATGGCAGAAAAACGTCCAAGTTTTGGAAACGCCTAAATCCCGCGCCCTTGTGATTTGGACATTTTTCAGAGGAAAATGCCACATTATGCCGTTTATGAGATGTTTTTCTTTTTTGAAAATGAGCTCCTTAACTTTTTTTTTTCTTCTGATACTGTAATTGGTTTTGAGAAGTTCAGTTCACTGCAGTCGAGCAATTTAAATGTTTATTTTTCTCTACCCTTTTTCCTTTTCCCCACACAGATGTTCTTGATACTGTGGATTATGTAGCTCCCAATGAAAGAGTCATTTTCAGGACCTGTGAAAGGGAGAAAGGCCGTATTGTTTTTCAGATGGTAAGATATATATAGAAGATAGGCTGCTAATGCCTCTGATTTCAGAGTACAGTATTGTTTAGATCTTCCTAATGAATCTCTGTGGGTAGACTTTGCTAACCCTGAATTTTTATACTTGGTTTTATTTTGGCTGGATTAGTATAGTTTGCTCCTGTTAAACTCATCATTTCTAAACCAAAACGATCTGTTCTAAAGACCAGTCTTTTTTTTTTTTTTTTAATGTGGGGTACTTATCAGGATTTTGTGGGTGCAAACATGTTTACTAAAACAAAATGTGTAGTCAGTGCAGTCTTTGCCATAACTCTGTTTCGGTGCCAAATAAAAATACATCTGATATGGTTTGATTATTCAGTTTTGTAGAATAATTACACAGCAATATGGTCACTACTGTCTGAGTACTAGAGACAGTTGTCTTCTGTTAAAACAGAGTTTCAACATATCTGAATATTTGTTGGCTGTGTTAGAAATGTAGAGAGACCTTCTTTGAAATGCTTGTTCAAGAAATGAAGAAGAAAAGGGTTAGGAAGGGGTTTTGTTTGTTTCCTTTTGTTAACTGGTTCAAGGAAGATAGGGCTCTCAGAGGTACTGAACAATTCTGACTCTGGCAAGTTATTAACACTATAGAAATATAGAAGACAAGGACAAATGTTGATTATAGAACACATCCACACCTCTGGTTCAGCTCTATAATCCTTTGCCTTAGATCTCCCTTTAAGTTGGTCTTCCTCCCATTCAGATTCATAGATTACAGCTTTTACAAAATACAGCCATCAAGCTAATTCATGGTTTGAAAAAAAATGATCGTGTTTCCCTCCTACAATCTGAACATTGGCTTCCTTTTTGTATCCCTTTTAAGGTTGTTGTTTTGTGCCACCAGATGCAGCCTTCAGAACATCCACTGCTCCTGGCCATCCTTCTCACTCTCTATATCCCTTGCTGATCAGTTTGTTCCTCTAACCACCACCTGCTGGTTGTACCTACCTATTACCAAATCTATTTGGAGAGTATCCATCAATCCTGTTTTAGTGTTTTCAGCCCCTGTTCTTTGGAATTCCCTAACACCGTATGTTAGATTAGAGTAGTCCATTATGCATATCAAATCATCCCTTAAGTTCACCTTTTCGTTGTTGTTGTTGTCTTCCCTTCCTCATAGGTTAAACTACAGTCCTTTCTTCTACCAAGGCTAACCTTTGGCCCTCCTTTCTCTGAAGGGTTCTGCTGAAAGTGCGAGTGATTGATTATATCTACCCTCCCTCACTGTCCTCTCCCTCCCAGACCTTCCCTCTATGTTCAATTGTATCCTTTCCTTCCCCGTATTTACCTCCTATTCCTTGTCTGTACTCCCAGGAGTTCTTCCTTCATGTTCCTCTTTCCAGGACTCTTTGGAGGAATCTGGCCTGGTGGGACAAACCCAGTCATCTGCTCAAGGGGTTGCGTTTGTGCCCTACCAGGTGGGTGGTAGTAACCACCAATGCAGGTCTGATGCTTGGCTGGCACACTCAGCGTCAGTAGTTACAGTTGGAAGTATAATTTTCTATCTGTTGCCTGGAGGCAAGGACCATTCTTTTACTTCTTCAATAGTCCTTCCTCTTGTTGAGGGGGATAGCAGTCTGGATGATGTCTGAGAATGCCACAGCATTGGCTTATATCAACAAAGGAGACTGGACCTGGAGTGTGGCAGTGGCATTGGAAGCCATTTGGCTTTGCAGGTAGGCAAAGCTGCTTCTCTTGGTAATCTTGGCAGTGCACATTGTGGTACAGAGAATGTGCAGGCAGATTTTCCTACCTGGAATGCCTTGGATCCAGGGAAGTGGGAACTGAGTTCCTCAGTACTTTTAGCTCCTGGTAGACCACTACTCCCCCCCCCCCCCCCCCCCCCCCCCACTTTGACCTGATGGTGTTGTGTTGCAAAGTGAAGTGTTCCCTATTCTTCCCCATTCTTCAGTTGAAGGAAGGCATTTGGCTTGGTGGTGTTGACACACTAGTGCAGCCACACCCATAGCAGGGGCGTCTCTGTGTTTCCACCCTGGCCCTTGATCAGCAGAGTCTTCTAGAGTGTGACCAAGCTTCGGTTTCTCATAATCCTGGTGGCTCTGGACTGGTCCCCGCTGGCCATGGTACTCAAATCTGCTAGTGGGACCCCTGCTTCTGTAGGGACAGAGGTTTTGGTGGCAGGTCCCAGTTGTGTTGGAGATCCCAGATCTATTCTGGCTTATGGCATGGCTCTTGAGAGGTGTTGCCTGAGATACTGGGGTTATTTGGCTTTGGTCATTTCTAATGTACTCAATGCCTGGAAGCATTCTAATCTATGGCTTATGTCCGTGTGTGGTGGGCCTTTGAGCAGTGGTGCGCTGAGCGCGAACTTTCCCCATGGCGAGGGAGTTGTTGTCTTGTTCCTGGAAATAAGATGGGGTAGAAGAAGAATGGATGAATGGTGGAGAGGAATGAGATTTAGCATGAAAGTCTGCACGGCTGGGGAGTAGGTAGGTATCGGTGGGAAGGATAGGTCTTTTTGAGGGGGCAAAGGAAGATGGAAAGAGTCTGCTGTTCCATAAAACTGGCCAGCAGATCACAAACCAAAATTGGACACTTGAAAGATATGATATTTGAAATTTCTAGACTTGTATAATTTTGTTTTCCTGTAGTGCCAACTTAAGACCAGAATGGTAAAGTCTTGGATGTCTTTGTTTGAATGTGAGTAGCTGACCAGGATATGTTTGCATGATTTTCATGTTTTTATACTATATTCTGAGAATTACAAAAATGTTGATGTAAGATATCCCCTGGAAATTGTGTGCTATGTTTGTTTAATGCTTTGAAAAATTGCATTGTTACGTAAGAACATAAGAATAGCCATACTGGGTTAGACCATCTAGCCCAATAGCCTGCTTTCAACAGTGGCCAATTCAGGTCACAGGTACCTGACAGAATCTCAAATAGTAGCAGGATTCCATGCTACTGATCCCTGGGACAAGCAGTGGTTTCCCCATGTCTTTCTCAATAGCAGACTATGTACTTTTCCTCCAGGAAGTTGTCCAAACCTTTTTTAAACCCAGACACACTAACTGCTGATACCACATCCTCTGGCAGCGAGTTCCAGAGCTTAACTATTCGTTGGCTGAAAAAATATTTCCTCCTGTTCATTTTAAAAGTAGTACCGTGTAACTTCGTTGAGTGTCCCCTAGTCTTTGTACTTTCTGAAAGAGTAAAAAAATGATTTACGTTTACCCATTCTACATCACTCAGTATTTTGTAGACCTCTATCCATCTCTTTTCCAAGCTGAAGAGTCCTAACCTCTTAAACTTTTCCTCATATGATAGAAGTTTCATCCCCTTAATCATTGTGGTCACTCTTCTATGAACCATTTCTAATTCTGCGGGAAAAAGGGCCCTGTGCTGGCGGCGGGGGCTGTTTTTCCCATGCACCAGGGCCCTTTTTACTGCAGCGGGTAAAAAAGCCCCCAGCACACATGGCCAATGCAGTAAGAGAACTATTCAAAATTGTTAAAATGCATGCGAATTGTGAAAATTGCAGGAAGACATTAGGAAGTTGGAAGATTGGTCATTCCAAATGGCAGATGAGATTTAATATAGACAAGTACACTCTTACCGCATGGCCATGTGATTCAAGAGAACTCTTACCGCATGGCCATGCGACAGGGAGCCCTTACCGTCACCCATTGAGGTGGCGATAAGGGCTTCCACGCTAACCCGACGGTAACCAGGCAGCACAAGGCGATGCCCAGTTGCCGCCTGGTTACTGCTGCGCAAACCATTTCCGGGGGTTTTCTTTTTCTCCCAGAAATGGCATGTGCTCGGGACAGTACTGTCACCAGCAGCTGCACTGGGCCAGCGGCAGTCCCAAAAGAGCAAGCGGTAAGCCCACCTTGGACTTACCGCTGCTCTGTAAAAGGGCCCCTGAGATTTATCTTGGGTGCTGACTCCTAGGGTGGAACACGGCATCAAATAACTATGATTTGGATTATTCTTCCCAATGCACATCACTTTGCACTTGTTCACATTAAATCTCATCTGCCATTTGGATGCCTGGTGTTCCAACTTCTTAATGTCTTCCCACAATTTTCACAATCCGCATGCATTTTAACAACTTTGAATAGTTTTGTGTCATCTGCAAATTTAATCACATTCATTGTTCTGATTTCCAGATCATTAATAAATATGTTAAATAACACAGGTCCCAGTACAGATCCACTATTCACTCTCCTCTATTGAGAAAAATGGTCATTTAACCCCATCCTGTTTTCTACCCATCAAACCAGTTCCTAATCCACAACAGAACATTGCCTCTTGTCCCATGGGTATTTCATCATTATAGCAGTATAAAACACAAGATTGAGACCCTTTGAAATTTCAACTATTTTTCAACGTTTCTAATGCAAGAAAATTATAGTATTATTGCTTGATTGTGGTTAGTAGCATTTTTAACAAAATCAGTTTATCTTAAAAATGGATACAGAGACATTTGATGTTGATAAGGGTTGTGTCAGTGAGAATTATAAAGGATCTTTATTTACTCTTCACTTCTGCTTGGGTTTGTACTTTATAAGGAGCATCTTCAGAAATCTATTTGGGAAACACAGTCCTTCATTTGTCCAAGGGCATGTAATGAAGAACAACTAGTGTTCTTAAAATTTACAGAAAAATCAAGAAAATAGTCTTGTTTTCCCTGAATTACACAGGCAGATTGATGAAATGTGAAAGTCAGGCATCCTTGGCTCTACCACTGTTTATTTCTGGGTTAAACTTATGTTTACCAGCAGTACTTAAAGCAAAACCCAAAGGTAAAACATTACTTGTCATCCCCTGTGTGCTGCCCATTGACAATGATTTATGAGAACCCGGCACACACTTAAGTGCTGCCAGTATGCATGAAGCAAGGGCCATGAAATTGAAAACCAGGGAACTTCATTTTATCATAAGAATGTAATTCCCTCTCGCCTTCCTCACCACATGAAAAACATGAAATTCTGTTCTTGTGAGTCTGCTACGTTATTTGTCAATTGTGTAGTCATCTGTTAAATTAGGAAGAATAAACTTGATCTAGGCTTGCTTTATTTTATTTTTTTTTTACTGGCTAGTCTATGTAGAGTACATATTTGTATGTCTGTGATCCACGTATTATAATTATATTAATATATGTTTTTATTTTAGGGATCATCGGATGCAGACAGAGCCTTAGCTGTCGGCAAACTTATGTAAGTTCTTCCAAGCTATCATTTATTTAGTACAGATTAGCTCTGATATATACAGTATTAGCTCACTTTGGGTACGGTGTATTAAGCATTTATCCCAAAGACACAATGGTTAACATGGTTAAAGGGCTCTAACTCAGCATTATTTAGGTCACCACAGGTTACATAGTAATGAGATGTAAGACATACATTACAATGTAAATTCTTTAATACAGCTTGCAGTGAACAGCTGGGTTATTTTACCATTCTAGGAGCATCAAGCTGCCAAATTGCTACTTGATGGTCCCAGGCTGTGGCTTAAAGGGACTGGACCAAATTATTGTAAGGTGTTAGGGGGTCATGTTTCCATTTAAAGACTTCTTTTCCCATATATGGAAACATAACCCCTAGCAGTAGTATCGGCTTCATTTTGAACCCAGCGAAGGCTAGGGCAGAAGAAACTGCGCATCACTTGTGCCCCATCCCACCAGTTACCAGAAATATTAAAAGATTGACCCCAGGGAACCTGAGAATGAGTGGGGGGACATTGAGGGTAGGAGACTCATGACTTCAGGGGGCACTTCTGAGTAAGGGAAACTAGACTTCAGGGGGGCATTTGGAGGGGGTTTATGCTGGGGGAGGGGCACCTTGCAGTAACTTGCCCCAGTCCCTTTAAAATGCAGCCAGGGGGCATCAAGCTGCAGCTTTGTGGCCTGATGCTGCTCGGTCAGTAGAATAACATTGCTTACGAAGTTGATCACAAGCAACGTTATTCATATACCACAGGAGTCAGTAACCTGCAGTACAGAGCTAACACCAGTTGGTGACTCTGTTAGTAAATCAAGCTGCGATAAAATCCCAACTGTTATCACACATTGATAACTTCCCCCCAAGAGGGTAATATCATAAGAGGCCACATAGGTGCCTGTCTTATAAAGATTCATAAAATACTAGCAGAAACCCTGCAGAAATAGCTTCTTGATTGAGCTGCAGGTATTTTACCTGTTCAAGAGTAGGAGTAAATATTAGTGTGTACATGATCTCTTTCCCTGAACATGCCTACTCTAAAGTCCTATTCGGCTATGCAACTAAGGGCACCACCATAGTTTTATGCTGGACATAACTGTACTAGAGTCCTATTATGCGCATATTCTGGCATGTAGGCACAATAAATCCATAATAAAAATAACCTTCTGAAAGGGGACAATCCTTGTAGTGCATCAGACCCATTGTGTGCTGCTCTTCTCCTGGATAGACACTCAGGCCCTGATGATCAGAAGCAAACTCGGGCGCTAGAGGCCATACTAGCACACGCTTTAGCTCCTGCCCCATGATCACAGCCAGCGAGCTCGTGAAACAATGAGTTTGCCTGCTCTGACTGTGAATGCATGCTTAACTGGGAATTATATATTCCTCCCCAATGCTCAGCAGGCAGCGTGCCAAACCGTACGCCAGCTCAGAGCTGACATTGGGGTATGCAGAGCGTAGGAGAGGAATGAGGAGCCCTGTCCAGCATGCATCTGCATGCCAGCAGGCCTCTCCATCCCACCTTGGGCCAAGAAGCCCCCCCCCCCCTATACACACACACACACCTCCCCCTGGACAGAGGGGGAGGTTCAGGGGCTGTGGAGAGCTGGAGGTCCACCAGCCCTCTAGCCTTCTCTGTCCGGTAGGGGGGGGGCTTGTGGTGGACCTTCAGCCTCTCATATCCGAGGTAGGATGGGGGGCCTCCAACCCCTATGTTTGACAGGTCCGGGCTTTTTTTTTTTTTACATCCCAGGCCTGTCAAACAACTTCTGAGAGGATTGTGCCTTGGCACATGGCCAAGCACAATCCTCCCGCAGGATGATCAAAACTAATAGTGCACATAAATTTGCATACTATTTGTTTTGATCATCAGAGCTTTAATTCCCCATGCTGTTCCGGCACCAATTGTTCAGCGCTGTTAGTAATAGTGCTGGGAGTTTGATCATTGGGGCATCACTGCATTCTGCTGCATTTTCCTGTTTCTTCCAGCCTCTTTTTTTATGTTCGACTCATATATACCATAATTTATAGACAGTATTTTGTAAAAGTCTTCACACCCTTTCACTGATTTACAGAATATATTCTTCACTTTTTATGTGAAATAAAAGTAGTTAAGAATAAGAAACCAAGAAGCATTGACTGCATATCTCACTTTTTGGTGGAAGTCTCTTTTGCAGCAGTTAAATCATGAGTTGTTTATCATAAGCTTTCACCAACTTCACCTAACTGAATGGTTTATGTTTTGCCCATTCTTCTCAGCAGTATAGCTGAAGCTCTGTCATGTTTTCTGGGAATTGTCTGTGGGTTGCAGTCTTCATGTTTATTTAATGTTTATATAAGGCCAGAGTCAGTAAATGATGCCTGAAAACTGGCGCTGGAAAAAAATTGGCACTCAGCACTATTCCATAAAGGACGCTCAGGGTTGTGCTCCCTGTACAGAATAGCATGTAGCTCTGATTCCCACGCCCAGCTTTGGATGCTAGGGCTTATGCCTCCTGAAACCTGCCATAAATGCTGGCATGAACTTTGAGCGCTCATCCCCTAGTATTCTATATCACTACATCCAAATTTTCAGAAGGCCCCAACCTGCCGATGCTCTTCCCATGGCTGCACACCCTTTTGGGTTGCACAGTCTAGGAGTTAGGCACCCAGTGTTCTAGCATACAGGCAGATGTGTATTAAAATCCTAGTTAGTTCCAGTTAATGTCAGTAATTGATAACATCCAATTATTGTTAATGGCTCGTTAATTAAGGTGTCATTAACTATATCACACTGTGAGGTAATCCCCTTTCTTGTAACTTAACAAAATCTATAACTAATTTCATAAGTATATTCTCACCAGACTAGAAAAGAAACTTAGCTGGAAAGGAACACGTTTTTTTTCTTTTTTGGGGCTTCTCGAGTCTCGTTAATTAAGGTGCCCTTTTACAGTGCGTTCTAAAACGAGACTACCAGCAGGCTAGTGCGCCCCCGGTGGTAATTTCGGATTTGGTGTGCACCCACACTACTGGGACAAATTAATTTTTGATTTCCTACTGCGCATGGTGTTAATCATCAGTTGGCACGCACCGACCGGCCACTGCGTGTATAGCGCGTGAGCCCTGACTGCTAGATTAATGAGTGGTGTTAAGGGTTCAGGCCATAAATAGGCGCACGCTGGTTTCAATTTTACCGCAGCCCCTTTTCCTGGCCCATTGAAAAAAAAGCCCTTTTACCCAGATGTGGTAAAAACTGGCCCGGTGCATGCCAAAAACACGCGCCCACACTACCTCAAGCTACGTTTTGCCTTGGCTTAATAAAAGGACCCCTAACTAATTTGTACATGCATCTCGGGATCATGCCCACATTTGGCCAACCTTTATAGATTTCTAGACAGTTTTTAAAAAGCAGAAGAAGAAATAATAAAACAAAAACTATGTACACTTGAATACAAAACATATGAAAGATAAAAATCTAATCTATAGAGTTGTAACCCGCCTAATCCCAGTATGTCCAAGGTGGTTTACAAAAAAAAACCCAAGACAATATTGTTGGGAAAATGCATCAGTTCTGCCGTAAATAAATAAAAGGGAGAGCAGAGTGGACGTCATTATTTTTAACACTCAGTCTCGCACATACCTCCATGAGTACTTCGGAGGAGCTGTTAAGATAAGATAAATGCCATTAATTTTCTACATTGGTTGATTGGGGCATAACATTTCTACGATTGATGGTGTGAATTTTGAAATTTTTGTAATAAGCTATGAAACACTTTTTATACATATAGAAAATTCAAAAGACCGGTGATGGCATTTCAGTAAAAGTAGAAGAGCAGAAAAGCTGTCAATACTACATCCAGAATACGCATGTACCAAGTTCCTTTCACTGTTGGAAAATTAAGTGACCGTGAGGGAAAACAGCAAGAGGAACTCCCTAATAATAGGGCGGGAAATTAAATGATGATAATTTTCTGGTGTTTAGCCATTTTAAACGTTATTCATGTCCTAATTGGCAACCAGTGCAGTTGGATCATATTTACTGGAATTAAAAATTAACTGTGCAGTGGTAGTTTGTAACAACTAGAGTTCTGTAAGCAATTTAACGTAAACCCTTGAATATAAAGACTCTCATAATTGTCTAATTTGGGAAGTATTGAAGCTTGGACCAGCATTCTAAAATGAGCCTTATGAGTAAAAAGACTGAGTTGACTTCAACTGTGTAAGCTTAAAGAAGATCCACCTAAATAAACAATTCACTTGAGGTTCCATTTGATAAAATGGAGTCAAGACTCTTACCCTTTGAAGCTTTTTCATTTGGGCGTAACTCACCAGAGTGACTTCCATAGGTAAGGGATCTGATAAGTTGCCTAACCATCAAATTTTAGGTTTTTTTTGTTCATCTCTAAAAAGTGTGTCGGAGTCAACTTGTCCACCAAACTTATGCATTCTTTTACCTTAGAAAAATGAGGATCCTTTAAAGTAGGTACCAGTAAAAAAAAAAAATCATTAACAAAAACAAAATCCTATGGATGTCTCCATAATTGTTTTTATTTTTTAAATACATTAAAAATGAATCGAGCAAAAATAAATCGATTTTACCGACACTGTAAGCCCTTTCTTAGATAGAATGTAGAAATAGGAATTGAGACGTCCAGGTCAGGCTGTGAGAGTTACCACCAGTATTTTAGAAAAGAAGTTTGCAGTATAGAGCCTTTTCTAAAATACCTGTAGGAGTGAATGTGTATATGCTGGCTATGTGCGGCAGCAGCAGCACCCATTTTGCGATTGTCATCTAAAATAGGCAGTGGGCTCAACAGTGGAACAAGCATGTATGTGTTGGTATTATAGAACATACATATGTATGTGCATCCCACATACACAAGTATATGTGCCATTTTAGAAACCTGCATGTCCGTTTCTCCAAGCTGTCGTAGAGCCTGATATCATTTTCTAGTGTCGCTTTCAGAGGGGGACAGAACCCAGTGGAGGATTAAGGGGGCAACCTCCCCTAGTCCCTCCAGTAGAGTGCTTCACAAAATAAGCACCTTCTGGGAATTGTAGTCTAGCCCTATGCCCCTTAAGAGGGCAGATGATGTCATCTCCCTGGGACAAGAGAAGGGCAGGGTTCTAGGTTTTTAAAAAAGGTTTGAACAAGTTCCTGGAGGAAAAGTTTATAGTCTGTTATTGAGATGGACATGGGGGAAGCCACTGCTTGCCCCAGGATTGGTAACATGAATGTAGCTACTAATTGGGTTTCAGCCAGGTACTTGTTACCTGGATTGGCCAGGAAGCAGGATACTGGGCTAGATGGAACATTGGTCTGACCCAGCATGGCTATTCTTATGTTCTTATGTAACCTTGACATCTGGGAGAGCAAGTGTAAATTCTGATGTTTATCTTGGTAGAGATAAACGTAAATTCTGATGTTGATCTTGGTGGATATAAACATGTGTTCCTCTTCTGAAATGGGAAATGTAGCTATATATTTAACGCCCGGACCATGTCCCTTTGCAATATGCACAGATTAGCACTTTAGATACATATAACTCGGCTTTCTAAAATCAGGATTTAGATGTGTGTGCGATATGTCTAAATGCTTTTTTTATGCATTCCCCCCAACATTGCTCCCTCTAACAAAAATTGTAAAATATTTTTAGTGTGTGGGTAGCGCATTCTGATTTGGAACTTACCGCAGGATGCCTGAGCACATCCCACAGTACGCCATTTTATGCTGTGGTAGGCACATGCAAGTACTCCCCACAGCTTAGTAAATGAACCCCTTAATTAGTTAAGGCTGGTACATAATTTTTATCTTTTCCCAGTGCAGTGCACCATAAAGTATAGGGGTCAAGACCAGCACTTTTACCATAATTTAGGAAGACTTCTGCATTGGTTTTGAAAACATGTAATATGGCAGCTACTGTTACTCTCTAGCAGTAAGTGAATAGCATAAAATACATGCCAATGTGTATATGGTCAAGGGTATTTATGGCATAGATATAATTAATATTCTTTTATATACCGTGAAATCAGCGGCTTATTGTTCAGTATCAGTACACAAAGGACCTGATTTACTAAGGGGCTCAATTTCAAAAGAGAAAAACGTCCAAAAAGTGTCATAAAGCAACATTTGGACAGATTTCTTCTCAAAATTGGTATTTTTGAAACTTGTTTTGCAGACAGCTATCTATGCATTTCATCTGCAGTGTGTCCAAATCACAAAAGGTTGTGTCAGGGATTTTTCAAAGGCGGCTTAGGGCGGGTTTAGAGTGTGCCTAACACTTGAATGTTTTACAGCCATAATGGAACAAAAACAAAACTTTGAGTCCTCCAGAACTCACCAGAAACCCACTGTACCTTTAAGGGCTATTGTAGTGGTGTACATTTGGAGGTGGTGGGTTTTGGAGGGCTCAGCAGACAAGATAAGGGAGCAATGGTGAGATGTGTACCTGGGAGCATTTATATGAAGTCCACAACAGTGCCCCCTAGGGTGCCCATTGCTCTCTTGGGATGTCTGGGGGACCAGTCTGCTCAAAATGCTGGCCCCATCTACATCCCAATGGCTTGCTTTTCTACGTTTTTCACTTGTACGATTTCTTTTTTTTTTTTTTTAATGGTCTGAAAAGATAAATGCACAGAGCACAAAACCATGCTACAAACAGTATTTTTATTTTCGAAAAAAAAAAAAAAAAGCAAAATTTAAAAAAAAAGATAGTTACATTTTGAAAATTGTTACATTTGCTATTCGGATTTTGGTCATTTAGCACAAAACGTACTAAGTCCAACTTAGGTGACATATGGAAAATGCCCCGCCACAGGTTTTTCTCATCAATAAAGAATTAAGAAAACAGCATTAGAGGTGTATTTTCAAAGCACTTAGGTAATTCCAAGTTTGGCGCATGCCGAATCCTGTGGTAGAAAATAATTCTCTATCTACCAAAGGGGGTGTTTCCGGCGGTAACTGGCAGCATGCCCACATTGACGCTTGCTGCATGGTTACCACGTGGGTAGCGCGTGAGCCCTTACAGCTAGGTCAATGGGTGGCAGTAGGGACTCAGGCCATAAATAGGAGCACCAGTTTTAATATTAGCGCAGGCCCATTTCCCAGTTCATTAAAAAAATAACCCTTTTCCCAACCGAGGTAAAAAATGGCCCAGCGCGTGCCTAGAAGACGAGCCCACACTACCGCAGGCCACTTTTTACTGCAGCTTTGTAAAAGGACCCCTTAGACTTACATTTTCCATAGTTTACTATGGAACTTTGTAAGTCTAAGTGCTTTGAAAATGAGCCCCATAGTGCCTCAGGCCCATAGTGCATTTATCTAGTAATTTTTATGTGTATTTTTTTGTCTTTGAAATGAGAGAGAGTTTTTATAGTATACATTTATTATTGCATTGCTAGGTTGGTTATTAGTTGTTTTGTTAATATTTGTAATGTTTATCTTTGGTGGGATCCACTCATTTCTTGCAGAGAGCATGACGTGGCTGGCATTGATGTTAACATGGGCTGTCCAAAGGAGTTTTCCACCAAGGTAGAGTAGAATGGATGGCAAAAACTTAATTTTGGTGTTTGATCTTGGAACTGTGACTGATTTCAAAATCATGGTACTACGTCTGTCATGTTTTTGTATGGGTCAGCTTCATAAAAGGGTTTCTTTAGTCCTTTGCCTTTAGCACACCCTTTTGGAAAAGGGGCCATATAAGTTTACATCAGCAAGGTGGTATTGATTTTTACATTTTTTGCCCTCAATAAGCAAGTGTTACTAGAAACATTTTTGTTAACAAGGCCTGCTGTCAAAGAATGTTGTGATGATTGTGGTGACAAACAGGCCTCAGGTTGCCCCCTTCTGGCTGAAAGAAGACACCGATAGTTAATCATTAAGGACTATGCTGTTGTTGCTTCTGTTATTCAGGATGTCTGCAAGAGTGACCTAATATTTTGATGGCCTCTGAATTTGAAGTCTATTTTTATTCTCCAAGGAGTTTGAGAGTATTTTAACACATTTTATGTCTTTAGAACTTTTTCAGGAGTAGAATGTAGTTTAGGCTTACAAAATATTTTAGAAAACTCAAATTCACTTTAACAGTCTGAAATAGAACAGTTTTGTTTTGTTTTTTTACTTTTAGCCTGGGGCAAGTAAGAGATGAAAGTTAGTCTTCTAATAAGTTTGTTCTGTCCTTAGGTTTATATACTGCCTTATTCCTTCACCAGAGGACCCAAAGCAGTTTATATCATATGAGATACAATGGGGGGCATATTTACTAAAGTGTGGTAAGTTTTGGCACTTATCACATCGCAAAACTTAAGGTACAGTAAATGCAGGGGGTGGGGTGCCTAGCTTCTGCCCTGAATTTATCACACAAGGCAGACACTTAACACACAGTCCCATATTCCATGCCTCTTCAGGTAGCTCTGCCCAAAGAAAAAGTTCTACCCTGGCCCACTAAACTACAGGAAAGCCCCTGGGCGAATCATGAGGGATGAATACGGGGAGTCAGGGTATTCATGGTATGGCATTGTGTGGAGGGGGATTCAGTTGGGGAACCAGATAAGTGGACCTTGTGATAGGGGGATCAGAAGGGTGGGAGATCCATGGGCTGTGGCTGTGCTATTAGCAGTCATAACAGCTATTTTGTGGCACTGATCAGCGCGCTAGCTATACCTTATCACTGCCCGTGTTCTGCCCACATCCTGCCCCTACCTATGAAGTTAACATGAAATTCTTACCATGCTGGCTTGTTGGTATGCAGTAGACAGTATGCCTGCAGGTTTTACACAGTACAGTACAGTCTCAATTGTCTGGCCTTCTCTGATCTGACCATCCGGCAAATGCGACAGACCCGGTGATGTCAAGTGGCTTCTCTCTCCATTTTCCGAACCCAGGATCCTACTTTTACCATCGTTGTGAGCCGGGACCCTCCTTTTACTGCCTTTGTTTCTGCATTGTTTGACTTTTCTTTCCATTTTCTGGACCTAGGACCCTACTTTTATCACTTTTGTGAGCTGGTACTCTGCTTTTACTGCCTTTGTTTCTGCATTGTTTGAGGGGTTACCATTGTTTTCCATTTTATCCAACTTTTCATTTATCCTATAACAGGACAGTCCCGTTTAGGTCAAATAATCAAGACTTTACTGTATGCAGTTGCTGGTAATTCAGAAATTATACAGAAAATATGAGATGCTGTGCACTGTAATATGTACTGGAGACTGGAGCTGGAAAGTTTAATGCCAAGACAGGAGCAAGCTGACTGAACAAGGAGTTAGTTGCTTCTATATTTACCCCGGGATTCTGTATACGTTGCCTTAATTTCTTCATGAAAATGAAAGCGTATTCTATAACGATGCGTGTAACTTAATTGGTTATCTAACTAATTAGTGCTGTTGGACATTAACAAACAGCACTAATTGTGGAGGTAACACAGGCATCAACAGTTGTTCACAGGTTGTGATTTTGGAATTGACTGGAAGCTGAATAATTAACTGGAAGTCCTAGCAGAAATGTAAGCACTTGGTCTGGCAGTGCACAATGGGAACTGAGAAGCTCCTCACTAATAATGGCTGTTTAGATCATTTTACATCTCATTTTGTATAGGGGCTTCATGTGGGAAATGGATCATCCAGGTAGGTATGTTCACATTTCCTGAATATTTTATAAAAGGCTCAGTTGAATATGGAACCTTTTGTAAAATATGTATGCAGATGCATTCATATTTGCCAACACATCAAGCAGGAGCAGTAATTTTTACCATGGCAGCGTCACTTGTCAGCTTTGTTGTATAAGTACTGGCACTTATATGTAGAGCAGGTAATTCTATAGTGCAGGTGCTAATATTTCCATGCCAATAGCATGCATAAATGTTTAGAATTATGGTATTTGTGTGAGAATATGACATATGTGTGTAACTACCAAACTTCCTCATAAGTGCTATTCTGTGATATCCATGTAACTTACATAGTATGCAATTGCAAGGGGCTTGTACACATGGGTGGAGCCTGGACATTAATGTGTGTAAATAGCCAGGGCACTGATATTTACGCACATAATTGCTGCCTAAAATTAGTCAACTCCTTAAAGAATGCCCCATAGTGGTTTCAGTTAAAAAAACTAGCTAGTCAATATTCAACACGCACCAGTGTGTTTTTTTTTTTTTTTAAATGCTGACCTCCATGGACAAAATTAGCCCTCTTGATATTCAATGCTGGACCATGTCTGGGGCTGATTCAATATCTAGGACTAATTCATCTTAAGCTGACCCTCATAAGGGAATCTAGCCAGTTCTCGATCCCAGGCAAGTGGGCTTGGGAGGGGGGGGGGAGTGTTGGTGATGTTCAGGAGTGAAGGGGGATCAGAAGGGGGGGGGGAGGTGATGTTCCAGGGAGTGGAAGGGAGAGAGAGTATGAGAAAGCTTCAGACCAGTACTCAGACATTATGCGGGTGTTGGCACCTGCATAGCTAGGTGAGCCTATTTAAGACTCCTTTTTATGCGGTCCTATGTGGAGACTAACAGTGAATATTTCCAACAGCCACCTCCTCCCCACCTCAACCCTTGGTACCGCTCCTGACCTGCCTACTTCAAACATGGCCGGTCAGAGCCAATATTCAGCAGTACTACCAGGTTAAGTGCCGCTGATTATTGGCAGTTAAGTGACCACAAGTGATTTAAGCAGGCAGGATGCTCTCCTTCCCACCTCCATCACTTTAAATATCGCTCTGTAGATGTATAAATGGTACTAGTTCTGCCATCACCTCTAAATCCATTGCAGATTGGCAGAAGCTTGTGTTTTTGCTGCTGCCACTCTGCTTGTCCTCAGCCAGCTCTGTCTGTGGCATTGTACTGGAGTAGAAAGCTAACAGAGCAACTACCCCAAAAGGACCTTTGAGCTGATTAATCATTTTATAATTAATACCTATATTATATTTAATACCCGTCCCAAAATTAAGCTTGCTATATGTACATGATGTTCCAGAACTTCTCGACAAAGAAAAGACATCTGTACTGCTCCTGTTTTTATTTATGATTGTTGTCTTGTTTGCTTTTTCACAGTGGTATAAGATCAAATGGCATATTCTTCCGTGAGCTTTGTTGCCTAGCAGCAGTGGTTTTAGTTAGAAAGTGCAAAGTGTGTGTTTATGAGTTGTCTGAATAGCATATTAAAAAAATAAAATAAAATTAGTCTAGGCAATGTTAAGAGCATCATCATATCGCCCTGTGATTCTTTTTATTTTTAATTATTTTGTTTTGCCGGTAAAAAGAACTTTATGGCAGGCAGTTGCTGCACAGACTGAAGCCGCCCAATATTTAAAACCATTTAACCAGCTAGCAACAACACCTGGACAGTGAAATGGCACTTAACCGGCTAGGTAATCAGTTATCTCCTGCTGAATACTGTCAGCGCTTAGCGGATAGCCGGTTATATCATGCGATATAACCGGCTATCTGCCGATATTCAGTGCATCGCCGGATAACCCCCCTGTTTACAAAGCCGTGCTAGTGTTTTTAGTTTGTGGTAAAAATCAGCTGGCGGTAAACACTGAGATGCCCATTATATTCCCTGTGGGCATCTCAGCGTTTACCGCCAGCTGATTTTTACCACACGGTAAACATAATAACGTGGCTTTGTAAAAGGCCCCCTAAGTTTGGTGGCCAAATTAGGCTTCAAAAATAGCTGGAATATCTTTGGCCTGTTTAAACTTAACCAGCCAGCACTGACTTGGTCAGTTACATTTAAACCTGCCAAAAAACACCCGGATAGTCAATGCTAGTCACTGGAAATGCCAGTATTGAATATCATTATACTCAGCTTCACATTAAATAGATATTAATGCATAAAGGTCTAATTAGGCAGATTTTCTTTCTATAGGATCGTCGGATCAGCGTGTGTGCTTTCGTATTGGCTAAACTGAGCCAAGCAAATTTCAAAGGGTACCACCGCAATCCTCATTGATCCTAATACAAAGTTCATATCTTTCTTTTTATCTGTTTTTCAATTATGTAGAGATTTCTTAATTATATTTCTAATCTTCAATAGAGTACTTAGCTTTCTCAGCTTTAGTTGAGTTCATACTGGAGACCCGATTCCACTGATATAGGTCTATGTTTCGCTGTGCGCTATGTCAAGGTAGTCTCCTGTTTCCTCATAGCGGCATTCTAAGATCTTATCTTATCGAAAATGCCCCTCAATGTAACTTTGTAAGTCTATGTGCTTTGAAAATGAGTTTTGCATAAAACTAAAGTGTAGCCTTAAAGATAGTTCTACAGAAAACTTTTAACTAAATCCATTAAATTAAAGAAATGTAAACAGACTGTTTAGGCAGAGTAAAACATATGTGCCAACGTAATCTTTTTTTTAAAGCTGGTTCTGAATTTCTGTTGAACCCTGGCTACTAGTTGGTTAGTGGGAGTTGTTGGTAATAGCTCACTCCAGAGATTTGAAAGTTACCCCCCAATTCTAACTCCCCAGGAACAGCATGTTTTGCCATGTAC
This sequence comes from Microcaecilia unicolor, assembly GCF_901765095.1. Classification (NCBI taxonomy): domain Eukaryota; kingdom Metazoa; phylum Chordata; class Amphibia; order Gymnophiona; family Siphonopidae; genus Microcaecilia; species Microcaecilia unicolor. The sequence continues at coordinate 296,474,603 of NC_044035.1, read as the reverse complement.
CTCTTCCATCCCAGGGGGAGTAGTTAATGCATCTTTTGCCTGCAAGTGTACACCCTTCACCAGCCCAGTAACATTCTTTGGCTCTCATCTTTCACCTTGCCCAGGTACAGTCCCTCAATCTTCTAATTCTCTACCTCTACCCCCACTCCCTCCCACCCTTACCCATAGCCCACTCACTTTACCTTTTTACACTCTTCCCGCTGTCTCCTGGGCTCCAGCTGGAGCCTATAATGAGGCTGCCTTGCCAAACAAGAAAATGCACTTGTCCTAAGCAGGTAGGTGAGTGGATTTTTAAACCCCCTGTGTGACAGCACATTTCTTTGATGTATTCCTTCCACAGTTAAGGAAGCTAAATAATAAGACACCCCTGGTGCCATATATTAATTTATATTGAAGTACCTAGGGATTTTATATGGGTAGTTTGTGATCATTGTTTTATTAGTGTAAATGGCAGTGGGAGGTTGACTTGCAGTAGTAATCCAGCTGCTTTCCTTCTGTACTTGCCAGCATGAGCAGAATTAGAGGCAGGCAATATGCTGCATAAATGTGTTTCTTCACATGCTAGAAAATCACAGTGGTGAGTCTGACCAGCTGTGTCCCATCTTTTCCAACATACAGGTCAAGCCTATCTGTATTCTGATGTATAATCACATAATTGGGTCCCATTTTTATCCTTATATGAGTAAACAGAATACAGCAATCTGACAAGCATGATAAAGCCATTCATTAATAAAATGTCTGCCACTGAATACTTTTTCATTGGGTGAAAAGTGCCATGTCTAATTAAAGTTAACATATCTTGTTTTTAATGTTTGTGCTGAGATTAATCAGATTGTTTATGTGTCTGATATGCATTCAGAATAGATAATACAAAAACAGTAGCCCTTATTAAATTGTCATCTAGTGCCCCTTAAGAAGAATCTCTAATCTACAGTATTCAGTTTTCATCAGCACAGAAGAACCCTGTTAGATTCACTAACCAGCCTTTGGGAAAATTGATATATATTATTGCAAACTGTGCCTAAATGCCATTTTTTGTTTGTTTGTTTGTTTTTAGGACAATATAGTACAGTGAAAATCCTGCAGAATTCTCCATTGAAAGCATTTTCACTAGTGTTGGGCATTTAGGACTAAATTCAGTGAATGGTGCCCAAATTTAGACACCAAAAAAATGCGCACTTAGCGCTATTCTATAAATGGTGCTCCGAGTTGGGTGCCATTTATAGAATAGCTCGTAGCACCAGGATCCACATCCAACTTTTAGGTGAGAGGATTTACACCAGGTGTAAATCTGTACGCCTAAATTAGGTGCAGATTAATAGTGTGCATATCTTTAGTGAACGCCTCTGACCCGCCCATGCCCCTCCCATAGCCATGCCCCTTTTCCAATTGCATTCTAAAGGATTTACGTGCACATCTGTATAGAATAGCTCTTAGCAAGAGTGTATAGATCCAAATTGTTGCCAATTAATGCCAATAATTGATGGTGCCCAATTATTGGCATTAACAGGCTTGTTACTCAAATTGCGTGCGCAAATTGGGCACACACCTAAATTTGCGCATGCAGTTTTACATCCCATTTATGGAATTCCCCTGTTAATGCACTATTAACACAATGCATTATAATTTTAAGAAGGTTAAAAAAGTTAACACAATTAATGCACCTTCTAATGCTTCTCAAGGGTCTTGCAGAAATTAGAAGCACTGTCGCTGTGGGGCTTCTGCTATGACACAAGTGATGTTATGAGGAAGTGCTTTATGCCGCAAACAACAGTGCCTCCTCATGACTTTAGTCATATGCTGGAAGAAGCCCTCAGTGACCATGCCTGCAATATCGAGAGCAAGAGGGCCCAGCAAATTCCAAAGGCAAACCAAACGAGCACCAGAGTCAAAAACTCCCAGCTCCAAAAGCTGTAGCCATACTGGGTCAGACCAATGGTCCATCTAGCCCAGTATCCTGTTTTCCAAACAGTGGCCAAGCCAGGTCACAAGTACCTGGCAGAAACCCAAATTGTGGCAACATTCCATTTCAAAGAGTAACAAGATTCCATGTAGAACCCCAAAGAACAGCAAGATTCTGGAATCCTAAAGAGCAACAAGAATCCATTCAGAATCTCAAATAGTAGCAACATTCCATGCTACTAATCCCAGGACAAGCAGTTGCTTCCCCATGTCTGTCTCAATAGCAGACTATGGACTTTTCCTCTAGGAATTTGTCCAAACCTTTTTGAACCCAGATACGCTAACCACTGTTACCACATCCTTCGGCAAAGAGTTCCAGAGCTTAACTATTTGTTGAGCAAAAAAATATTCCTCCTATTTGTTTTAAAAGTATTTCCATGTAACTTCCTCGAGTGTCCCCTAGTCTTTGTACTTCTCGAATGAGTGCCACTGCATATTCTCAGTTAGCCATGGAGAACTGATGTAAATGGCCATTAAAATCGCATTGAATATTTACCTCTATGGGGACACTATTCACCCCTCTGCGGTCAGTGCTTTTTAAAATGCTGGATGCTGAGGGCTTTTTATGCTGTACCATCTTTATCACTGGAGCGTTTACACTGACTTCCTCACCACCATGCAACCACAGGCACCCAAAGCTCCTCACCTGGGGCTCTACAAGGCTCACATAGTGACAGCGTGTGCTGTCATGGGAAGGCATGAAATTGCTTATGGAAGGCAACAAGAGTAAAGGCAGAAGAACAAATCTGAGATCTTATATAGAATAAGCCTTTCTCCCCTAGGCACAAAACCGGGAACAATGGGAGGAAAGGGGAGACCTCCCCCTCCCCAAGGACATCTAGGTTTTGTTAGTTCAGTGGTTCCCAAACTTTCTCAGTTCAAGGCACCCTTAGCGTGTCAGTTATTTTTTCACGGTGCCCCTAAGTCAAAAGAAATACCTAAAGTTTTGCTTATTAAATAGGACCAAATTCTATAGGCCCTATTCTGTATTGGCACCTGGGTGCCTAGATGCTGTTAAAGAAGACTAGTGTAAACCAGTATCGGGGTGCCTAAAATCAAGCACCCATAATTAACACCAGCTATAGACTTTGGTGTAACTGCAGGTACCTAAATGCAGCAAAGGCATACTTTGCTGCTTACACTCGCCCTTAAAGAAGAGCACTTAACTGTTTTGCTACCACTTATTTATACACTTACCAGCAAGTGTGCAGGTATTATATACATTCACACCCAGTTATAGAATTACCACCTTTATTTTCAGAAAGCTGATTCACTCGGATACCAAGCTTCCATTCCAGCCCTTTAGCTGTCTGAAGTCTCCAACATGTATAGTGACCAATCCAAGGATGGTAACAGGGTTGCCAGCTCAAGTCTTAAGAATTCCTCAGTTCTGAAAGCCCCTGGAAACAATTAGAAAGCCAGTATCATTCATGCTTCATATGCCTAAAAAAAATTTTCATTTGTTTTAATCCCAACCCCCTCCTCTTAGAGACCTTTCCCTTACTTATCACAATTCTAAGTATAACAATAAAGGGTTACTGCTATATCTTTCCTGGCGATGCTAACAAGGTATGGCCGCAGACACCACTATAAAATCATACAGGGCCAGTATTTAGATGCATAGCACGAACAGTGGCCCCCTTTAAACCTCCTTGGTGGTCCCGTCCCTCTGGACAACCTTCTGCCCTGGCACCTTCTGTCAACAAAATAATTCTTGCTTCTTCTTAAAGTAAGATTTCAAAACCAAAAGTTTGTCTCAACGAAGAAAGAGATGAGAAGTGTAACATATATTAATTTTCCTGTGAAGCCTCAAGGAAACCAGTCAAAATAAATCCACCTGGGGACTCTAACCCATCTGGCCCACCCTTGACTTAAGAGTCTACACGGTACAATTTTGATACATAAAAACATTTAGGATATCATAAGGCTTAGAAACAGAGAAAACCTCGTGAAATTATTTCTTCTAAAGATTTCAAGAGCAAGCAAATGGGTCATAGGAAAATGTAAAAAAGAGGTTTTTGACCAGAAACTAAGCGTGAATTCTATAATGGGATCTGGGCGCTCAATTTTCATTAGAGAATACTAGCATAAGTTGGCATTTATGTACCAAAGTTTAGGTGTGCCTGTATACGCCATGTTTATGGCAGGTGTGAATGCGCATGCGAAAATGAATCTATTCTATAACTTGTGTGTGTAATTGTGGAAAAAGCCCATGCACTGGTCACTTGAATGCCCCCCCCCCCCCTTGCAACTGTGCACTCTGCAAGTTACACACTAAAATTAGAATACTGCTTAGCACCCAATTAGCACATGCACAAATCTGTAACATTCACGCATGTATGTGCTACTATTTGCAAATGGCGTGTACCTTTAGGTGTTCACATTCTAAAATGAGGAGATAAATGCCTGGAGATATTGAACATGGGGCTCCAAACTTAAAAGATTTTTATCAAAAGGATCGCTATCTTGAACCTTAGTTACAACCTCGCCAATGAAGTTGCATAACAGCTGCACTGTACCCTGCAATAAACCCTCTGTCCAAGTAACACCCACTGTATGTCCAACAAAGAAATATCTTGATTCAGTTTATAATCCAAGGAAACAGCTGTAGACCCCAGCATTGTGATTACCTTAGGCACCATGACCCCTAATGAAACTGGAGCTAGAGGAGTCGTAGACTCTGCTAACCCAACAGAAAGACCTTCTGTAACGTTCACCTTGGTCATTGGGATAAAGGAGGAATTATTTCATTAGAACTGAGGGATACACCCTCCCCAAGAGAAGGAGACACTGAAACTCCACCTCTAGCATTTAATATTAACACATGCTAATACAAGTAGGAAGCTACCAGACCATTTGGCTTAATTTTCCTTCCCCTGTCACAACCAGATTCTGGAAAAAATGTAGGGAAAAGTGAAGCTCAACAACCTTTGCAATCCTGGGGGGGAAAAAAAACAGCTTATAGTAACTCATAAGTTATTCCTCAAGTGCTCTGAAGGGGCTCCAAAGAGGTGTTCTGCTTTGGACATGCCCCTTCAGGCATACATGTGCAACCACACCATAAAACACGAGTTGGTTAAATAGGCCCCAGGCACTAAGCAACAATGTCACAAGCAGGAAACAGAACGCCCTGGCAAGGTCCCAACATAGCTGCCTTAGCTGCTCCAGTGATTCTGACCACTGCTGTGCCTCCTTCCTCTCAATTGTCACTGCAGCAAAAGTTGCTTAAATAGGCCCCAGATACCAAGCGATGATATTACAAGTGGGTGACAGTACACCCCGCAAGGTCCTTGCATAGTTCTCCCAGCTTTTCCAATGACTCTGACTGCCACTCTGCCTCCTTACTTCCAGTAGTTCTAATGCTGACCTAGTCTCCCTTCCCTGGCTGACAATATGACTTACTTACCCTTTGCCACACCCTCCTCCAAGTAACCAGGTAAACTACACCTATTATAAAAACAAAGTAAAATGGAAGACTTGAAAAAGTCACTCTCCTGTTTTATGAAAGTACCATCCATTGGCTGTTAGGCCATACTCAGAAAAGATTTTACTCCATTCTAAATAGCCTTTATTAAATAGGACCCGTTACAGGCTATTTTCACACTCCCTTCATAACTTCAGTATTCACAGGTATCCAAGGACATTTGCACCAGTGATTTCTGTTGGTACTTTTGAGTAAAAGCCAGTGTGGGTAGTTTCATGAATATAAAACATGCATCCGCTCATTGCAGGTAACATGCAGAGTTTTACATGGGCACTGAGTAAATAATTTTTAAGTAGCCCATGTCCATGAGTAAAACACCATTTTACTCATGGAAATGGCTTCGAAAATTACCCTCCATAAGCAGAGATAACAATAACAAAGAACCAGAAAAAGAGATTGATTTTTAAAAGCACAAGTTCCAAATTAATCTGTTCTAGGTTAAAAAAAAAAAAAAAGTTTAAAAATACATTCAAGAGCAGTCTCTACAGTTTGTGTTTTAGCAGTAGATTGGAGATTGCACTGATGTTGGAGTTCATCGCAGACTGGAGTGCTATATGAAGAGGAAGGACAACAAGCTTGTCTTCACTGTTGTCATAGAAACCTGTACTTTAATAATAATGCAATCAGTTACCTAAAAGATATAATTGAAAGTCTAGCAGTGGAAAAAAAATGTGCCAGGTTGTTTTGGCAGTGAGCACAGATGTTGAAATACACACTTGAAGACTGAAATGATCCTTAGATGTATATATAATCTTGTTCCGTAGCTCTTGTAGCACATGGTTTAAGGTTAATTAAAATACGTCATAGAGCAACATTGGTAAAATATATTCCATGCTATTGTACATTTTTGAACAGATCTATGGAAGTCTTCTTGTTGGGTGTTTTCTAAAACTATATAATGCTCTTTTTCATTCTTTGAGCTGTTTCTTCTCAGTTGTCCTCTGTGTCTTTAGCATGTGCTCCTGTAAGTACTATAGATGGACCATTCATTGACATGTCCTTGGAAGAAAAACTATAGCTTCTGGTACAAGATATATTTTATTCCTTTTCACATTCAAACAGTTCTTCAGACAAAAACAGCTCTGACTTCTTGCCAGGGAAATGTAAGCCAAATAATTCCCTACTTCCTATTCTATGTAATGGCTTCCTTTTTTAGCTATAATCCAGGTCATAATGAAGCTGAGTTTACCATGGAGGCTGGAGAAAGGCTCATACAGTCTCCTGTTCTATCTGGCCCATTATGTGAGCTGAAGCCAGTAGGCAGAGCTGACTACCACATTGAGTCACCCAAAACAATAGCAAATGCCTATGCATAGTCCATCTGGAAAGTCTAAAGCTGTTCCAGTTGGATAGATAATGCTTTAAAAGGTAGAGGATAAAAGTTTTTTTTTATTTTTTTTATTTGACATCGCCTGAACTGGTTCCAAAGTGGAGAAGGGTTGGTACTATCAGAGTACAACTCTGCAACATTGAATTTAAAAGTGAGGAGTAATAACCAAGCATCATAGCGTGAATCACAGAAACAACAACTAAGAAGATGTTCCATTCAATGTGGAAACTCACAACGCGTGAAACCATTCTTTCCGAGGGATACATTTCGCTAACTGATACAATCAATGGTACTAAGCCATGCAGATTACTGCAATGGAATCTATGCGGGATGTAAAGAGCAAATCGTAAAGAAACTTCAGACCGCTCAAAACATGGCAGCCAGGCTTATATTTGGAAAAACGCAATTCGAAAGCGCCAAACCCCTCCGAGAAAAACTGCACTGGCTCCCAATCAAAGAGCGTATTGCTTTCAAAATCTGCACGCCGGTTCATAAAATTATCTACGGCGAATCCCCAGGATACATGACAGACCTCATAGACCTACCAACCAGAAACTGCAAAGGACTCAAATACAAATCAACATATGCATCCAGCGTTTCCTACATAAGCACACAACTATGGAATGCATTACTAAAAGCTGTGAAGACCATGTATGACCACCTAAACTTCCGGAAATCACTAAAAACTAACCTGTTCAAAAAGGCATACCCTACTGACCCAACCTAAATGCCTCGACCCTGCAACACAAGCGAAACCAAAGAGCGTAATGGACATAACACAACTCCTCCTCTCTACGATTCCCTATTGTGTCTTTTACACATGAACCTTATTCTACCACTACATCACTTTGTAATTGTTCATACCAGAATTGACGATCGCCTTTACAGTACTATGTAAGCCATATTGAGCCTGCAAATAGGTGGGAAAATGTGGGATACAAATGTAATAAATAAACATGCTAGCTCTCAGCTATTTTCATTTGGAGTTAGCGTAGGAGAGGGAGGTACACACAGTTCTTTGCAGTCACAAAAGAAAGTCTGTCAGTCTTGGATTCTTTATAATTACAAAAGGAAAAGGATCTGCCACCAGGAAGGGGACACAGCACTGTAACATACCCAAGGTGGTTGGGTTTGGCTGCAGGCATGTTGAGTTTCTGCTTCTTTCCTTATAAGTACCTTCATTTTAGGATTGTTTCCAGCTGAGAGAATATGTAGTTATAAAGAGTTGAGACTGAGACTGTCACCTTTCATTGTAAATGTGGGGGGATGGGCATCCTTTAACTGGCTGTCTAGCATATCACTCTGTTTTGCACATGATCTTAATAGGGAAGGGACAAGGAAGGGGAAATGGGACTTGATATACCGCCTTTTTTAGGTTTTTGCAACTACATTCAAAGCGGTTTACATATATTCAGGTACTTATTTTGTACCAGGGGCAATGGAAGGTTAAGTGACTAGCCCAGAGTCACAAGGAGCTGCAGTGGGAATCAAACTCAGTTCCCCAGGATCAAAGTCCACTGCACTAACCACTAGGCTACTATTGAATTAAGAAAAATTAATAATAAGACTTCCTTGCTCAAAAATGCATTCTCCATTCTCCTTGGGTTTGATCTTCCCAGCGACATGTGTGCTGAGGCATCTGATCCGCTAATGCTGACAACCCTTCTCTGCCTCCCTTCTTCCTCAAGATTTTTATAATTAAACAATTATAATTATCACATAAAATTTTTATAAAAATGCAGGCTAAAAATATGTGCTTATGGTTTTTCAAATTTGACTGGCTGATAGGACCTTAGGGTCAGGGGGGACAGTGGTTCAGTGCTGGGAGGGGGGGAACCCATCTGCTTTTTATCCAAAATTTACACTGTTTGTTAGGGATGAGATAAAGGATCTGGGAACTGGTCTTGTCTTTTCAGGAACTTTCACTAACTACACCCTCTCCAAAAGACATTACACGATGTGATACCCACAAGCAAGCCTTCACCGGAGTAGCCCCCACACTCTGGAATGCATTGCTGAAAGGCTCCGTGTAACACAAGACTACCTCTGCTTCAGGAAGCAGGTGAAAGCTTGGCTCTTCAACCAAGCTTTTAACGGAAGAAGTAACTAACTTGTTAGTCTCACTCACTCACACACACACACAAGGATTGACTCGGGCTGCACATACTGCAGCGGGACATGTTTATCCACTCCTACCCTAGCTGAGATAATATTGAACCATCTCTCTGACCTCACATGCAACTTTCTTCAAATCAATCACCTTACTTTCTAATTCTTCCTACTCTCTTACTCATCTATATGTTACAACTTTGCCTTACACTTCACTACCAATTATAATGTTCTAGTACATATTGTGTTGTCATTGCAAGTAGTATACCATGCCAAACTTTATATTGTTTGAATATTTGTACTGCTCTAATTGCCTCCTGTTCATGTTTGATCTATTCTTACTGTACACCACCTTGAGTGAATTCCTTCAAAAAGGCGGTAAATAAATCCTAATAAAATAAATAAATAACTGAGATAAAATAAACATGCTACCAACAATGAACAATGACAACATTGATGCAGCAGCTGATCGTTTGCTTTGTTTTGGGTGTACCAAGATAATGGCTGCAGGGGAAGATGGTTTTAGCTTTGTGACATCATGCCGTCTCCTGTTCTTTCTCCAACCACCTTGGAGTTTACCATCCATTCACTATATAGCAGGAACACTGCCTCTCATCATTCTGAGTCATGGCTTTTTCTGCTGAGCTGTTTAAAGGAGTACCAATTTTAAAGCAGGAACTCGCATCAAGGAAGCAAAATCAAGGTTTCAACAAACTGAACCTCTTTACAATATAACTGATTGAGCATTCAACAATTAGTAATGAAAAAAATAATTTTTAATGGTTTCTCTTGAGCAGAATCGAGGGGGGAAAAAACCCCAAAGGCAGGGAAGAGATAAGTCACAGCACCGTATTGTCATCAGTCCATTTTTTTTTAAACAATGAAAAAGTTACTTAGCTTTTAGCTTTCAACTTAGCACAACGAACCTACTGCCTCAAGTTGAAAGCTAAAAGCTATGTAACTTTTTTCATTGTTGAAAAAAATTGACCGATGTCAAATTCAGGCTATCCTCCTTCGAGTCCTCCCTATTCCTTGCCAAACAGGAATATTATTCTCAATTAACTAATTCTCTTGGCTCCAACCCTCGTCGCCTCTTCGCCACCCTCAACTCCCTACTTAAAGTGCCCTCCGCTCCCCCCCCCCCACTCCTCAAACACTAGCCGACTACTTCCGCGATAAGGTGCAGAAGATAAACCTTGAATTCACTTCCAAGCCTTCTCCTCCCTGTGACTTCTTAACCCACTCCCCCAACCAACCTAGCCTGGCCTCCTCCTCCTTCCCTGAGATCACCGAAGAGGAAACTGCTCACCTTCTCTCTTCCTCTAAGTGCACCACCTGTTCCTCTGATCCCATTCCCACCAATCTGCTTAACAACATCTCTCCTACAGTCAACCCCTCAATCTGTCACATCCTCAACCTCTCTCTCTCCACTGCTACTGTCCCTGACACCTTCAAGCACGCTGTAGTCACACCACTTCTCAAAAAACCATCACTAGACCCCACCTGTCCCTCCAACTACCGTCCCATCTCTCTTCTACCCTTCCTCTCCAAATTACTTGAACGTGTTGTCCACAGCCGCTGCCTTGATTTCCTCTCCTCTCAGGCCGTCCTCGATCCGCGCCAATCCGGCTTTCGCCCACTACACTCGACAGAAACAGCACTCTCTAAAGTCTGTAATGACTTGTTCCTTGCCAATCCAAAGGTCACTATTCCATCCTCATCCTCCTCGACCTATCTGCCGCCTTTGATACTGTCAATCATAATTTACTTCTTGACACACTGTCCTCATTCGGGTTCCAGGGCTCTGTCCTCTCCTGGTTCTCTTCGTATCTTTCCCATCGCACCTTCAGAGTATATTCTAATGGCTCTTCTTCCACCCCATCCCGCTCTCTGTTGGGGTTCCTCAAGGTTCTGTCCTTGGACCGCTTCTTTTCTCGATCTACACCTCTTCCCTGGGCTCGCTGATCTCATCACATGGTTTCCAGTACCATCTCTATGCTGATGACACCCAGCTTTATCTCTCCACTCCCGACATCACGGTCGAAACCCAGGCCAAAGTTTCGGCCTGCCTTTCAGACATCGCTGCCTGGATGTCCAACCGGCATCTGAAACTGAACATGGCAAAGACTGAGCTCCTTGTCTTTCCACCGAAACCCTCTTCTCCTCTTCCCCCACTTTCCGTCTCTGTTGACAACGCCCTCATCCTCCCCGTCGCTTCAGCCCGCAATCTCGGAGTCATCTTCAGCTCCTCCCTCTCCTTCTCTGCCCATATCCAGCAGACAGCTAAGACCTGTCGCTTCTTCCTCTATAATATTAGCAAAATTCGCCCATTCCTCTCTGAACAGACCACCCGAACCCTCGTCCACTCGCTCATCACCTCTCGTCTTGACTATTGCAACCTTCTTCTCACTGGCCTCCTGCTTAACCATCTATTCCCCTTCAATCTGTCCAAAATTCTGCTGCACGTCTTATCTACCGCGTGAACCGATACTCTCATATCACCCCTCTCCTCAAGTCACTTCACTGGCTCCCGATCCGCTACCATATACAGTTCAAGCTTCTCCTTTTAACCTTCAAATGCACTCAATCTGCAGCCCCCCAGTACCTCTCTACACTCCTCTCCCCGTATGTTCCCACCTGTAACCTCCGCTCTCAGGACAAATCACTCCTATCTGTACCCTTCTCCACCACTGCTAACTCCAGACTCCGCCCCTTCTGCCTCGCATCACCATATGCCTGGAACAGCCTTCCCGAGCCCATACGTCATGCGCCCTCCCTGCCCATCTTCAAGTCCTTACTCAAAGCCCATCTCTTCTCCCTTGCTTTTGGCGCATAACCACCTTCCCCACTCATGATACCTACACTGACTACATAGTTTGTAACCTTTAGATTGTAAGCTCTTTTGAGCAGGGATGGTCCTTCCCCATGTTAAACTTGTACAGCGCTGCGTAACCCTGGCAGCACTATAGAAATGCTAAGTAGTAGTAGTAGGTATGGCTCTGTGACTTATTACATCCCTACCCTTGGGTTTTTTTCCCTTGATTCTATTTTTCAAACTTTCAACTCCTGTCTAAATTATCCTGTAAGCACAGTCTCTTTTCCACCCTCATAATCAAAGTTGTGTTCTTTCCAAGCTGAGCCCACGTTTCCCTCCATACACCTCTATTTTTAATTTAGCTTCCTTGTTTGCATTTTTTCTTCTCTAAAAGCCTGAAACCTTGGTTTCTCAATTCACATATTTCTGCTTCTAGCACAACATTTCTAAATTTGCCCTTTAATGCATATTTTCTTCTTCAAGCTTCTTTTTTCCTTCATCTGGATTTTAGTTAGTCTCTTAACTGATCCCTCCATTTTCCTTTCTTCGTTCGCTTTATCTTGTCCAAATGCTGCAGCTCAAATTCTCCTCCTAATTCTCTTGCAGTATCCTGATGCTTTCTTTCTTCCATTGACTTCTGTTCGTTTCAAGCAATATTTAAATCACTTTGCACTGACATGCATGCTTGATTTTATCCCTTAGTCTCTCACTTCCTTAGTGTTTTGCTGTGTCCTGCCTCACTGTCTCCACACACCATACTAAACTGGCTTCTTGTTTTCTTGATTTTTCTCTGTTTGTTTCATTCTTTTGCAACAACCTACCTTCCTGCTTTCAGAAAGAAATTGGATACATTACCAAAGTTCTTATTCCCTTGTATCGTTTTTAGTAGCAGTCTATAACCTGTCATTAAAATTGACTGTAGCATCTGAGGATTTGGAGTGGGATTAATCTCAGTGTTACAAAGGGCTTTAGGCAGATCCAGGAAACTCAAGCATGGTCAGCTTGACATCAGTACTGGACAAAATGTAGAAGCCATTGTGAGAAGAAACTAAATTATGAACTATGGATAGAAAAGGATAGAAAATGGATTTTTTTAAGGGGTTAGTATATGTGGATAAAGGTGAGCAGGTAGACATGTTATCTGGATTCTCAGAGCATGTTTGAAAAATTCCTCATAAGAGACACCTGAGGAAAGTCATGGGATAGCAGACAATCTGATTGTGGGTTGGTGTGAAAAAAACAGTGGAGGTCTTTTATTTAGGCGTCCTGGCGTTTTTAGCACGCGTTAAAAATAGGCACGCGCTAAGTGCTAAAGTCGTATTTCTCCTATTTGGCCAGCAGGTGGTATTTCTCTGCTGTAAAGCTGTTACAGAGAAAAGAATGTGTTCTTTCTTTAGTTTTAGCACACAAACAGGAAGCAAGAAGCACTATATGTTTGAAATCCGTTTTCTGTTTTGTCACAGCCTTCTATTTCTTGCCTTCTTCCTTCCTTTCTGCATTTTCTTCTGTTCTTTCCTCGTCTTCCTCCTTTGCTTTCTTAGCTTTCTCCTTGTCTACAGTGCACTCTCTCTGCCTTCTCTCATCTCCTCCTCCTTCCTCATCTGGTGTTTCATTACTTCCCCTTTTCAACTCCAGAGCTTTCCTGCTTGCCTCTCCTCCTTTATTAATATCCCCTTACCTAATCCTTCATCCACTCTGCCATTTCACTTATGTTCCTTTTCTCCCTCTTACTTCACCTTTTCTCTTCCCTGTCACTTCCAGTGTTAGTTGAGGATGTAAGAGAGGGAGGAGAAGAAGCACTTTAGCCTGGGGGATTATCAAAACGAGTCACCCTATCCCAAGATATACATCCATTTGGAGAGAGGTGAAGGACCCAGATCTCCACCATCTCTACCTTTGCTTATTTCCCACCTAGACTACTGTAACATGGTTTATGCTGGACTTCCCCTCTCTCAGATTAAAATACTTCAGGCACTTCAGAATTGCGTTGTACGCTTTCTCTGTAATGCTGTGTTTTGATCGAGCCACACCAATACTCGCCAAATTTCATTGACTTCCTGTTAAGTTTAGTTTTCTTATTAAAATCCTTTCTCTTGCACACACAGCTTATCACGCTGGTGACCCTGTTTATCTTGCTAATTTAATTACTCCTTTCACTCTTTCTCAGCGCCTTAGATCTTTAGATGCTAATAAACTTGTTATTCCCAATACCAGACATGAATCTACCCACCATTTGGCTTTTTTCTGTTTGGTTGCTACAGTTTGGAACAATTTACCCGGTCCCCTCTGTAACAAATGCACTTTTTCAAAATTTAAAGTTCTTTTTAAAACTCATTTCTTTATTGAGGCTTTTATTTGATCATTGTGGGCGGGTTCCTATCAGGAAGTATTGAGAGTTTTGATGATTGTACTTGTATTCGTGTTTATCCACTGTGCTATTAGTTATGGTGTTCCTTTCAGATTTCATTCTTAATGTTCTATCTTTTTTTTATTGTAAACCGCTTAGACACTGTTTTGTTGGAATTGGCAGTGTATCAAACTTTTATTAAACATAAATTCTGTTCTCCCTGTGGCTTGTTTCAGCAGTTTGCTGTTGATATATCTTGACCAAATTATTTTTATTAATTTCTGTGTTTTTCTCAATTTGTGGTATTGTTTATTTGTTTTCCTCCATTTTATAGAATTCATTATTGTGAGCAGCACTGTTGATGTAGTAAGGTTACTGGAAACAGCAGTTCTCTAAGCAGATACAGTTTTCAGTGAATACGAGGCTTAAAGTTATTTAAATAATACTATGTCCTTTGTTTTGAAAACAAAACAAGTATTTCCATAAGTAAAGGTTTGCTAAGACATAACATTTTTCCCTTCCTCTGCCCACAGCATTTACCCATTGCATGACCAAGGGCAAAGATGATTCTAGTCACCTTGTGATAATGCTGTAACCTCTGTGGTTCAGAAGGTGACATTTGAACTGGTCAACACAAACATTCATTTTTCTAACACAGATAAAATGATCACGGTAAAATTGGAGGACAAGACCTTTTTCAGATATATAAGTGACAAGAGGAAGGGCCATAATTATTATTTGTAGCATTTGTATCCCACATTTTCCCACAGATTTGTAGGCTCAAAGTGGCTTACATTTGCCGTAATGGCGGTTGCCATTTCCGAGTAACTGAGTACAAAAGGCATTACATTAAGGTGTATACTGTAACCAGGCGCCCCTAGGTGCAGCCAAGGAGAGAACAATCTCCTCCAGCCACAGGCTCCCGGCACAATGAAGAAATAGATGTCCACCAGTAACTTCAATCTTAAGGACTTTTATTCCATGCAGGTTTCTAGTACACAGTTCCAACAGCAGCATAGCACATACCAGGATTCAATACAGGCTTACAGGCTCCAGTCTGGGCTCTTTATCCAGTGCACATTAAACAGTAATTCAACTCCCAAGACAAACAGCTCATCATCACAGTTCAGGCACCCAGCAGCCTTTTCTACCTTCTATCCTCTTAACCTTCAGGAGAGTTCACTATTTTAGGGACTCCTTCTACCCAAGGGTTTTCCCCTGCATCAGCTTCACAGTGAATTCAATACTTTTGGGACTTCCTGTCACCCAAGGAATCTCAGCCTGCTTCAGTACTTTAGGGACCTCCCTGCCCAAGGATTTTCAGCCTGCAAATACTTCTCTCCTTCTCTCTCCTGAACTGAACTGATGAGACTCCTTCCCACCTGCTTAATCAATCCCTGGCTTCTGCCTTCACAACCAATCATTCTCCACTCATTAGCTTCTCTACACACCCATACTAGCTGAGTTGAGCATGAGCCTAATGAGGAGCTCCTGCACACAGGGTTTCCTATCTCTCTTTCCCCCTAGTGGCAGCCAATCTACACCTCCTGTTACCTTACACCCATGTCCTCCCTTATTGCAGCTAGGAGTCCAGTCCGGGTTCTTCATCTGGCTCCTTGCCTGCAATGCCTTCTGGGACTTGTAGTTCAGACTGAAACAGCTTTAACCCAACTATCCTGGATGTGAATTTATCACAATACGTACATGGTAAAGAGGATTGCAAAAGAATACAAAAGAAGAGTACAGCCGGCATTACATTAGTTGCATATATACATGGTAAAGAAGGGTAAATTGTGGTAGTGTGTATTGGTTCCTGTGTGATAGCATTATGAGGCTCAAAGCTGAGGGAGAGAAATATGTGGAAGATGATAAAGATAAAGCTGAACTGCTTAATGATTATTTCATCTCTGTGTTCACAAATGAAAGACCAGGGGTAGGGCTGCAGAAAACAAAGGCTAAAGGCGATGGATACATGGTAGACCAAGACCCGTTTACGGAGGACTGTGTTTGTGAGGAGCTCGCCAAACTAAAAGTAGACAGCGATGGGACCTGATGGGATATACCCAAGGATGCTTGAGGAACTCGGAGAAGTTCTGTCGGCTCCGCTGACGGACCTCTTCAATGCTTCCTTAGATACTGGAGTGGTCCCTACGGACTGGAGAAAGGCGAATGTGGTTCCCTTGCACAAGAGTGGAAGTAAGGAGGAGGTTGGGAATTACAGACCTGTCAGTCTGACCTCGGTGGTGAGTAAGTAAGCTACTGGAAACGCTTCTAAAGAGGAGGATTGTGAGTTTTCTTGAACTACATGGAATGCGGGACCCGAGGCAGCATGGCTTCCCTAGTGGCAGGTCGTGTCAGACAAATCTGACTGTCTTCTTCGACTGGGTGTCCAAACAGTTGGATATGGGAGGGGCACTTGATGTGGTATACTTGGATTTCAGCAAAGCCTTTGACACGGTTCCGCACAGGCGACTGATAAATAAATTGAGTGCCCTCGGTATGGGACCTAGAGGAACGGATTGGGTTAAAAATTGGTTGACTGGTAGGAGACAGAGGATAGTGGTAAATGGAGCTTGCTCTGAAGAAAAGGATGTCGTCAGTGGAGTACCGCAGGGATCGGTCCTAGGGCCGGCTCTTTTTAACGTCTTTGTGAGTGATATTGCAGAGGGGCTGTCTGGTAAGGTTTGTCTTTTTGCGGATGATACTAAACTCTGCAACAGGGTGGACAGCCTAGAGAGTGTGAATGACATGAGGAAGGACCTAGCAAAGCTGGAGGAATGGACTGATATTTGGCAACTAAGGTTTAATCCCCAAAAATGCTGGGTCATGCACTTGGGTCACAAAAATCCGAGGGAACGGTACAGCATAGGGGGTGAAGTGCTTCAGTGTGCGAAGGAAGAGCGAGACTTGGGGGTGATTGTGTCTGATGACCTTAAAGCTTTCAAACAAGTAGAAAAAGCGACTAGAAGAATGCTTGGGTGCATAAAGAGAGGCATGACCAGCAGGAAGAAGGAGGTGATAGTGCCTTTGTATAAGTCTCTGGTGAGGCCCCATTTGGAGTACTGTGTGCAGTTCTGGAGACCGCACCTATGGAAAGATATAAATAGGATGGAGTCGGTCCAGAAGGCAGCTACGAAAGTAGTTAACGGCCTTGAATGCAAAAATTATAGGGACAGGCTTATGAACCTCAACATGTATACGCTGGAAGAGAGAAGGGAGAGAGGAGACATGATAGAAATGTTTAAATATCTCAAGGGCATTTATGTACAGGAAGAGAGCCTTTTTCAAATGAAGGCGAGCTCTGGAATGAGGGGGCATATGACAAAGTTAAGAGGGAATAGGCTTAGGAGTAACCAAAGGAAGTATTATTTCACAGAAAGGGGTGGTGGAGGCGTGGAATGTCCTCCCGGTGGAGGTGGTGGAGTCGAGGACTGTTCCAGAATTTAAAAAGGCATGGGATAAGCATGTGGGATTGCTTAGGAACAGGTAGAATTGGGGGTTACAGAGGATGGGCAGACTGGATGGGTCATTGACCTTTATCTGCCGTCATGCTATATTTCTATCACCAGTTATAATTTAGTTGAAGCACTAATGCGGAGTTAAGATGAAGGGTATTTTTCAAATGCCTGGGTCCCACAATGTGGGGTACTTCAGGGGTCTTCTCTTTCACTGTTATTTATTTAACATAATGCTGCAGCCTTTAGTAAGAGCACTCGAAAAATGGAATGTATACTTCTTTATTTAAACAAACAATATAACTATTTTATTGCCAGCTCCTACAGAATATAAGGAAATTTTAACGAGAATATGAGTGAGGGTGAGTGGTCCTGATAGCCTAGCCTATGAAGAGTACAGGAGTTCAGTGTTTCACTGCCACGGAGTGAGCTTCAGAACATTCGAGGTGGGATTTATTTATATAGATGATTTTTTACTTGTACTATAAGCTGACTGGTACTTTGTGCTTGAAAACAATCACTGCAGGTTCCTTTCTCATAGGATCTAGCTTCTACACGCCACAAGTTTGATTAAAATGCTGCATCTTCATCATACCCAACGGAGCTTGAAAATTCTTTAGAATGAAATCACCCATATAATATCCAAGCCAGAATATATAAAAATAATGAAAGACCAAGCAAAATATCCTCTGCACACATGGACCTCAGAAAATGAAAACTGAAACTAAAAGTCACAGTTCTTGTATAAGTATATAAGTATTGCCGTACTGGGACAGACCGAAGGTCCATCAAGCCCAGCTTCCTGTTTCCAACAGTGGTCAATCCAGGTCAAAAGCACCTGGTAAGATCCCAAAAACGTACAATACATTTTATGCTGCTTATCCTAGAAATGAGCAGTGGATTTTACCCAAGTCCATTTTAATAATGGTCCATGCACTTTTCCTTTGGGAAGCCATCCAAACCTTTTTTAAAACTCCACTAAGCTAACTGCTTTTACTACATTCTCTGGCAATGAGTTCCAGAGCTTAATTACATGTTGAGTGAAGAAATGTTTCTCTGATTTGTTTTAAATTTACTACTTTCTAGTTTCATTGTGTGCCCCCTAGTCCTAGTATTTTTGGAAAGAGTAAACAAGTGATTCATATGTGGAACCTTACATTACGTAGCTATAATTTGGGTTCCTCTTTCCCACATGCATCACTTTGCACTTGCTCACATTGTGTCCTCTGCCTCCCAGTCTCATAAGGTTCTCTTTAATTTTTCTCAATCCTCTTGCAGTTTAACAGCTTTGAAGAACTTTGTGTTGTCAGCAAATGTAATTACCTCATTAGTTACTCCCATCTCTAGATCATTTATAAATATGTTAAAAAGCAGCACTCCACAGAAAGACTAATTCCTAAGGAGCTAATCATCCCAAATTTACAGACTTAAATTCCTGCAAAACTTTTATATCAAAAGCATTTATTTGGAGCACTCTATTTACCATATAAACTACTATGCAAGATCATAACTTAATTACTTGCAATTGCATTACACACATACACAAAAAAAAAGAATGCAAAGAGTTGCCCCCCCTCCCCTGCTCCAGACTACCTTACAATCACTGATGGTCTAGGATGGGGACAAGGCAGATGTAATTCCCAGTCCCTTTTGCCATGTCAGCTCTATTCTCAAAGTGGCTCTTGTGACAGTCTCATGAGATTGCCACTAGAGGTCATGGCAGCCATTTTCAGTGCAGAGGCAGCATGGGTAGGACCTGCCTTCCCTAGACCACCAGGGATTGTAAGATAGGCCCAAGGGGGTACCTACAGGTGGGCAGGGGGGGGGAAGGCAACTCCTGTTTGGAGGGAAGAGGGACAGTGGTAGGCAACCACAGACCTAGAGGGCCAAGACCCAGTTAGGTTTTCCAAGATTTCCATAATGAATATTCATGAGATTGATTTGCATGTACGGCTTCCATTATATGCAAATCTCATGCATATTCATTGTGGAAATCTTGAAAACCTAACTGGATTGTGACCCTCAAGGTCTGTGGTTGCACACCCCTGAACTAGGAGATATTCTGATGCTCTGTTTGCGCCTGGACTATTGTGTGCAGTTCTGGTCACCACATCTCAGAAAAAGGTGTATCAGAGCTAGAACAGATAAAGAGATAAGTGGTAAAAAATGATTATGGGAACGGAATGCTCGAAAGGAGTAGGGTTCTTTACCTCAGAAGAGACGGCTGAAAGGAATCATGAGTGAGATATACAAAATTATGAGTGCTATAGAACAAGGTGCTAGGGACAGTTATTCACTCCTCTCAAAAGTACTAAAACTAGGGAACACTGCATGAACCTAAGAGTAGCAGATTTAATACAAATTCTTTAAAGAAACATTTTAGTCGGCACATCATAAAATTATGGAATTGTTTGACAAAATATATGGCCAGCTCTAGTAATATAGGTGAGTTTTGATTTTCTAGATGGCAGGTTCATTAACCACAGTTTAGCTGGATAGCCTTAGTAGGAGACAATTCTATAACAGTGCACATATATATGCTGACTATTCTATAGAGAAAAGTAGGCACCTACTTTCCTTTATAGAATACTAGGGTATGTATGTACATATGTGATTAGCTGTGAGTACTTCATGCCAGTCATAGTGCTGCTGAAAATGCTTGAGCCTGAATTGTAAAGATATATATGTAGCTTATAGTATTCTATATGCTACACATGTACCTGTGAGCACCACCCATGTGTACGCCTAGCTGTAAAATATGTGCTAAGTAAGTTATGCATTTATTTACAGAATATTGCTTAAGTAGCTTTTCAGTATCTATGCACATAAATGTTAGTGCCCGCTTCATAGAATTATCCATCCCCTGTACCTGGGTGTGAACAGCATGCAACAGGCTTCCCTGTTTCGGATCTGACAGGTACTCCAGGTGACCCAGATGGGGAATTCTGAGGGACAAGATGCTAGGCTTGGACCTCTAGTGTGACCCAGCATGGCACTTTGTTTTGATTTTCAGTGCATTGATGCAATAGCCCTAGTACTGCATTGCTGAGCAGGCATAGTGAAAGCAGTCTGATTTCCAGCTCAGAAAAGGTGTATTATAAACTGCTGGTTTTGTAAAGATCATTTTACAGTTCTAACAAGTGATTGTGTTTTCGCAGGGGGGCATGGGAGCAGCATTGCTGACTGATCCTGACAAAATTGAACTGGTAAGTAATACAGGAATACCGCACTGATTTTATACAATCCCACAAAAATTAATAAATCAAGCAAAGCTGTGTGAAGAATCTGGCTTCAGCTCCTGTCTCACGTATTTTGCCTCCCAGGCCAGCCAAGGGGGGATGTTGCAGAGACAAAATTTGTACCTACTGGGGAGAGAGAATCCTAGATCAAATATAAGAGATCCTAGTAGACTTTTAAAGGAAAAAGCCCAACATGATCAAGGGTCTACTTAGAAACAGTAAAGCTCCAAAATAAATGTTCCTACATCAATATAAATAGAGGAACACTTCTTAACAACAAATATTGCATTTTCCAAGCTAGACTAGCTAGCAGGAAAAAGACCTCAAAACTAGGGAAATTATGTCAATAATGCATCATAAATTGCATTACATTTTCAGTTATCATTGGTCTGAGAAAAACCTCCAAACAAAATTATACATATGCAAAGGTAAATATCCCAAAGTCAAGGCAATGAACAAACTGCTATATTATTTCAAAGCACACTTACCTTCAAAAAAAAAAAAAAAAAAAGTTAATCAACGGGGCCCATTTCACCCTGCAAATCGGCCTTCCTCGGGAGTTTATAGCAAAATAGTGAAGCTTCGATAGTTTCAGTATCGATGCAGAGCTTCATGCCTTGTGCTGTCAAATGCACTCATCTAAAAACAACCAAAAATATGGTAACAGCCCAAAAAGTAACAAAAGATAAAGCAAACTGCTCCTAAATCAAAATAATACAAATTAATTTTCAGGGAACTTACTGTGACATTTTGTGGAGCCACATTTTCACACGAACACAAGCTGAATAACAATGGTGCTCACTTTTATAAAGAACGCCAGCGTAGTCACATTGCAGTTAATACTCCATCAGCGCAAGTGCTGACAGGTGTAATCCATTTAAATGTTTAGTTTTTAAATTTGTAAATTTTTAAATATCAAAACAAAACACTCCGTTCAATAGAACTGTTTAATCCTCCAGGCTCAAATGATTTTAAAGATCCATTGTACTTCACTCTTCTATAAGCATTTCATACAGTCCCCCCTCTTGCATCCGCTGGTATCACATCAATTACTGTTCATTTTGAGGACTCAAAATTGTGACCAAAATTTTCACAATACATTACAAAGGGCTCTTACAACCTCCTTCTCCTCAAATTTGATTATGTTCAGACATTATTACCCTTAAGCAATGTGATGTTAGACCCACATAAATTTTTAGGCAAGGGCATCTTACCATATAAATGACATATATCTGTTTTACAAGTGTTGAAGTTTCTCAAAAGATATTTTTTTGCCATCCACAGGATTCACAGAGGGGTCCTTTTGCAAAGCCGCAGGAAAAAGTGGCCTGAGGCAGTGTGGACGTGTCTTTTAGGCGTGTGCTTGGCCATTTTTAATGGGCCTGCGCTAATATTAAAATTAGCACGTGCCTATTTACGGCCTGAGCCTTACTGCCACCCATTGACCTAGTGGTAAGGGCTCACGCGGTAACCATGCAGCACGCTCCAACATGGGCACACCGCCAGGAACGTCCCCACAGTAAAAAATAGAAAATTATTTTCTACTGTGGGATTCGGCGCATGCCAAAATTGGAATTACCACCGGACTCACGCACTACCCTGGTGGTAGTGACGATTGGGAGTGTGCTACCCACACGTTAGCCCTTCCGCGCCTTTGTAAAAGGGCTCCAAAGTCTGTTCCTTGTAGTGTGAGATCACAGATCTGACAAGAACCTCATTTATACTGTCCTGCTACACTATGTGCTCTTCTGTTTAATCAAGATAGTCAGACACAAAATGTCTTTTCCTTAGTGTCCCTCCAGACCAACCCAGGATCTGACTTATGGGTTATGCACTCCTTCCAGCAGGTGGAGACTGAAAACTCTGACTCTAGTGAGCCAATAAGAGCCCTGGCCAACTGGAACTAGATTCAGTATTCTCATTTTCCAGCAGGTGGAAGGAGGTGAGCCCTTTAGTCTCCTTTCTTTCTTTCTTTCTTTCTTTCTTTAAATTCATTCTTACTGCTTTTTTTCCAAAAAATATAAATAAAAGCAAATGGCCATCTAGTAATATCAGAGGCTTTGCTCTTTAAGGTTTATCTGTGCACCGGTGTTCTTCTGTTTAGAGGCTAAGGCCCTTCTTCCTTCACCCTCGGGGGTGTTAAACTTGGGGTTCCGAGTCCCTTCCCTCAATTCCTCCCGATTTGTCCCTGCAGCGCTAGGCGCTACTATTTTATTTGGGAGAGTGCCTTGACCTCTTCGGCAGAAGAGTGTTTGAGCCCGGGTAGAGGCAGCCTCATCTTGTTTAAAAAAAAAAAGCGTGAACAAGCAAGGCAGCTCTATCTCTGCCGGACTTGGCAGTGATTTGTTTCATAGCTTGGCGTCGTCGTCATTGAGTTCTCGCCAGTGTAAAAAAAAAAACGTACTATGGTGAAGAAACTCCACAGATGCTCAGTCTGTCAGTGGGGCCTTGGAGCTAGCAGGGCATGTAAGGTACTGCACACCAGTGGAAGTTTCGGCGGCGGCTGGTCCTTCTCATTCAGCTCCCCCCGCAGTAGTTGCGGTCCCTCAAAATCCAGCGGTCAGTACAGAGAAAATGCACACTCCCGTCTTGGTGGGAAACGCCATCATTTTGCCCTCTTCAGTGGTGTCAGAGGACCGTCCTGCTTCCCTACTGCTCCAGTCAGTGGGCCAGTCGGCATTAGTGCTGCCAGAGCGGTCAGGAATCCTGGAGGGAGGTTTCCCTCCTGAGTTTGTTCTCAAATGTACCAAGTTTTTTTTTTTATTTAAAAAAAAATCAGGTCCCACGTCAGCTCCTTTAGGAGGGGGCTTAGGTAGGCATGTGGTGCCTGAAAAGAGAGCTAGGGGATCCTGGGTTCTGGAGAAGGATCAGTCCTCTGATCCAGATCAGGAAGTGCCCTCTCTGGAGGAGGCTGATGTATTAGGAGAAAGGGCAGTTGTTGGAGGACCCCGATCCTGCTGACCTAGGTGCGAACTCATTATTCCTCGGGGAAGATCCTTCCATTGTTAGAATTTTTCACAAAAAGATCTTGCAGGAGCTCATTTCTTTGGTGGCAACTACATTGCATTTTGAGGATGAGTAGCCCACAGAAATAGAGGGTTGTAACATGCACCGTTTAGTTAAGGGCATTAGACATCTCGGTAAAACCTTTCCTATATTCCAGGATATTGGGGATATCATTCAGGCTCAATGGGATATGCTGGATTCCCCTTTTCGTCCGGCTTGGTCTATGGTGCATTTCTACCCAGTTCCGGATACAGCCCAGATCCCACCCGATTCACTGTTAATAGAGCCGAAAAGAGGTTTATTGATTCTTTGTTGGTTTGGGGTCCAAAGTTTTTTTTCATTTGGGATGGAGCTGCTTTGTGCATTTACGGTTTCTTTATTATTGTTAAAAATAGTAGTAATAATAATAATTTTAAAAAAAAAGAAAAAGCATGAACTACAAAATGAACAAAAAAAATGTGCAACAACTTTGTTAGTGTTTAGCAACAGGCACATTCTTATTACACTCTGGCTGCTCAAGACCCTGGTTGCACAGAATGTGGTTCTTTCTTTCTCCTGCTTTGTTAGGTTAATACTGAATCTAGTTCTAGCTGACCAGGGCTCTTGTTTGCTCACTAGAGTCAGAGTTTTCAGTCTCCACCTGCTGGGAGGAGTGCGTAACCCATCAGTCAGATCCTGGGCCGGTCCAGAGGGACTAAAGGAAAGCAAATTAGCAGGTAAGAACTAATTTCTCTCCCTACAAAATGCAACATGCAGAGAAAACTCTTTAAATGCTGGATGTAACTGCGTCAAATCCCTATTTTGTTTGATTATTCTAGACACCTCGGTGCTACCTGAAGAATATCTCATTACTATGTCTTCTCCTATGGATCACTGACTGCTCGAATGCAACAATAAAGCTCTATTGTTATATTTTGTACATTTTTATAGTCTTTTTTTCAGCACTTTTCGGATGTCTCCTGTCATTTAATTTTGACATCAATATTTGAGCTTGCCACTTAAACTCAATGTTATCAGAATAGTTGTGCTTTATCCTCAAAAACTGGGAGAAGGGTAAAGTATCTCTTAATTGCCTCGGTGACAACTTCTGTAATCTAAAAAAAGTGTTTTTGTCAATACGTTTCACAAATAAAGAAATACTGAATTTGTCAGACTCTTGATAAATTTCAACATCTAAAGAATTGATTTTACTAGCTGAGCTTTGAATCATGAAAATCAATTTCCTGTCACAGGAATTAATCCATTGTTCAAACAGTTTCAGTTCATCTTCAGAACCTTTCCACAACATGAAGATATCATCTATGTAGCAACGCCAACAAAATATTCTTCAATAGCTAATCTTTATATGCCAAGATTCGAAAAAGAATGGATTTCTGTTTCCCCTGTGAAAGAATCTTTTGCATTATTAATAACATAAATTCCCTAGTTTTGAGGTCTTTTTCCTCCTAGCTAGTCTAGCTTGGAAAGAACTGTTCCTCTATTTATGTTGATGTAGGAACATTAATTTTGGAACTTCACTGTTTCACACTAAGTAGATCCTTGATCATGTTGAGAGGAATACTAGCCTCATGCAATGGTTATACTTGATAGCTGGATTTAGGACCTGTGCTTGCAGGCTTCTGGAAGAAGCCCTGGTGCAGTACCTTTGCCTGAGGGGAGTAATTTGGGCTGAGAAGGCAGATTGTGATGTACATGCATTTTATAAAAGATGCATGTACACATGTAAAGTACGTATACACATCTTTACATCTTTTTGGAGCAGGTGGAAATGTGTGCAGTGGCATTTCTGCACTATTGGGGCTGGATCTGGGTTTTATATAGGTGCTTAAGTACTTATGTTGCCTTTACCTATCCTATCCTTGTCTACCTTCCCTCAACTCATATATTCCTGGGCGCTGTTACCACTGTGTTTTTCTCAGTTCATAATATTTTTTCACATGTCCTTGTAATGCTTTTTTACTATGTAAGTAGTTATGATCATCACAGTTTATAATACTCTTCCTACATTTTCTTGTTTTGCTTTATTTTCTATCATGTAAGATGCTTTCTTTTACAATTTAAGCCGCACTGAACCTGCTGTATGTGGGAAAGCGCGGGGTACAAATGTAATAAATAAATAAAAATCAATTATGTAAACCCTTCAAGTTTTATATACAGTGGTGGAAATAAGTATTTGATCCCTTGCTGATTTTGTAAGTTTGCCCACTGACAAAGACATGAGCAGCCCATAATTGAAGGGTAGGTTATTGGTAACAGTGAGAGATAGCACATCACAAATTAAATCCGGAAAATCACATTGTGGAAAGTATATGAATTTATTTGCATTCTGCAGAGGGAAATAAGTATTTGATCCCCCACCAACCAGTAAGAGATCTGGCCCCTACAGACCAGGTAGATGCTCCAAATCAACTCGTTACCTGCATGACAGACAGCTGTCGGCAATGGTCACCTGTATGAAAGACACCTGTCCACAGACTCAGTGAATCAGTCAGACTCTAACCTCTACAAAATGGCCAAGAGCAAGGAGCTGTCTAAGGATGTCAGGGACAAGATCATACACCTGCACAAGGCTGGAATGGGCTACAAAACCATCAGTAAGACGCTGGGCGAGAAGGAGACAACTGTTGGTGCCATAGTAAGAAAATGGAAGAAGTACAAAATGACTGTCAATCGACAAAGATCTGGGGCTCCACGCAAAATCTCACCTCGTGGGGTATCCTTGATCATGAGGAAGGTTAGAAATCAGCCTACAACTACAAGGGGGGAACTTGTCAATGATCTCAAGGCAGCTGGGACCACTGTCACCACGAAAACCATTGGTAACACATTACGACATAACGGATTGCAATCCTGCAGTGCCCGCAAGGTCCCCCTGCTCCGGAAGGCACATGTGACGGCCCGTCTGAAGTTTGCCAGTGAACACCTGGATGATGCCGAGAGTGATTGGGAGAAGGTGCTGTGGTCAGATGAGACAAAAATTGAGCTCTTTGGCATGAACTCAACTCGCCGTGTTTGGAGGAAGAGAAATGCTGCCTATGACCCAAAGAACACCGTCCCCACTGTCAAGCATGGAGGTGGAAATGTTATGTTTTGGGGGTGTTTCTCTGCTAAGGGCACAGGACTACTTCACCGCATCAATGGGAGAATGGATGGGGCCATGTACCGTACAATTCTGAGTGACAACCTCCTTCCCTCCGCCAGGGCCTTAAAAATGGGTCGTGGCTGGGTCTTCCAGCACGACAATGACCCAAAACATACAGCCAAGGCAACAAAGGAGTGGCTCAGGAAGAAGCACATTAGGGTCATGGAGTGGCCTAGCCAGTCACCAGACCTTAATCCCATTGAAAACTTATGGAGGGAGCTGAAGCTGCGAGTTGCCAAGCGACAGCCCAGAACTCTTAATGATTTAGAGATGATCTGCAAAGAGGAGTGGACCAAAATTCCTCCTGACATGTGTGCAAACCTCATCATCAACTACAGAAGACGTCTGACCGCTGTGCTTGCCAACAAGGGTTTTGCCACCAAGTATTAGGTCTTGTTTGCCAGAGGGATTAAATACTTATTTCCCTCTGCAGAATGCAAATAAATTCATATACTTTCCACAATGTGATTTTCCGGATTTAATTTGTGATGTGCTATCTCTCACTGTTACCAATAACCTACCCTTCAATTATGGGCTGCTCATGTCTTTGTCAGTGGGCAAACTTACAAAATCAGCAAGGGATCAAATACTTATTTCCACCACTGTACGCTAACACAAGTATACAATTGTTATTAATCCACAGAATAAACTTAAGGAAGTGTCAATTTTGCCACATAGCGTTTCCTCTGTTATTACCACTCTATCATAATGTATTAAATTAGCAAAATCCACTCAGACTAATTTGCTAACCTTTATTTTAATTTTTTCTGTTTTTAGATTTTGAGTACTCTTGTTAAAGGACTTTCTAAACCAATAACTTGCAAAATCCGCATCCTGCCTTCAGTAAGAACACACTTTATTATGTTTTGAATTCTAATATTTTTGTAGTATGCGTTCCCTGGTAGATAAATGTTTCTTAATAAAAATGTATTGTGTTTGCATAAAAATCAGGGAAGATAATGGAGGTTAAATTTGAGTGCTTTAGAGGGGCATAATCGAACGTCGCTGGCCAAATAGATCACCGGCGATCTATGTTGGCGGCGGCGCTACAGCTGGCCGGAACTGTATTATCGAAAAAGATGGCCAGCCATCTTTTTTTTCGATAATATGGTTTAGCCCGGCCAAATGCCGTGGAGTTCACCGGGTTTGAGATGGCCGGGTTTGTTTTTCAGCGATAATGGAAAGTTATGTCGGCCATCTCAAACCCCGGCCAAATTCAAGGCATTTGGCCGTGGGAGGAGCCAGCATTTTTAGTGCACTGGCCTCACGGACATGCCAGGACACCAACCGGGCTCCCTAGGGGTCACTGCGGTGGACTTCAGAAAAGCTACCACGTGCATAGCTCCTTTACTTGGGGAGCTGGGCCCCCCAATCCCCCCCCAAACCCACTACCCACAAATGTACTGCACCCACTAAAATTGCTCCAGAGACCTGCATACAGCCTCTAGGACTTATTGCTGCTGTATAACTTTGGCACACCAGTTCACACCTGAAGACTAATCTCTCTGAAAAAGTCCTTTCTTGAAATAAGCACGTTTACTCACAGTTAACTGCAGATCAGAGGTTGTGCCCCACTGGCAAAGAGACCCCTGGTACTAAGATTAGCAGTAGGTCAGAGCTGGCACAATGGTGTACAATGCCCTCTTTCAGCACCATTCAAGGTAAGAAGTACGTTCTCTAACGTGGGTAACACAGGAAAGGGAACTAAAACTGGCTTACAAAAATGGCCACTACCGCATGGACTACAACAGGAAACAAAACAGGGCACTCTCTGACCCAGTTAGCAGGGGGGGAAAGCACCATGGGAGTAGAGCCCAGTACCCTACACCCACCACAATGCATTGCTAATGTGACTCTGCAGGGCACCTAACAGAAAAGATGTCACACTCACCCGAGAGCCACATTGCAACCAGGGAAAGGCTGTTGTAGGATACAACACATTCTGCTGTCATGGAGGTGGGTACGGCATTTGAGGCTGGCAAAAAGGTTTTTAGTTTTATTTTTTTAGTATGGAAGGGGGTAGGTGACCACTGGGGGAGTATGGGAAGGTCATACCCCATTCCCTCCAGTGGTCAGTTGGGGCACCTTTTTGAGGCTTGGTCGTGAAAATAAAAGGACCAAGTAAAGCCGGTGAAATACTTCTTAATGCCGCTTTTTTTTCCCATTATCGGCGAAAGCCGGCCATCTGGTAGCTACGCCCATGCCCGCCCATGTCCCACCTTCGCTAATCTACCGACATGCCCCCTTGAATTTTCGCCGGCAAAGCAACGGGAAAGCGGCGATGCTGTCAAAAATGCCGCTTTCGATTATACCAATTTCGCCGCTTTTAAGAAATCGCCGGCCATCTCCCAATTTGTGTCGGAAGATGGCCGGCGATCACTTTCGATTATAAGCTGGTTAGTCTGCATCATTAAATTAATTTTCAGGCAGTGGTGTTTGCATATGTCTTAAAACACGTGATTGTTATCCTTTGATAGAAGCATATGCAGGCAAGATAATTTCTGTATATAATTAGTAGTTACCACAGAACTGTATAAAAAGGGCATGTTCTACTGTAATGCAGTCGTTATGGGGACACTTTTGAATATCTTGTATCTTCTGCAACATCTTCAGGCACTTTTAGCCCATATATATTGCAATCTGTTTTCAAAGAGAACTTGTTAGCAGCCCCAGCCTGCATGCTAAAAGTGCCTGAATACTTTGCACTTGTAGTTTTGTGGGCAGCCAAGCTGTGGTAAAATAGCAAATATGAACACACACATAGCAATGCCTCTTTTTAACACAGTTAAAAGTGCATATGCTATAGAAGCTTGCGTATCAGGAAGGAAAGACACTTTCAACTAGGCCATTTCACCTGGGTAAATATAGTTTTGAATATCGTCCTATGTATGAACAATACATTTGAAAAGTAAGGGGTAAGGGCAATGCATTTATGTGGTACAACCAAAGCGGTTTACATATTATATACAAGTATTTTCTCTGTCCCTTGTGGGCTCTCAATCTGAGTTTTGTATCTGGAGCAATGGAGGGTTAAGTGACTTGCCCAGGGCCACAAGGAGCCACAGTGGGAATCCAGTTTCCTAGGTTCTCAACCTACTCAGGTTCTGTTGAAATTGTCTTAATCAGATCAATGTTGAACAAAAAAAGATATTACAAGATTTTGCTTGTCTGCTTTGATAGCACTGGCAAGTGGCATAGCTCATGGTGTATTTGCTTGTTTGTTCTCTCCCCCAATTTAAGTTTCTTAAGGAATCTGATCTAAATAAAACTTCTTTTCTAGCTCTCTTCACCTTGACAGGTGCAGAAGATGATCCATAGTTTCCAGCAGGTGGGAAGCTTAAAAGGAAGGCTCATTTAGACCTGTCTTCAGTATCTCTCCTAAAAACACAGAGTCTACTAATACTTCCAGAAGTAGGGTAATTTTATAACAGAGCACCTACACAGTGAAATACAGAGGCACATGTGTTGCACCTGTTTTATAAAGGCAACATATGCATCTGTTTGCCATTACAAAATAGCATCCCAGAAATTTGCAACACAAAGTTAAGCCTGATCTTAGGCAGGCACAATGTTGTGCTTGCATGCGCCACTTAGAATTGTCACTAATACATGTATCCAATGTGCCAGTCCTGTCCCTGCTCCAACAATTTTATGCACCTAGAAATGTCAACATGTATATCATGTAAAAGTAGATGCTATGGTTTTCCTAATATCTACTTTTATCCTTGTATCTCCTGGAACAAGTGTATAAGCACCTACTTAATCGATAAAATGCTGCTGAGTATCCAAAATCTTCAAAAAGCATTGTGGGATTGTTGGTCAAAGGTTCTACATTAAAAAAAAAAAAAAACCCTGGTAAAAATTCTGTAGACATACATACTGTGAAAGCCCTACTAAACAGGTAGGATAACCAGCTAATACTGATTATCTGTAGCTGACTATTCAACTGATCTCGACCATCTAGACTTTCAGCTGAATATCCTACTCAATCTACTTAGTCAATATGAGAGTCTAGATTTATAGCAATACAGTTCCCCTGGTTAAATGTAGCTGCTAACCTGGGATTCTATATATTGTGTTTTAATTTCTACATGGAAATCAAAGTGTATACTATAGCAACGCATGTAACTTAATTGGTTAACTTGCTAATTGGCGCTGCTAATTGAATGTTAAGCAATTATCAGCACTATCAACACACCTAAACTTAATCTACCAATCTTAGAAACCTTAAAAATCCTTGGAGTCACTATTGACTGCCACTTAACACTTGAGACTCACGCGAACAACACAACCAAAAAAATGTTCTACTCGATGTGGAAACTGAAAAGAATTAAACCATTCTTTCCGAGATCTGTCTTCCGCAACCTAGTGCAATCATTCGTACTCAGCCATCTCAACTACTGCAACTCACTATACGCAGGCTGCAAAGAGCAAATATTGAAGAAACTTCAAACAGCCCAGAATACTGCAGCCAGACTCATCTTCGGAAAACCAAAATACGAAAGTGCAAAACCCTTACACGAGAAACTACACTGGCTCCCACTCAAGGAACGTATCACCTTCAAAGTATGCACCTTAGTTCACAAAATCATTCACGGTGAAGCCCCTGCATACATGTCTGACTTAATAGACCTGCCTCCCAGAAATGCCAAAAGATCATCCCGAACTTTCCTCAATCTACACTTCCCTAAGTGCAAAGGCATAAAATACAAAGTACTGCACGCATCAACCTTCTCTTATATGAGCACGCAATTTTGGAATGCACTGCCGTGCAGCTTGAAGGCGATCTACGAGTTAACCGACTTCCGCAAGTTATTGAAGACTCATCTCTTTGAGAAAATCTACTGTAAAGATCAAAACACATGAAGTCCATATACAATAAAAGAAACGCATAAGTACACTCCCTCTGAATTCCCCTCCCCTTACTTTCACCACACCTAAAACTCTACCCACAGATAAAACTGGTACACCCTAGCGTTCTCAGGTTATTGTTCTATCGTCTTACCATCACCCATTGTTACACTCCATTGAAATATCCCAAATGATATTCTGAATTGACTTCGTCTTCTCTTAATTCTTCACAAAGTAACCCAAAATTGTATTGTAACAAATTGTATTTCCAGATTGTAACAAATTGACTTCGTCTTCTCTTAACTCTTCACAATGTAACCCAGAAAAATCTTATTGTAACAAATTATACTTCCATTAATCACAATGTATTGTAAGCCACACTGAGCCCGCAAATAGGTGGGAAAATGTGGGATACAAAAGCAATAAAATAAAATAAATAATTTGCATTAATTAAGATTTACATGCACAACTCGCTAAGCATATTCTGTAATGTGGTGCACCTAAATTCCAAGTCTTATAGTTGAAAAGGGGGCATGGCCATATGCGGGGTGTGGGTGTTTCTAAAATCTATGCGCGTTGCAGAATACACCTGCTTTGCGCCTAATTTAAACGTTGGGATGTACGCCAAGTAAAACATGCCCTAAATGGCCACAACTAAATTTGATCACATGGAGAGGTGCTCGGTGTTATTCTGTATACTGCACAGAAATTTAAGCCTATTCTATAAAATTTAGGCGTTCTTTAGAGAATACGCCTAGGCGTATTTTTTTTCTGCATGGAATTTTCAGGCGCCA
Source organism: Microcaecilia unicolor (assembly GCF_901765095.1). Taxonomy (NCBI): domain Eukaryota; kingdom Metazoa; phylum Chordata; class Amphibia; order Gymnophiona; family Siphonopidae; genus Microcaecilia; species Microcaecilia unicolor. Next base: position 296,442,069 of record NC_044035.1, on the reverse strand, counting down.
CATATAGAATCTAGCCCTAACTGCTGAAAATCAAGCACTAGTCAGCGACATAAGAATTGCCACATTAGATCAGACCAAAGATCCATCTAGCCCAGCATCCTGTTTCAGAAATGGCAAATCCTGGTCACAAGTAACTGGCAGGATCCCGCTTGCCTCCAAAGATAAACAGTGGCTGTCCCCCAATTCTACCTTAACAGTTTATGGACTTTTCTTTCAGGAATATGTCCAAACCTTTTTTAAACCGAGCTACACTAATTGCTTTTTCCACATCATCTAGCAATGAGCTCCAGAACTTAACTATGCATTGAGTGAAAAAATATTTTCTCCTATTTGTTTTAAATGTACTATTTAGTAACTTCATGTTGTGTTGTTAAGTCTTTGTACTTTCTGAAAAAGTAAACAGTCAATTCACACTTACCCGTTCCATTCTACTCAGGACTTTATAGACCTCTATAATATCTCCCCTTAGCCATCTATTCTCCTGCCCTGGTGTTTGTGATATACATATATTCTATATCCCTCTCCTAATAATTCCTAATATTCTGTTAGACACTGAGCAGAAGATTTCAACACGTTGTCCAAGATGACACATGGATCCTTTTCCTGGATGGTGATTCCTAATGTGGAACCTATTATCTTGTAGCTATAATTTCAGTTATTCTTCCTTATGTGCATCACTTTGTACTTGTCCACATTAAATTTCATCTACCATTTAGGTGCACAGTCTTCTAGTTTCCCAAGGTCCTCATGCAGTTTCTCATATCTGCATATAGTTTAACAACTTTGAATAGTTTGGTGTCATCTTCAGATTTGATCACCTTACTCATCATTCCCATTTCCAAATCAATTAAAAATATATTAAACAACACACATCCCAGTACAAATCCTTGTAGTATTCCACTAATCACCTTCCTCCATTGAAAAAATTGACCATTTAAGCCCACTCTGTTTTCTGTCTTTTAACTACTTCCCAGTCCACAACAGGACATTGTCTCTTATCATATGGCTTTTAATTTCATCAGGAGTGTGTCATGAGAGACTTTGTGAAAAACTTTCAGAAAACACTATATCAGCTGCCTCACCTTTACCCACATATTTATTCCCATCTTCAACAAATGTAGCAGATTAATGAGGCAAGACTTCCTGTGGCTAAATCCATGTTGACCTTCTCCCACTAAACCATGTATATCTATGTGTTTAGTAATTTTGTTCTTTATAATAGTTTCTATCATTTTGCTCCTCGCTGATGCCAGGCTCACTATTCTGTAGGTTCATGGATTGCCCTTAAATCCTTTTTAAAAAATTGGAATTATGTTAGCCACCCTCCAATGTACAAGTACCATAGATGATTTTAATGATAATTACATATCTACTGTTAGTAATTTGTAACCTTAACTTTTGAGTTTCTTTCAGTGTTCATCTTCCAGGTTTACCAAGATTCATTTCAGTTCTTCCAAATCATCACTTTTAAGTGCCACTTCAGGCATTAACATCTTCCTCATTAAAAACCAAAGCAAAGAATTAATTTAGTCTCTCTGCTATGGCCTTTGGCCTCCATGACTGCCCCTTTTACTCTTTGATGAACTAATGGTCCAACTGACTCTCTCTCAGGCTTTCTGCTTCTAATTTATATGAGTTGTTGCCTCTATGGCAGGCTTCCCTTCAGAAAATCTCTTTATGCCTTCCTTATCAATAATTTGTATCAAACTTGCCAGTGCTTATGCTACTTCCTTTTATATTAAAAAAAAAAGTTCTTTTCTCTCCACCTCTTTAAATAGAAAAAGAAATAACTCTGAATTAGCCCAACTCATTCCTTCCTCTCTACCCATTCAACCCATTCAACGGATCTTGAAAAACCGCTCTGCTACTTACTTCTTCACCATCCCTTGCGTCCGCCAAATACTTAACATTTTAAAAGTGCTACAGTGGGCCTTAACCATGCTGTCAGCAATGAAAGGTTTTTTTAATGTTCTGCAGCAGGCTTTCTCCAGCCTACTGTCAGAAATCAAAGTCTACCGACAGGAGTGTACCCTTCTACCTCCAATCTGTTAAAAAGGTAAAGTGTGGGCTGGGGTTACCACATCATAAAAACCGAAGTGTTGCGATACTGAGACAGACTGAAGGTCCATCAAGCCCTGTATCCTGTTTCCTACAGTGGCCAATCCAGGTTACAAATACCTGGTAAGATCTTAAAACAGTAAAATAGAATTTTTACTGCTTGACCTAGAAATTGGATTTTCTCCAAGTCCATCCTGCTAAGCTAACTGCTTTTACCTCATTCTTTGGCAATGAATTACATGTTGAGTGAAGAAATATTTTCTCTGATTTGTTTTAAATTTTTTGCTTAGTAGCTTCATTGTATGCTCCCTAGTCCTAGTATTTTTGGAAAAAGTAAATAAGCAATTCACATCCACCCATTCCATCCATTTTTTTTAGACCTCTATCGTATCTCCCCTCAGCCATTTCTTCTCCAAGCTGAAGAGCCCTAGTCACTTTAGCCTTTCCTCATAGGAAGTCATCCTGTCCCTTTTATCATTTTTATTGGCCTTCTCTGTACCTTTTCTAATTCCACTGTATCTTTTTTTTTTTTAAGATGGGGTGACCAGAATTGCACACTATATTGAAGTGCAGTTGCACCATGAAGTGAATACAAAGGCATTATAACATTCTCTTCCTTTTCAGACATAATAAAGTTAAGCCTTTTTTTGGACAGAAGGAAGGGAGGAGGTATACTGAGTCCAATATGCCTTTTTTATGGCAGCTATGAAGGACAAAGGAAATTTATGTGGGTTTATGAGAGCAAGGTGGGAAAACCTGTCAGAGCGTAAGCCTTTTTAAATTTCAGGTCTGGGGAGGTGGAGTTTAAAGCCTGCCATGTGGAAATTATTTTTCAACCTGTGGTAAGTGTACGAGAGGACATGAAATGAGATTGAAGGGGGGCAGACTCAAGAAAAATGTCAGGAAGTATTTTTTCACGGAGAGAGTAGTGGATGCTTGGAATGCCCTCCAGCGGGAGGTGGTGGAAACGAAAACGGTAACAGAATTCAAACATGCGTGGGATAAACATAAAGGAATCCTGTTCAGAAGGAATGGATCCTAAGGAGCTTAGCCGAGATTGGGTGGCAGAGCCGGTGGCGGGAGGCGGAGATGGTGCTGGGCAGACTTATACGGTCTGTGCCAGAGCCGGTGGTGGGAGGCGGGACTGGTGGTTGGGAGGCGGGGATAGTGCTGGGCAGACTTATACGGACTGTGCCGGAAAAGGACAGGTACAAATCAAGGTAAGGTATACACAAAAAGTAGCACATGTGAGTGTATCTTGTTGGGCAGACTGGATGGACCGTGCAGGTCTTTTTCTGCCGTCATCTACTATGTTACTATGAGGCATATTTTCAAAGCTCTTAGCCTTCCTATGGAACTTTGGAAGGCTAAGTGCTTTGAAAATGAGCCCCCATGTTACTATGTGTACCCCTCACTGACCATGACAGAAAAAGGGGTAAGCCAGAAGCCATCAGAGATGGATACACTGGCATTTCCTGCTTCTCCCACACCCCATATCACAAGTGCTCTCCTGTCTTTCTGCTGTCTGCAGTAAGTAGCCAGTCTGAGGCAGGAGGCCTGTGCAAGAGCTGAGACGTGCTTGGGAACCTCTGTGTCAGAAGGGAAGATAAGATGCAGGCAGGAGACTTCTGAGTGGGCATGATGTGCAGGGGAAGAGAGGGTTGTTGAGATATTGCTACTAGCTGAGAGGACAGAGGAGAATGGGGGTAAGGGGAGAAATAGGAGTGATGCTGCTTGAGCGTCTGCAGTGTGAAAGACAGGATTGGAATGTAGAGCAAAACAGGTGGTGGTACTGCAATGACATTGAGAAAAAAAACTTCAAATGTGTGAGACTTGGTATCTCTGAAGGTGAGAAGATTATAGTCAGCAGCAGGGATTTTTTTTTTTAATTTACCCACCCTCTTAGTACTTTAAAGCCTTGTAGTATGTAAGGGAGGGAGGCAACTTCTTTCAACAGTCAAGAGGGAAGGAGAGGAGGAAGAGGTCTGACCTAAGGGCTTTTTGAATTAAAACAAAATAATAATAGAGAGAGAGAAAGTCAGGATGGAAAGAAGGAAGAGGGGCTAGATAAATTTAGGCCTATTATTGGAGCACCTAAATTTAGCTGGGCAGCTAGAAATAAAAATTGGCACTAGGTTTCTGACTTGCTCATCCCACCCCCTGGTCTACCCACAGTTTGATTGGCTAAATGTGGTTACATAGTGAAATTTAAGGGACTCTAGCTTCCCTGTTATCCAGATCGGTTTTCAAGCATTTTCACTTAGCCATCTACATCCTTTCCTACCATAAATTCTTTTTTTTCCCCCCATATGATTTTGTCTGAAATTTCTTTCCCCCGTTCTTAAAACTGCAAAGAAATAAGAGATTTATTGGTTAAGCTGTGTTAAAATGGCACACTGATATTTCATTTTAACACAAGCTATTTCCTGCTTCATTTATTTAAACTGTAGGAAGTGATTATCACAGTTTAGTAAATTGATTAGTGAGCACTCGGACCATGATGCATAAGTGCGCTGCTAGCCCTGAGTTAGCCCCCTAAAATAGGGTTATCATATTTGCTGTGATAAAAAAAGTACACCCGTCACACCCCTGCACAGAAGTGTCACCTTGACCCCCCCCCCCCCAAGATTCCCTCCCTCTCCCTTCATGTTTGTCCCGCCCCAATCTTTTTTCCAATATCCCTCCACCCACCTTTTTTTAATATCTCACTCCTTCCCCTCCCCTCCAGTACCTTATCATGTCTGGTGGTCTAGTGGCCTTTTCATGGCAGGAATTAGCCCCCTTTTTCCTGCCCATTGCTTCCACAGACCTCTCGCTCCCGATGCCGCTTCAAAATGGCTGCTGAGAGTTCAAGCGGTGACCTCGCAAGACTTCTACAGAAGTCTTGCGAGGCTGCCACTTGAAATCTCAGCAGCCATTTTGAAGCAGTACTGGGAGTGAGTGGTCTGTGGCAGCGCCTGGAAGGAAAGAGGGGGCTCTTCCCTGCCCCGATAGAGTCCATTAGACCACCAGGACACGACGATAAGGTACTGGAGGGGAGGGGAGGACAGGGCACCCTGAGGCCCACTCCCTCACCTTCCCACAATCTCAACAAACGGGCAGGCTGGCAAAACCCATCCAGACATCCTGCGGTGTCCTCAAAAAGAGGACATGTCCCAGGTAAAACTGGACATATGGTAACCCTACCCTAAAACAGAGTCCAAACCTGAACCTTCTATAACGTCGTTAAACCCTAGCCACCTCCTCAGGTCCCCCATTCCTTTGAGCAGCTGTTTTTGTCCAAAATGTTCAATCTGGATATATCCAAAACAGCCCAACAGGCCAGTATTCTAAAACACTTTAATCTGAACAGCTGACTTGTAATGCTCAATCAAGCATGTCTCATTGGATTTAGTGAATAGAAAGGGAATCTCAGAAACTTATGGCAGCTATAAACTGCCTCAAGCCGCCCCCACACTGTTTCAGTCACTAGAATTCCAACAGCAAAGTCACTCATATCCTATATAATAAAACGCACCTCCAACATTCTGAAGCTGACTGCATGGCTGAGGCATTCCTGCTCTCTGTATCCATCTCCTGAATTGACATCACATACTTCCGGGTTCGTCACAAGCAGAAGTGACCAACCATACGAGGTTTCTCGGCTTCAGAATGTTGGAGGTGCATTCTATTAAATAGGACTGGTCAGTTCCTTGAAGCATAGCCAGAGATCAGCGTCCTGCACAGTAACGCTCAGACACCAGAGAGAGAGAGGGGGGCCCTGACACCAGAGAGAGGGAGGGAGGGGAGGCCTTACACCAGAGAGGGGGGGAGGTATCTCTGTCACACATACACACACTCTCTCTCTCTCTCACAATGTCTTTTGCTCGCTCTCACACACTGTCTCTCACACACTCTGTCTCACACTGTATCACATTCACTCTCTATGTGTCACACAGTCACTCACACACACTCTTGGTCTCATACACTCAGTCTCACAGAGAGTCTGTGTCTCACACACACTCTCTCTCTCGCACACACTGTATCTGTGTGAAACACACACTCTCTCTCACACTGTGTCTCACATACGCACTTGCACACACTCTCATTCTCACACACACTCTCTCTCACAGACACACTCGCACCCAGACTCACTCTCTCTCTCTCTCTCTGCCACACACACACACACTGGCACATTCATTCTCTCACACACAGTCATTCTCACATACACTCTCTCAAACATACACACTGTGTCAGAAACGGGCCTTTTTTACTAGTCTCTCTATATAAAAGGCAACACCAACGTTCTATGAAGCCTCCAGCCGGAAGTGTGAAGGGGGAGAGATTTCCGGTTTCCCCATGAGTGTCTGCCCCGCCCTCTCTGTAACACAAACAGTCAGTGAAGGAAAACACAGCAAAGCAGTGAAGGACTCAGAGGGGGGAGGGGAGAGAGGGCAGAGGGCAGGGGCACACACACTCCCACATGCGCACAGAAGAAAACCTTGCTAGCCCCCGTTTCATTTGCATCAGAAACGGGGCTTTTTTTACTAGTATCTATATAAATAATTCCCACCTCTGAAGCTCACTCCATGGATTCCCACCTCTGAAGCTCACTCCATGCCAGACTGAAGCCCCCCTGATTAAGCCTGCCTCTGAAGCTCCACCCCTGTAGTGTTCGTAGGGTGCCCCGCCCTCAGCCCCGCCCAACCCCGACATAATTCGCAACTCCAACGTTCTGAAGCTCACTTCGTGGCTTCAGTGCAGGCACCAGGATTCGTCACTGTGAAGCCTTCCATCTCTAGCCATCTGTCTCTGCCCTGCCCTCACGTCACAACATGATGACATCGAGGGCGGGCCCCGCCCTCGCGTCTAAACGTTATGACGTCGAGGGTGGGTAATGAGACCAAGTACATCTCCTCCAACGTTTGGAAGCTGAATGTGGCTTCGCTGAACTTCACAACACTCGGAGATAAAAATAAAAACTTTCAACAAAGAACTCCGTTTGAAAGGTAAATTTTGCTGCTACAAAACGCTGGCTCTCAGTGCCTGACGGAGGGAGGGAGGGACGCCCTACAACTGGCAGGGAGAGGAGAAGGGGCAGAGGGACCCTGGAACTGGGAGGAGGGCTGGAACTGGGAGGGAGGGAGGGAGGGAGACCGTGGAACTTGGAGGGAGGGAGACCCTGGAACTCGGAGGGACACCCTGGAACTCGGAGGGAGGGGGGAGACACCCTGGAACTGGGAGGGGGGGATGGCCAACCTGGAACTGAGAGGGATGGGGGGGAGAGAAAAACCCTGGGACTCGGAGGGAGGGGGAAGGAGGGGGACCCCCTGGAACTGGAAGGTAGAAGGGGCCCCTGGCACACACTCTCATTCTTACACACACACTCTCTCACACAGACACATTCGCACCCAGTCTCACTCTGTCTGTCATACACACACACTCACACATTCACTCTCTATCACACACTCACTCTTGCACACACTCTGTAAAACTTACACACTCCGACAAAAACCTTGCTAGCGCTCGTTTCATTTGTGTCTGAAAGGGGCCTTGTTCCTAGTAATCAATAAATTAGAGGACAGTATTGTTTGTTGAAGACCTGAGAAATTATCTTACAAAACACAGAGCTGTGTTGGGTGTAGCAAGGCCAGACAAAGTTTGTGAAGGTATTAAAGGGCAATGAAAGAAATTAAATTTTATGTACAGATGAAAAATATAAAAAGAAGAAATCTTAGATTGTACGAGTGACTTGCTGTTGAGAGTTACAGTGATTGGAACAGAGAAGCCTGGCTTGAGACTTCTCTTAGCTACTATAAGTTTCTGAATTTCCCCATCTATTCACTAAATAGAATGAGACATGTTTTAATTGCTTGCATGATTATTGAGCGTTACGTGGTTAGTTGTTCGGTTTAAAATCTGGCATTGAAAGACAGAAGACTGTCTATAAATCAAAATAATACATGAACAACACTGATTCCTTCAAAGAAATATTTGTAAGAGCAGGTTCAGATTGACTTCTTACCAACTCTGTTGCTAAAAGCTGGAAACTCATATATACCAGACAGGTGATGAACAGTGTTAGCCTAGGAATGGAACTTGTCAATTTTTACTATTTAATCCTTTGCAACCTGTAAAATACAATTGTGGAATCAGGTCAAAAAAATACTGGTGATCCCATCTCATTTCCAGTCATCTTTATTTGTTTGAAACTTAAAATGATGCTTGTATAATTATTCCTTTCCAGCTTGAAGAAACAGTAAACCTTGTGAAGAGGATAGAAAGGACTGGAGTAGCTGCCATTGCAGTCCATGGAAGGTAGGTGTGTCAGCTGCCCAGGAGGCCCATATCACAGCAGTGGTTTTTGAAAATTACTCATCACCTACACATAAGTACATAAGTATTGCCATACTGGGACAGACCAAAGGTCCATCAAGCCCAGCATCCTGTTTCCAACGGTGGCCAATCCAGGTCACAAGTACCTGGCAAGATCCCAAAACAGTACAATACATTTTATGCTGCTTATTCTAGAAATAAGCAGTGGATTTTCCCCAAGCCCATTTTAATAATGGTCTATGGAAGTCATAGTGAATTCGTATAAGTTGTATTGGTTTTGTCCATCAATAAAAAATGATTTAAACATAATGGTCTATGGACTTTTCCTTTAGGAAACCATACAAACCTTTTTTAAGCCCCACTAAGCTAATTGCTTTTACTACCTTCTCCGGCAATGAATTCCAGAGTTTAATTACATGTTCAGTGAAGAAATATTTTCTCCGATTCATTTTCAATTTACTACTTTGTAGATTCATTGCGTGTCCCCTAGTCCTAGTATTTTTGGAAAGCGTAACCAAGCGATTCACATCTGCCCATTCTACTCCACTCATTATTTTATAGTCCTCTTATCATATCTCCTCTCAGCCGTCTTTTCTCCAAGCTGAAGAACCCTAGCCACTTTAGCCTTTTCTCATCTGGAAGTCATCCCATCCCCTTTATCATTTTCAGTGCCCTTCTCTATGCCTTTTCTAATTCCGCTATATCTTTTTTTTTGGGATGCAATGACCAGAATTGGACACAATATTTGAGATGCGGTCACACCATGGAGCAATACAAAGGCATTATAATGTCCTCATCTTTGTTTTCCATTCCTTTCCTAATAATACTTTACATTCTATTTGCTTTCTTAGCTGCTTCCACACACTGAGCAGAGGGTTTCAATGTTTCATCAACGATGACGCCTGGATCCCTTTCTTGGTCGGTGACTCCTAATGTGGAACCTTGCATTACGTAACTATAATTAGGGTTCCTCTTTCCCACATGCATTTATTTGTACTTGCTCACATTAAATGATCTGCCATTTAGATGTCCAGTCTCCCAGTCTCGTAAGGTCCTCTTGTAATTTTTCACAATCCTATTGCAATTTAATAACTTTGTGTCATCAGCAAATTTAATTACATCACTAGTTACTCCCATATCTAGATCATTTAAAAATATGTTAAAAAGCAGTGGTCCCAGCACAGACCCCTGGGGAACCCTACTATCTACCCTTCTGCATTGAGAATACTGACCATTTAACCCTTCAAAATAGGAACAAGTCATTAATTCATGGCTCTTGGTGCTGTTTGTCCGCTTTGTGTGGTTTGTACTTTGATCCTCTCTGTGTTGCTGACAAGATACATATAAACTGTACTTACATAATTGTAGCTTCATATCAGGGAGGTATTTCTGGAGGAAGAGTCATGACAGAGAGTGCACTCAGTGTGCGTACTTCTGTGTTTCCAAACAGTGGATGCCTACTTTTTCTGACTCCTTTTAAAATTGATTCAAAATGTACAGGTAAAAAATACATTTATGAGCACTTTTTTTTTGGAAGTTGCTCCACCTTTGTTTCCTCAGGCACCACTACATTTTCTTTTCCTGATGCTTATCCTCCCAAATCTTATTTTCTATTGCAAGCTGCTACAAACACCAAATCCACTCACTTCTGGTGGAGCCATCATGCTGAAAGGACACAAGTGAGAACTCTCCATGTCTTTCGCACCGAACCCTCACTGTAAGTGCTGCTAGATGGGCAAAAAGAGGAGAGGAAGTCAGAAAAATAACTAGTTCTAGCTCAGTGATCTTAAAAATGCCTTGGGTGTTGAAAGGAAGAGGCAACCCAACGATAGAGGAGATATATTCCAATAAGACCGTGAAGCAGGGCCCTGGAGTGACAGCCAGTCAGGAAGTGCGGTGAGGACTCTTCTTTACCCCTGCCAGAAGAGGCGAATGACGTTCTGAGCATGGTATTGAGAGTTCTGCAAAATGCTAAAACGGAAATAGTGAATGTGGTGGTGAGCAAACCTGAAACCAAGCTCGAGGCTTTACAGGAAGATAGAACGAGTGGAGGGCAGAATGCACAATGTGGAGGTGCAGCAAGACTGCATAATCTATGTATTACTCTTTTCTCACCCCTCTAATTATGTATGCTTAACTGCTGACCATTTTAATTTTGTAAACCGCTTAGATGTCTACATGCAGGCCCTAGCGGTATATCAAGTGCAATAAAATAAATAAATATATGGTTTAAAAGATGCTCTTCCTCCTTTTTGTTGCCCAGTTCTAAGAACTCTGAATACCTCCTTCCTGCACCATCATCTCATCCACATATTGAGACTGGTCCTGCGCACTAAAATCCTAAGTTTGACTTCCAGAACTTCCCTCCTGCACTTTCCTATACCATTGGTATCCACGTGTACCAAAACAGCTACCTTCTCTACACATCATTGTCTAAAAAATCCTATCTGGGTGATGAATGAGGTCCACCATTTTCACCTCAGGCAGGCAATTACCAACTGATCTTCATGCCCACCAGCCATCCAGCTATCTACATTCATAATGATTAAATCTCCAACCCTTCCTTCCTTGGGAACCCCCCCTCCCTCCACCCCAGGATATATATCTTCATTGCAAGAAGGTATTGCATTAACTGGACGGCAGGTTCTGGCTACAGGATCAGTTCCAGTTCCTCACACAACAAGATCCTTTCCTTCCAGGTGATATTTTTCCTCCAAGGGAGCACAGAGGCTACCAAACTAGAGATGAGACTTTTCTACTGTAGTCCAGAAAATTCTAGAAAATCTCTATATACATCTCTAGCATCCAAAGATCAAATTTGTTTTAAGAGAGCCAGGAGGTCTTTGCACCTAGTTCATACAAACTCTCACCAACTGATAGATATCACAGATGTCTATTCTGTGCAAAGACTGGGTAGCCCTCATCTCGTTACTGGACTGCTGTCTGCATCTTTGTATTGGTGAGTTTAGTTATTAAATGTCGCTAATGGAGTAGGGTTACTTAAACTAATATTGTTTGCTTTTTGATTACGGTGGCTTTAAAACTAATATCCAACTGGAAAAATAATTCTATCATTAACTTCTATTTGTGGTGAAATTGGGTACTATTATATAAAAAATATGAGCAGTTAATGATCATCCATTTCCCAAATATTCCTGCCAAAGTGCGTAGATGGAAAATACTAGATGGTTACTTATCTTGTACTATATCATTGAACTGACTGTGTGTTCTATAACTGTAAGCATCCTTGCTGTCAATTATCTGTTTCAACTGTTTCAATAATTGTTGTATGTTCTTTTTATATTCTATAATAATCATTAAAAATTACTATATAAACTAATATTAAGTTTGCTAGGTATATTTTATGCTGTTATTTCATGTTGGCTTATCACTGAACTACAAAGGACCTAGAATTAATCTGTTGATAAGGGTTAAATGCTTGTTGATGAAAATCCCCAGTTAAGCCCTGTGGTGAAAAATGTCCATCTTTCTTTTTAATTTGGCTTAAAAGCCTGTAAATTAAAGGTTGAACCTTGAGTAAGTAGTAATCAAATAAAAACAGAAAGCTTTAAAAGCTAGCCTAGTGCTTAACAGTCTTTCAGCAAGTAATACGTATGCAGTTTTATTTTTCATTAATGGCAGGTCCTGTTTCAGCATTCCTTTGTCTTTATTGATATAAGAATGGAATTTCCAATGTCAAGATATTGGAAATATCATTTTATTGGGCACTAGACCTAATATTAAAGGTTGATTTTAGGGGTGGGCAGTTCATGCATGTATAACGTTATTAGGGGTCCTTTTACAAAGGTGTGCTAGTGTTTTTTGCATATGCTAAAAATAAGTGCGCTAAAAGCTAGAGATGCCCATATATTCCTATGGGTGTGTGTTGTTTAGTACGCGCAAAAAACGCTACAGCGCCTTTGTAAAAGACCCCCTTAATTAATTTTTTGATGCAAAGGATGTTTTTTAATGCTGTCCTTTTATTTTTTTTACGCAGGCTCCATATTTTTGCAGCTTCCTCGTCACAGCCTCAAAGTCCTTATTTTCCCCTGCACAGCCGGGCTCTGCAGATACTTGAGCCACGCTGTAAAGGAAGTCGGGGAAGTCTCATGAGGGTTGAAACCGCGACACTTCCCTAAATTCCTGCACGGCGCAGCTCAAGTATCTGCAGAGCCTGGCTGTTCAGAGGAAGATAAGGACTTTGAGGCTGTGCCGAAGAAGTTGAAAAAATCTGGAGCCTGCCTTTTTTTTTTTTTTTTAAAGGTCAGCGTTAAAAAAAAAAAAAAAAAAAAAAACATCTTTGAGGCTGTGCTGAGGAAAAAATCCGGAGCCTGAGCCCAGCTCTAGAGGTAAACGAGGAGGGAGAGAAACTATGTGAAGGCTGGGGAGGGGGGCATGAGAGAAGCTGTATGAAGGCTGGGGAGGGGGCATGAGAGAAACACTGTGAATAGAATTTTAAAAGGCATTATGAGTCCATCTGCCACTTTGTGCCACTATTTTCAATTTAGTATTACATTTTGTTTGAAACTTTACTTTTTATTGCCCAAAATACATGCCGTGATTAAGCATGATTAATCGTGCAATTCAAATCTTTAGTTGACGATTAATCACAATTACAGATCTTGATCGTTTCCCACCCCCTAGTTCATTCATTTATATTTGGTTGCATAGAGAGAACATCAGTTTATTGCATAGAGAGAGCATCAGTTTAAGGGACAAGTGTATTGGGTTTATAAGGCCAAAGAGATGTAAGGCTTCATAGAGAGAGATATAACTAGCAGAAAATATAAGTTGATAATGCCCTTGTTATAAGCCATTGGTGAGGCATTACTTAGAATACTGTGTTTAGTTCCTGAGGATGTTTCTCAAAAAAGGTAACGGTAGGCTAGAGGTAGTCCAAAGCAGGTCAATTAAAGTGGTGTGGGATCTGTAGCAAAATAACCTACAAAATGAGGCTTGAGAACCTAAACATGTACATTCCAGAAGAGAGGCGGGATATATACAGACATTAAATACCTGAAACATATTAATAATGCACAACAAACAAACCTTTTCCAGTGGAAGGAAACTGTAGAATTGGAGGTCAGCTGTCATCATGTTACCAATAGTAGTATTCTGAAAGAAAAATGAAGAAGAGGTTTCAACCATACACAAACATAGTTGAATAACGTGGAGGGGCATAATCAAACGGGGCGCCCAAGTTTTCCTGAGGACGTCCCCGCGAAGGGGCGGGGAAACCCATATTATCGAAACAAGATAGGCGTCCATCTTTTGTTTCGATAATACGGTCGGGGACGCCCAAGTCTCAACATTTAGGTCGACCTTAGAGATGGTCATCCCTAGAGATGGTCGTCCCCGATTTTCGGCAATAATGGAAACCGAGGACGCCCATCTCAGAAAAGACCAAATCCAAGCCATTTGGTCGTGGGAGGAGCCAGCATTCATAGTACACTGATCCCCCTGACATGCCAATACACCAACCGGGCACCCTAGGGGGCACTGCAGTGGACTTCAGAAAAAGCTCCCAGGTGCATAGCTCCCTTACCTTGTGTGCTGAGCCCCCACCCCCCCCCCAAAACCCACTCCCCACAACTGTACACCACTACCATAGCCCTTAGGGATGAAGGGGGGCACCTAGATGTGGGTACAGTGGATTTCTGGTGGTATTTGGAGGGCTCACATTTACCACCACAAGCATAACAGGTAGGGAGGGATGGGCCTTGGTCTGCCTGCCTGAAGTGCACTGCAGTACCCACTAAAACTGCTCCAGGGACCTGCATACTGCTGTCATGGAGCTGGGTATGATATTTGAGGCTGGAAAAAAATGTTAATTTTTTTTAAGGGTGGGATGGGGGTTAGTGACCACAGGGGGAGTAAGGGGAGGTCATCCCCGATTCCCTCTGGTGGTCATCTGGTCATTTATGGCACATTTTTGTGGCTCGGTCGTAAAAAAAAAAAAAAGGACTAAGTAAAGTCGACCAAGTGTTCGTCAGGGACACCCTTCTTTTTTCCATTATCGGCCGAGGACGCTCATGTGTTAAGCACACCCCAGTCCCGCCTTCGCTACGCTTCCAACATGCCCCTGTGAACTTTGGTCGTCCCTGCGACGGAAAGCAGTTGAGGACGCCCAAAATCGGCTTTCAGTTATGCCGATTTGGGCGACCCTGGGAGAAGGACGCCCATCTCCCCATTTGTGTCGAAAGATGGGCGCCCTTCTCTTTCGAAAATAAACCTGATAACCAGTTAAAGAGATTTTCATTATAGATACCAGTGTCCAAACTTCAAACAAAGAGACATTTTGGGATGTTCTATTGAGAGTGAGCATAACTGAAGTTGGTGCCAGCGGGACATTCAGGGCAGGAATGTATCATGATCCTTGGCCTAGATTACTACACCACCTAGAGCACACTGGTGGAAGGTGTTTGTCCTCCTGAACTAAATGAAATATTAGGGTCAGCAGAGTGGATTCTGTTCTTCCATACCATCTCTGTTTCTAACTCCCATATTTCTGTCTTCCTTGAGATTCCAACCTGGACTGACTTACCAAAGGTGTAAATAGGGCCTTATATCAGGGTACTAGGGCTAATGCAAATCTTTCCTTCATTCTTTCCCATTGTAAACAATTTATAGGAAATCTGGCCCCAAACCCAGGTGGGGGGGGGGGGGGGGGGGGGGGAGAACATGCCACATAGTTTAACCAGCAGGAGGGCACATAAATGGCAGTATTCTAGTCATTTATGCACTTAAGTGAACTCTTAAAGAATGCCAATTAGAGGAAAGAAACATTCCATGACTTGTTGGTGCATATGCATACTTTGCAGGTGGATGTGCACATGGGCAGAATATGGGGGGGAGCACAGTTGGGGCACACATGTATACATAAATTGTGGAATTCTATCATTTATGCACATACATGCCAACATCTAAACAAAGGGAGTAGAGGCTGACCTAAGGACGATCCACCACAGGAAATTGTGTATTACATGGCTTACATTGTGAGTGCTAAACATCTCATATGGAAAAGAACAAGGACATAACCTTTGCAACCAAACAATTGTGTTACGCTGATACAGCACTCTTTTGTGTAGCACTTTTGTATGTGCAAAATTGAAGGGAGTTAAGTAAGACATATACATTGAATCATATTGAACCAAACTGTTGGAAACATATAAAGATAATAAGGAGCATGAAAAGGATATACTCTAAAAAGAGGAACAAAAAATGGTGTATGGCAATAAATAAAGGGCGTATGAGGTAAAAATATATTCAATGGAAAACGAACCATGATAAAAATAAGAAAGGATAAAAAAACACAGAATAGTAAAATGCCAGTTAAAACAAAATGCTGGTTAAAATAAAATGCCAGTTAAAAATAAAAGCCTCCATTATATGCAAATCTCTTTCATGTATATGAAAACTTGATTGGCAAGGGGTACTCCAGGACCGGACTTAGGAAACGCTGGTGTAGACCATTGAAAAGAATTATCTTCTAGCTTTTTTTTTTTTTTTTTTAATGATGTTGATGTTCTGGAATGGGTTTACCTAATGTATCTTCTTTGTGCATTTTAGTTACATCTGACATATATATATATATATATATATATATATATATATATATGCCATATTATGATGAATAATTTCAATAAAACTTAAAATAATTTTGAAATTATATTTTGTCCCTACCCACTATATAAAAAGAAAGAAAGAGGAGAGGCCTCAACATCCTGTTCATTGTGATATCATCAGAGCCATCTCTGAAGCGGTCTCCATTCCAGTAATAGCCAGGTAAGTTTTTACTATAGGATGACTTATAGCTCTCTTAGGTACCTTAAGCAAATCTCTTCATAGAGGCTGTTGATTATCTTACTAAATAGAAAGTGAAAGAACATACTCAAGATAAAGGCATGAACCACATGAGGCACTGGCTCAGGGCACCAAAAGCCTGTCTCACCAGCTCAGCCAAGACCACAAGAGTGGAAGTAGCCAACCACAATATTCAAGGTGATCAGAAAAGCATTTATTGTTCAATGTCTAACAAAGCTGACAAAACGAACCCAACGCGGGCTGTGTTTTGACACTCAAAGCCTTCATCAGGGGTTCTTAAACATAAAGAGAAAACAACATAAGTGCAACATATATCAATAAAAGCATGCTAAAATTTTAAGCAGAGGATAAAGAAAAGAAAAAATATATATGTATATATAATAAAAATAATATACATACAGATGATACATAAAGTCATCAACCACCAATACTAATATACCTTACACAGCCATCAGAGTTTCATAAATATGGATAATAAATAAAACATCAAGCTTTTGAAAGCTAAAAAACATTAAAAATATATAAAACAAAGTGAACACATAATCAGAAAACTAAAAAGGATTAATAAACTTAAGAAAATTCAAAAATTCCACAAGTGATATCTAAAACACACAAAATATGCATTCCCAAGGTATATCTCTAAACACATACTAAAAACAAAAAGTATCTAGACAGAAAAAAAAACATGTTAATATGTTGCTTACCCTTGAAACTCCATACCCATACCCATGGTGTCATCTTTTATCTGAACTTAAAGTAAAACTAACAAACCTCTTTCACATTAAACACCCAATACTGCTATTATGTATAACCTACCACAAATTAAAACCTGAAGTAAGCACTCTTTAATATCGCAAAATCATCTCCATGAGATGTAAATAAATGCTATATTAACCTTATATACCTTTATACTTGTAAACACTTGGATTTCAGGGCTCTGTTCATTCCTGGTATTCTTCTTATCTCTCCCTTCGCTTTTTTAGTGTATACTCTGGTGGATCCTCCTCCATTTCTATCCCACTATCAGTTGGTATACCTCAGGGCTCTGTCTTGGGATCTCTTCTTTTCTCCATCTGTACTTCCCTTGGTGCTCTGATCACATCCTGTGGTTTTCAGTATCACCTTTTTGCTGATAACTCCCAGATCTACCTCTCCACACCAGAAATTTCAGCAGGAATCCAGGCCAAAGTATTAGCCTGCCTGTCTGACATTGCTGCCTGGATGTCTCACCGCCATCTGAAACACATGAACAAGACTGAGCTTCTTATCTTTCCCCCTAAACCAACCTCTCCTCTTCCCCCTTTCTCTGTGAATAACACTCTCATCCTCCCAGTCTCATCAGCTCGTAACCTTGGGGTCATCTTCGACTCCTCTCTCTCCTTCTCTGCACATATTCAACAGACTGCTAAAACCTGTCATTTCTTTCTCTATAATATCACCAAAATTTGTCCTTTCCTTTCTGAGCACAGTACCAGAACCCTTATCCACACTCTTATCACCTCTTGCTTAGATTATTGCAACTTGCTTTTCACAGGTCTCCCACTAAGCCATCTCTCTCCCCTTCAATCTGTTCAAAATTCTGCTGCACAACTTATATTCTGCCAGTGCCGCTATGCTCATATTAGCCCTCTCCTCAAGTCACTTCATTGGCTCCCTATCCATTTCCGCATACAGTTCAAACTCTTCTTATTGACTTACAAGTGCAGTCACCCTACAGCTCCTCAGTACTTCTCCACTCTTATCTCTCCCTACACTCCTGCCTGGGAACTCTGTTCATTGGGTAAATGTTATCTGTACCCTTCTCCTCCACTGCTAACTCCAGACTCCATTCCTTTTATCTTGCTGCACCATATGCCTGGAATAGACTTCCTGAGCCAGTATGTTAAAGCTCCATTTCTGTCCATTTTCACATCTTTTCAAAAAGCTCACCTTTTTGATGCTGCTTTTAACTTCTAACCCCTATTCACTTGTTCAGTACCACATTTCTGTTTTATCATTCCCACATAAGTAATTCTCTTATCCCTTATTTGTCCTGTTTGTCTGTCCTGATTAGATTGTAAACTCTGTTGAGCAGAGACTGTCTCTTCATATTCAAGTGTACAGCGCTGCATACATCTACTAGCGCTATAGAAATGATAAGTAGTAGTAAGTAGTAAAACAGTCTAGTTGGCACAACCCGCTAGTTTTTAAAAAAGCCTGCCATACATCCTCATGAGTATGAAATATGTGATGTAATGAATCAAAATTGCTATTCAATAACAATCGTAAACGGACCTTGCCGATTATAACGTGCCATTTTGGGTTTGTTTTGTCAGCTTTGTTAGACGTTGAACAATAAACGCTTTTCTGATCACCATCTCTTGTGGTCTGGCTTTGATTGCTTGTGGAAGATTTTGTTTTCCTGGTTTTTTTTTTCTCACCAGCTCAGCCTTCATGTGGTCAAGAGTATGTTTTGCACTCGTTGCTATGCTCTGTTCTCTGCATGGTCACCAGGACCGCTGCAGATGTCAATGCAACAACAGGTGCCAGCAGTCAACCATGGAATAGAGCACAACAGAGAGAGCAAAAAGAGCAGATAGAGCTGACATTGGTGGGGGGGGGGGGGGGGGGTCTGGGAGAGCACCAGTACAGATGGGGCAGGTTGGAGAAGCACTGATGCAAACTGGGGGGTGGGGGTGCTGCCAAAGCAAAATTTGGTTCAGTACTGTCAAGCCCATCAAAATATTCCAGATGAACGGACCATTTTTCTCAGGCTGCACTCCTATACACTATACTACAGGGGAACTTATGAATCAGTCTTCAGATATTATTGACACACAGCCAGAGACAGCTTTTTGGCTAAGGTGAGTTGGCCAGACAACCAGAACACTGGGGGATGAGTGACACTATCAGCGTTCCTGGATGAGTAAGTCCAACATTGAGTTAGGTAGCAGTAGTTCTATTTATTGTTGTCAGGACCCCAGCCAGGAACATAAGTGGCCTTCCAGGATTTGAAGTCCCTTTGGGGATGGATACCCAGTGGCAAAATCACCTTAAAAACAAATTTAATAGCACTTAACCTTTAGTATAACAGGAAAATTAAACAGCACTATACTTTGCATTAATCCAGTAACAAAAATCAAAGAAGGTATATAGAAGCAAGGTAAACCAGGGACAGAACTAGAATCCAGGATTACTGGAACAAGAAAACAAAAGGAACACAAAACACGAAATGCAAAATAACCAGCAGAGCACCAACCCAAGATCAGGGCAGATATACCCCCAAGCAAGTGCGTCCAGTCAGAGCGGGATCTCAACCTCCACACCACAGGAAACTACCAAGCAGCTAGACCGCATGGCCGCCATGTAGGGAGGGAGAGCGCAATAGAGAGAAACTTGACCTGGACTTCCTGCTTGCACTGCTGATTTAAAGAGAAGGTACTCCTGAGAAATATTTTTTGTCCATCAACTGCGTCTAGTCAGAGCGGGTTCTCAACCTCCACACCACAGGAAGCTACTGAGCAGCAAGACCGTACGGCCGCCTCATGGGAGGGAGAGTGTAATAGAGAGGAACTTGACCAGGACTTCCTGCTTGCACAGCTGACTTAAACAGAAGGCGTTCCTGAGGCATCATGCCAAAGGAGCATGCCAAAGGGGCACATCATGCCCCTTCATACGCAGCTTTAGAAGGAGGTAGGAAATATCCGGGAATGCTAAGCTAAGAACCTACTTAAACCCATTACAGCCCTGCTGAAACTCCTAATGCTGACGCAACCTTACCTCCCCTTCAAAAGACAGAGTGGTTCTTGCTACAAGTCCGGCGTAACGTGGAAACTTTCAAAGAGAGTATTCTAAAAGAGAAATGGGCCCACTAGTGGTGACGCTAACCACAGTGTGAATGAAAACCATACTTGCCTCCACCCTGTTCTGCCAACATGCACCTCGTAATTAACAAAGTAGGAATCAGTATAGTGTTTAACGCACCAAGGTAGCACTCTCCATCTATAGGAGAATAATCCCAATGCAAGAGGGAGCTATCAGACCGTAATTGTCAGAAACAGCCACACTTGTGTTTAAGAGGGGGGGAACCCCGTCCTTCAGATGCTGTCAGATACCACAAGAGCTTCTCTTGCCATCTGTTTTGATGTGCAGCCAGCCAGTACGACAACGGGGTGCAGAGCCCAGAGAAGTGGAGGACCAAATATAGCCGGCTCTTCACACCATCACTGGTTAATTGAACCCTATTCTAGTTAGAACACCTTAACGATACCATCACCAACCTTCACGTACAAGGGGCTGGAAGATACAATGCGCTAGTGAAAGTCCAGTACCCAACTAGCGCAAGGCCATAAATACTCCATCTCTGACCCATTAAATGAGTATGTCAATGAGTCATTACCTAGTGATAGCACCCTACCAAACGCAAATCCCCCTGCCGACCTAGTCAACCATAGCTCCGGGGATTCGCATTCTGTTTATACACCTTCTACCAGGGGCCCAACTTGCACCAAGCAGCTTACTAATACTAAAACCTCTCACAATGCGATGGCTTCTTTTGACTTTCCTATCTCTGCTGAGTATATTCATCATCTACTTACCCAGCACTAAGGAGGTCAACATGATCCCTGTGATCCACGACGTTCTCAGGACACTTAGACCCAGAATATATACCCAACTAACACTAGGGTGGACAAACACAAACTCCTACAGCGACCCTAGCTCTAATATCCAAAAATGTTCACCTGAACCTGCCCTGAGGTGGTCACCATCCACCCATACTCAGCACTCAGTGACTTGCTATCTCTCAGTATTGCCAAAACTGAACCCAGTTTCTCATCACATGACCGACCTTACTCCCATTCCAGCCTTATACGTTAATGCCTGATCAATGAGAAATAAGTATTAATTGGAGATCTCCTAGAATCCTCAGATCTGGGTTTCCTGTTCACAACAGAAACCTGGCAGATAGAAGCAGATAGCCCGTTCCTACCCCACCTAAAACCACCTGGCTAAGATATCATACACTCTCCAAGACTGAGTAAAAGGGGAGGGGAACTGGCTGTCATTCACAAGAGCTTCCTGCATATCTCACTTGCCACTACACACCAATCCCCCGACCTAGGATACATGATATGCAAGCTAGAAGGTGACCCAAGCCTCTCTGGCCAGATTGGCATGTCCCTCTTCTACCAACCTCCAGGCTCCTGGCATAAAGTTGAACACATAATAACTGAGGTGATCTTATCTATGCTGTCTCAATTCTCGAGAGTAGTAATCCTGGATGACCTAAACATTCATCTAGAAAATGACACAGGCTCGGCCGTCAGTAATTTCAAATCCTTTCTGGAGGCAAGTGACCTTGCCCTCCTCTCCAAAGGCACAACCCATGAACAGGACCACTCATTAGACCTCCTCACCGCCTTTCCCACAACACTGATAGGTTCATATAAATAGCAGGCTAATCCATGGTCTGATCATTATCAAGTGGAGTTCACCATAGGCATCAGCTTATCACGCCCACCCAAGCACAAACCCTACAGTCTGATTACTGCTAGAGGCAGAATAAATGAGTCCACCTTCTGGTCAGAGCTAACAACCTCAATCAAGAATGTTAATCCTCCACAAGATTCATTGAAAACCTACTAAAATTCCAAGGTGAGACGGGTCCTTGACAAAATTGCTCCAGTCACCACCAGGAAGGTCAAGTCACCTAAAAATTCTCTGTGGTATTCAGACAAATTATCAAGACTTAAACAAGAGTGGTGACATCTTGAAAAACTATGGAGTAAAAGCTGCACATCCACTGATAAAGAACACCGGAAGCAGTTGTTCCGCTGGTACAAATCAAATGAAATTACTACAGTAGTCTAGTAGGCCATGACACCCTAGACAATAAAAAAAACGTTCACGTTAGTAAGAAGTCTGTCGGACACAACAGCAACCACTGAACTAAAGTGAGGCTGTCCATCAGCTCAAGACCTAGCCAACTACTTTCCCAATAAAATTACCCAAATACAACTGGACATATCCAAGAACAAATCTTCACCAGCAACAAACCTGAGTTCAATAACCAGTGACAACTACACTCAAGGGACTAAATCTGACCAGAGCTGGTCCTCCTTTTAATCACTACCACAGGAGGAAGTAAACGCACTACTACTATTGTTTGTGGTCACATTGTATCCTTGACCAGTGCCCCAGACCTCTACTTTCATCAATCCCAACGAAGTATTTCTATGGCTGACACCCTACCTTAATAAGTTCTTAGCCTATGGTTTCCTCCCTCCAGACATGGCAAAATTATACTTACACCCTTGCTTAAAGGGCCATGGCATACATCCATCCCTAACCGCAAACTATCAACCAGTAGCCAGTATACCTCTCTTCACCAAGATGCTGGAATCATATGTGAGCAGACAATTCTTTTTATACCTGGAAAGATTTTTGATCCTACATAAGTCTCAATTCGGCTTCAGTTCAGCACACAGCATGGCATCTGTACTGGTCACTCTAACTACATATGTCAAACAGCATCTTTGCAAGGGCGAATAGGTGATTCTCCTACAGTTTTATATCTCAGCAGCTTTAGATTCAGTCGACCACACACTGTTGCTCGAACAGCTAGATCAAATAGGCATCTTGAGATTGGTCCTCAACGTGTTCAGAGAATTCCTGTCTAACAGAAGCTACTCAGTCAAACAGAATCATCATCTTTCCCAGTACTGGATCCCAGACTGTGGGGTCCCGCAAGTTTCTCCACTATCACCTATACTATTCAACTTCTTTATATCCTCTCTGGGCTTGATCAACCTAGGGCTGGGTGAACTTCTACTGTTTTATGCTGATAACATTCTACTCCTACTACTAATTCTCCAAAACAACCAAAATCCTTCCAAGCTGCTATCATCTGGGGTGAACGCAATCCAGAACTGGGCACTAATGAATTAATTGAAATTGAATTCTCAAAAGACAAAGATATTATGGTTCCAGAATGCTGGGTCTATTGTCCCAACCTCAATAATGATTGGCAACAACAAAAACCTTCCAGTTGAGCCAGAAACCAAGGTGCTTGGAGTTCTCCTTCCTAGCGCTCTCCTCCTATATCAATCAACTCTGGAGAAAACCATTATTCAAAATGAAGCAGTTACAACGTGTACAATCTTTGTTCAACCAGGCAGCCTTCATACTGATGGTTCAAATGCTGATCCTTCCCCATCTGGATTACTACAATATCATGTTCCTTGGTATTAGAGCTAGAGACCTAAAGAAATTGCAGATAATTCAGAAAACACTACAGCGAGACTGATATTCAAAAAGAAAAGACATACCAATGTCTCACTTTTCCTGGCCAAACTACATTGGCTACCAATAACGGAAAGAATTAACTTCAAGGCTGCATGTTTCATCTTTCAGATTTTGTACGGCATCACATCCAGCCTGCTAACCACCATATCTTCATTGTGCCTAGCCCAACCCGATAGACTAAGAGATCAGCAGTTCCTATTCTCCCAGCCCTGCAAGGGCTCAGGATATCAGAGATACTTCAGATCTCTGTGGTGAGCACTTCCCTATGGAACTCATTCCCCATTGCCATCAGAACAGACAATATGTACCTCAGCTTTAGGAAAAAAAATAAAAACATTTGTTTCACAAAATCCATCATGTAACAACCTTCAACGTTGGCCTGCATGGCTCTGACTATACCAGTGACTACGTACCTCTACTCTGAAGTCCTCTGTCGATTATGCACTGTAATAACTTTTTGATTTAATTACTGTAGACCACATTGAACCCTGATTAGGAGAATGTGTACAGCACTGCGTGCATCTAGTAACACTATAGAAATGAGTAGTAGTAGTAGTTTGTAGGGGAAATGAAATAGCAGAGGCTACCAAAGGGAGAAAAATGGGGGGTAGTACAAAAAAACAACCTTCAGGTGAAAAATTAAGAATTGTATTAATGCCTTTGTAATCACCCTGAATAGAAGAACAGATAGCAAGAGCCATTTTAGGGCTTATCCACTGATATGCTATCTTAAAGAGAATAAGAACAACACATTAAAGCATTCCTTCCATTTTGTGTCTATGGTAATATTGTTAATTAAATGAGAAGGTCACAGATCTTCTCACATTCACTGACCCAGGGCTGGATTAAAGTGTAGTCAAACTAGGCACATGCTTAGAGCTCAAATATTTGGGGAGAGGCTGATCAGATGCGCTCAGCGTTTACAGTGGTAAGGTTCCCTGCTATCTGAATATTTTTAGAACTATATATATTTTTGCATTAAAGTTGGGAAGCCAGAAGGATGGCAGAAGTGTCTGGACACTTTTCAGAGTTTAGGCTTCTGTAACTCCCCTCCATCCTGTAAGAGTGAACCTGCCCTGCCTGCTTCCAATGTCAGTAGCAGCAGAGACTGGCCCAACACAGCATCAGCAACTAGATAGCTTAGGGGCAGGACAGAGAGAAATTTGTTTGTCCCCTATCCCCCCACCCCCCAACCAAAAAAGTGTTCTGCTGCCCCTGGCTATTATTGAATGTAAAATATTTTTGTTGTTTACATTGTTTTATTTTTTTCATTGGATGTAGCATTTGTTGAATGCTCTTTTCCGAGTCAGTGGTTGTGTTGCATCCAGAATTGATGAGAAAACAGTAGCAATGCACATTAAGGGGAGTAATTCTATAATAGGTGCTCACTATAGGCACTGGTTATGGTGCCTATCTTAAGCCTATTCTATAAAGAAAAGTCGGCCTCCTATATTTCTGTAGAGAATGGTAGCACAAATCACCAAAAATATGTATACATGAAGGTACAATTATTTTTGCTTACAGCTGCATGTTAATAAAAGAATCCTATAATTTACACATGTACCTGTGTGCATCACCTATGCACATGCCCACCGGCATGGTATTCGCTTTTTCTCTAGGTGGTATTCCATAGTAGGCCGCTTATATGTTGAAATGACTAGAAATACCACCATTTATGGGCTTTCCTGCCATCTAAAACTAGGCAGCTGTCACGATTGTGGTCGTGACCCCTCTTAGACTCACCTTATTTCCAGCGGTCAGCTTCTGAGCTGGCTTCTGTCTGTTCTTCCTGAGTTAGTTCTGTCTCTGTGTGCTGGCTGCTTCCAGCATGGCTCTGATTACTCCACTGTACTGCACCTGTGTGTGTTAAGCCTCTCTGTGCTTCAGTATGCTTTCTGCCTGTGTCTTAGTTTGTGTTCCTCTTGCCCTCTGGTGGCCAGAACTGGTGGCTGCCATAGACTTTCCAGACTTTCTTTCTGGTCCGGTCCGGTCCAGATATTCCAGCCCTCCAGACTTGGTTTGAAGTTTGGCAGCTTGAGTTTCAGCTGCTGATGGTTTTATTACCACCTGGAACCTTCTGAGTTTGTCTTTGCATCGTCTAAATCCCTGGTTTGTTGGTGCTTTGTTGCACTTCTGCCTAGTCTGGTTTCTTGTTTAGTTCCTTGTCTGTTTCTAGTTATCTGTGTGTAGTTTAGCTTAGGTTTATTTGCTTACTTCCGTAGTCTTGTTTCTGGTCTGTATTCCTTGTCTAGTTTCTGTTTGTCTGTGTCTCTTGCTTAGTGGCTGCTCTGCAGCTTTCAGTCCTGTCTCTTGTCTGTCAATATCTGTACCCTGTTTTAGTGGCTGCTCTGCAGCTTTCAGTCCTGTCTCTTGTCTGTCAGTATTTGTACCCTGTTTCAGTGGCTGCGTGGCAGCTTTCAGTTCCTGTCCTTTAGCTTGTCCATTTCCTGCTTTGTGTAGTATTGTCTGTCTGTGAGTCCTAGCCCAGTTTCCTGCCTTGCTGCCCATGTATATTCCTTTCCCCTCTGACCCTCAGTCCCTTTTCAGCCTAGTTGGTATCCAGTGCCTGCCCTGTCCAGTAAGTCCTGCCGGCCGCCTGCACCCAGGGGCTCAACTCCGGGGGAAGGGCGGTCAAGCGCAGGTGAAGTCTAGCTGTTTCTGTCAGAGTTCTGCCTTGTCTCTGGTGTGGGGTGGTTTTGCCTGCCACTGCTGCTCCACGGCAGTGGCCCAAGGGCTCACAAACCTAGTTTCTGCCTTGAAAGCGTGACAGCAGCTCATTATAGAATTACCCCCTCTATAACAAATTAAAGTGCTGTTCTTCATGTATTGAGCCAACAATGGTCAGCATGTTTTTAAGCTTTGACCATTTAGGGCATGCCCAGGCACTGGCAGTGAATATCTGGGGCTATCCAGGCATGTGATGGCCTCCAGCTGTTACGCAGGTCTGGCTAAATATAAGGGAAAGTTGTTTTGTGTTTCTCTCCCCCCCCCCCCCCCCCCAATTCAGAATTCCCCCTCCTGGACCTCCCCAACATGACAAGTCCCCCTCCCCCAAACAAGCTCTGATCGCTCCTCCCGAATTCCCACAACCAGATCTGATTCCTCCTCCCACCTGACAACCCCCAACCCCCCCCAAAAAAAAAATAATTTCTGATCTCCCTACTGACACCCCCACCCCCACCCCACCCTACCCTTGGCCTACCTGACCATCCCTGGTGGTCCAGTGGGTAATCAGGACTAGAGTGAACCCTACTTGCTCTGACTGTAAAGTGCTGGCTGGAGCAGCCAGAGGCAGGAGCATGGAGTTTGTGCCTGCTCTGATGATCCATTGGGCCACTACGGATAGCCAGGTAGGCCCGTGGGTAGGGGGGATTGAAACTTGTTGGATGGGGAACTTTTCATATTGGAGAGGTCAGGAGGAGGGATCAGAATTGGAAGGGGTTGGGCTTGTCATGTTGTGAAGTTCGGGAGAGGGCAAGCAGGTGTGAAAGATGTAGGCTGCTACCCACAAGCTAAACAAATGCTGGCCAATACTCACCAGCACCCACATAGCTAATCAATCAAAGTTAGGGCAACCTTTTGTGCAGTCCTATTTGGTTGCTTTTCTATGTGTGCACTGGCAATTAATATTTTGCCTGCACCTGCATAACTCCCCAACTCCAGCTACTCCCCAACTCCATATACAGAGCACCTCTCTCCTGCCTGGATTTGAGATGGCTGTTAGTGCCGATATTCAGTGGCACTGCCTGGTTAAATGACACTGAATATCAGTGGTCAGCCCACTGAGCCCAATTTAAGCAGGCAGGTGCCCCATCTTCCCACTTAAATCACTTTGAAATTGATCTCTTAGTTTGCATTACACTGCTGTCGTACAAAGAGAAATCACTTTCGCAAACTCTGATGATAGGATCCCATTTACTGCATCTCTTTGCAAATCTGTTCCTGCTCTGCTTCTCTTCAATTTGGTCAGATTAGTATATTTAAGTGAGGTTCATACATTTGACTGCAGTACAATATAATAAGGAAACTATTTATTTTCAGTGGGGGATCTTATGACTTCATCAAAGAGTATCCTGACATTGAATCCTTCCGAAAGACAACAACTGCTTCATCTGTCATGGTGGCACGTGCTGCGATGTGGAACCCATCCATTTTCAGCAAAGATGGCATTGTGCCCTTGGAGGAAGTTATGCGAGAATATATTAAATACGTATGTCTTTGGAGATTTGTTTTTTTCTTTATATACAGTATTGATAGCTTTATGCATTATACACGTGATACTGATTACTATGAAATACAGTGATTATTTTAAAAAGAGACATTCATTGTCGTGTGTGCTGCAGACTAAGGGGCATATTTGTGAAAGAGAAAAATGTCCAAAAAGTGTCGTAAAGCAGCATTTGGACAAATTTCTTCTCAGAACATCCAAATTGGTATTTTGAAACCTATGTTACAGACGTTTATCAATGCAATTCTTCCATAGTGTGTCCAAATCAAAAGGGGGCATGTCAGGGTGGGGGGGGGGGAAGTGTCTACAGCAGTGTCCTCTAGGGTGCCCCAATACTCTCTTGGGATGTTGGGTGGCCAGTCTGTGAGAATGCTGGCTCCTTTTATATCCCAATGACTTTATTTTGTACAGTTTTTACTTGGATGGGTTTTTTTTGTTTGTTTTTTTAAATGGCCCCAAAAAAAGGTAAGACGTTTTGCTGTTTCGAAAATGGTTATATTCCTATTCGGATTTGGGATGTTTAGCGCAAAACATCCAAAGTCCAACTTAGAAGTCATATCAAAAATGCCCCTCCACATATTATAGCAATGATTTTCTCAAATTATATGAATTAACCCAATCAAAATTTTTTTTTAAAATACATTCAGTACTCTAATCCTATTAGGGTACTGGGTTGAAAATTCTGGTGGCAATAAAACAAAGATTTTACCTGGTTAAATGAATGCTTACATAGAAAAAAGGTTTTAAAAGCTCCCTTCTTCATGAATGCGACTGGAAATGTGCGTTGTAGATTGATAGTGTGTGTACTTCGTTGCAGCAGAAGTGGGTGTGATTAATGTGGGCTTAAGAAATACACATAGGATTTCATTTTGAAATCCTGCACACCCTTTCAGGTTTCAGTGTGGGTGCAAAGTAGACATACTATTTTTTGCCTGCAATGTAACCCTTGATCTGAATTTTCATAGGGAAACTCCACAGGAAAGGATGGTTTGATTATTGTCTTATCAGTGGCTGCTTAGTTCACACTATCAGCCTCATTTTAGAAATGAGGTCAGGGCGTCTCAAATTTCACTGGTATTTTAGGACAGAATCTGCTGACATAATGGCTGTTCTTAAATACAGGAGAAAGGGACATTTATGCACTGTGTGCGTGTAGCATACATATCCATTTTAGAAAAAAAAGGTTAAAAGTTTCTTGGGTTGAAAACCAGCACATAAATGTGTATACCAATGCCCGTAGTATGGGAAATAAGGTTCACTGCTAGCCTTCCCCCACCTATTTCCATATACCCATACATGCAGGGATTACCTGGTCTCCCAGGCAGCAAACCTTTCACAGCAGCAATATAGAAAGGCATTTTAATGAAAAGAAAAGAGTACTATTCCCTGCAGATAAATGCACATGCCAAGCAGTGGTGACAACCAAGGAGAAGACAAAATATTCCAGAATCCTCTGTGGTTACAAAGCTGTATTCCACTGTCCAGAAGGAAATCACATTGAACTGAAAGGGCCATATTTCGGCTTAATAAGTTTGTTTTAGGGGTCTGTGTGTTTCTGATGTTATGGTGGCTGATCATTTCACATTTAGTGATCATTGGGTGGTGTGGTTCAATTTTAAAACACTTGCAGAGATTCAAAATCGAAGGTCCTAGACTTCAAAAGAGCTAAGTTTGTCAAGATGGTGGAATACTTCAAGGAGGAGTTAGCTTGATGGGAACATCTGTGGTAAGTAGAAAAGCAGTGGGCTAAATTGAAAGGAGCTATTTAAGGGGAACAAACCTTTTTATTAAAAAAGTAAATAAAAGGAAAATAAGACTGCTTCTGATTCAAAAGTAGTAGTTGAAAAAAAAAAGGAAAAGAGATTAGGGTGAAGGGGAGCAATACATAGAAGCTGATAAGGACAAAGCAGAATTGCTTAACTGATATTTCCATTACCATCATCAAAGGATCAGTCCAGACTAATGGGTTGTGCCCATCTTCCAGCAGGTGGAGATAGAGAACACTAACGAGCTGTGCCATACAGGCACCTGTGCATTAGAACTCAGCCAGTATTCTCTATCTCCAGCAGGCGGATAGACATTCCCTGTGCAGCTCTGTGACTCCTTAGGGTTGAGATAGTGCTGTGCTTCAGGTGTAAACTTAGTGGTGCTAGGTCCTCCCTGCTCCCCCATTACCACTTCTCTGCCTCTGCAGTTCCCTAGCTAAATTTATCCTGCCTCTTAAAAAAAAAAAAATCAAAAACGCTTTACCTTAGCATTTCTCTTTGAGAATTAGCTTTGGTGTGGGAAGTTATAGGACTTTACAGTGCCTTTGAAGCAAATGGGCTGGCAGAGACTATCTACAAAAACTGTGAGTACTAGAGCATGTGTTGAGATATATTATTGAAAACTTTAATAAGTAATACAATTAAAAAAAAGAAAGAAAGTGTATGGGGACAGATTCTTAGACCTCAGTATGAATACTTTGGAAGAATGATGAGAGAGAGAGAAGATATGATAGAGTAATTTAAATATCTCTGTGGCATAAATGCATAGGAGGCAGCTCTCAACTGAAAGGAAACTGAATAAAAGGGTATAAAATGAAGTTAAAAGGGGATAAACTTCTGCGTAATCTAAGGGTGATGGATACGTGGAATGACCTTCTGGTGGACGTGCTGGAGATGAGAATCGTATCTGAATTCAAGAAAGTTTGAGACAAGCACATGGGATCTCTTAGGAAGAGGAATGAATGGGCAGACTGGATAGGCCATATGGCTTTTATTTGGCATCATTTTCTTTGTTTCTATTTTTCTCTGTTTATCTTAGCTGTTTATATTATATATATATTATATTATGTTTATTGCATTTGTATCCCACATTTTCCCACCTCTTTGCAGGTGGCTTACAATACATCATGGATAGTGGAAATGAGGAGAGGTTAAACATTTGGAGTTACAGAAGTGTTTGGGTTGAATGGTAATGGAATACATAAAAGTAAGAAACATAAAGCATTAATTTACATTCATGGTGAAAGTGGGAGTTTCACATGACTCGATCTTTGTGATAAGTCTCATCGAAGAGATGGGTCTTTAGCAGTTTCCGGAAGTTGGTCAGTTCATAGACCGCTTTCAGGTTACGTGTTAATGCGTTCCAGAGCTGTGCGCTCATATAAGAAAAAGTTGATGCGTGCATTAATTTGTACTTTAGACCTTTACAGTTGGGGAAATGAAGATTAAGGAATGTGCGAGAAGATTTTTTAGCGTTCCTGGATGATAGGTCTGTCAAGTCTGACATGTAGGCTGGGGCATCGCCATGGATGATTTTATGTACCATGGTACATACGTTGAACGTGATGCGTTCTTTGAGTGGGAGCCAGTGTGTAACTTCTCTCGTAGGGGTTTTGCACTCTCGTATTTTGATTTGCCAAATATGAGTCTGGCTGCCGTGTTCTGGGCTGTTTGGAGTTTTTTGAGTATTTGCTCTTTGCAGCCAGTGTAGAGTGAGTTGCAGTAGTCTAGGAGGTGACTGTATTATCAGTGTGACTATTTGGGGGCACAAAAATCACAAGGGTGATTAATGGGGCAGTCTCCCCTTAATCCATCTAGTGGAGTGCTGCTCATTCGGAGCAATTTGCAAAAACTTAAATGTGTTTGTTAGCAGGTATAAGTCCTGACATCGGTCTGTTAGGATATCGACGTTTATTCCCCTTCTGAAATAAGGAATAAATGTGTATCTTCTAGGCACACCCTAGTCCCACCCAAAACATACCCAGACCACATCCCCTTGCTATTTGTGCGCGCTTGGGTTTTTGATGTGCATATCCCAACTTTATAAAATGGAAACTTAGAAGTTTATGCAATCTGAATAGCCCTTTTAAAGACTGCCTATGTGTATTAATGATCGGGGAATGAATGCTAGAGTCAGAATTTAAAAATGTTGACTCTGCTGTGTAGGTCAGTAAACACACTCATACTTTAATGCATTTTGAATGGTATTTTTAAACAACAGACTGTGAAAATTCTACAAGGATATAAAAACTTTTGGAAGACACTTAACCAGAAAAGGGATGATTGCATTGACTAAGTTCAGGTTTTCTGACTAATCTTCGTAGACAGCCAACATGTTGAGCCATACAAGGTTTTAATTCAGGGCCTAGATGCTTTTTTTCTACTGTGGGCCTTAGTGTAACCAATAATTATTCTGCTATTAGAAAAGTTTGTACGAACAGATAATGGAACTTTTCAGAATTGCCACCTTTGACTTCCATATTTGGTATTTTGTCATGATAGAAAAATACATGTGGTATAGCTGCTTTATTTTGCTCTTTGCCTCTATTTTTTGTAGGCAGTCAAATTTGACAATCACTACACAAACACAAAATATTGTTTGTGTCAGATGTTAAGAGAGCAATTGGAAACTCCACTGGGAAAGAAGCTGCATGCTGCTCAATCGACTTTAGAAATCTGGTAAGCTTTGTATGCATCAAAGCAGGTATTTTATTATGATATTGGGTCTTTCTGCTGTTCTGTATCTGTGTTTTTCTAGTAACCTCAGAGCAACAATGTCAGCAAAACCCCTCCCCATTGTTTGAAAGAAGGGACATGCTGACATCATGAACTGCTCTGCAAACGCAGCTCAAAATGATGCTTCCAGCCACAGTAGTGTAGTATCTTCAGTTCACTAGCTTCATGAATATAAAACTCTATGTCCTACAAAGAGAGCACTCTTACACCTCCTTGGGCATCCCAAGGTCTATCATGGATCTCTTTGCTAGACCTTTCAAGCACCACAGAAATATCCAAACTATCTTGCATTTCATCCAAATCTTGGGACACTCCATCTTGATAACTTTGCTGTTGTTCTAGACATTCTTAGGGGTAGGCAAATAAAAAAAATATGACTAACAGTCAAAGCAGTTTCTAAAAACTTCATATTCTCCCTCAAAAACTGCTGGTATAAATCTCTTGGAGTAGAATTTCTGATTGAGGGAAATTCAGCAGTCTCAAATTAATTGTCTCATCATATTTTCAAAGTTCTCAAGTTCCTTAAAAACCAGCATTTTATCTTGAATCATAAAGGCCTTAACAGTCTTAAGTTTCCACCATTCAGATTTGAAAGCATGCATGCAGTAGCCTGTATCTGAGTAGTCA
This sequence comes from Microcaecilia unicolor, assembly GCF_901765095.1. Classification (NCBI taxonomy): domain Eukaryota; kingdom Metazoa; phylum Chordata; class Amphibia; order Gymnophiona; family Siphonopidae; genus Microcaecilia; species Microcaecilia unicolor. Next base: position 296,409,231 of record NC_044035.1, on the reverse strand, counting down.
ACAAAGTCTCACAATGCTATACCTTAGCTACATTCTAAGACAATGTTGTAACAAAAAAAGCACACACTGGTGCAAAGATGCCAGTAAGTTAACAACATAAGAGTACCCATACTGGGTCAGATCTGTGGTCCATCTAGCCCAGTATCCTGCTTCCAGCAATGGCCAATCCATGTCACAAGTACCAGGCAGAAACCCAAATAGTGGCCACATTCCATGCAACTGATCCCAGGGCAAGCAGTGGCTTCCCCAATGTCTATCTCAATAGCAGACTATGGACGTTTCCTCCAGAAACATGTCTAAAACTTTTCTAATATGATAACTGCTGTGACCACATATTCCGACAACGAGTTATAGAGCTTAACTATTCTTTGAGTGAAAAACTATGTCCTATTTCTTTTAAAAGTATTTTCATGTAATTTTATTGAGTGTCCTCTGGTCTTTGTACTTTTTGAAAGAATGAAAAATCTCTCACCGACTGAGTCACAATCACCTCTGGGTGAGTCTCCTGCTCTCCAATTATCCCCAATGATTTCTAGGTTACTGGAGCCACATCCCAGTGGTCCCACAGTTCCCAGAAAGCACTCACAGATCCAACACACAAACCACCAGGATTCTTTATCAGTCCAGACAGAGAGTCAATAAACTAAATATTGTTTATTGTCTTTTTAAAAATTGAACAGTGGAACAAGATAGTGCAGTCAGCAAACAATAAAAGGTAACTGAAATATGGACCAATTATAACTCTAACTATAATTCTCCGAGGACAAGTAGGCTGCTTGTTCTCACTGATGGGGTGACGTCCACGGCAGCCCCTCCAATCGGAATCTTCACTAGCAAAGTCCTTTGCTAGCCCTCGCGCGCCGATGCGCACTGCGCATGCGCGGCCGTCTTCCCGCCCAAAACCGGCTTGAGCCGGCCAGTCTTCTTTTCTCTGCGCTCGGGACGGTTGTGTTTCCGTTTCGTGCCCCGAAAAAGTCGACCTCGCGCGTCGTTTTCGACTCGTTTCGCTTCAAAAGTGTTGGAAAAAACCTCTTTTGGCTTTTTCCCTTCCTCTAGCCGCCCTCAGGCCTGTAGTCTGTGTTCCCTTTTACAGAAGCGGACTCAGGTAGCGAGGTTGGCCCAGTGGAACTTTTTGTTCTCGGGCTCTTCGTCGGCATCGGCACCGGGGGTATCGAGTGCATCGACGTCTGCAGCGTCCAGACCTTCATCCTCGGCGGCCAGTGCATCGAGGCATCGATCCTCTGCATCGGCGCCGAGACATCGGGTGACTGCATCGACGTCGGTGGTACCGAGACCTCGTCTGCTGATGTCGTCGGACGGTGGTGCTTCGTCTGGAGTGCAGGTGAGGGCTGTCCACTCCCCTGCTGGTGGCGGTGAGCCTTCGGGTGGGTCTCCCCCTACCCTGAGGTCTCCTGCGGTACAGCCCCCCCGAGATCGACCCTCTTCGGTCTCGGCCCCGAGGAAGAGACGGCTGGATTCTACGTCCTCGTCGGTGCCGGGAAGCGCCGGTGACGTGCTTCGCAAAAAATCTAAGAAGCATCGACACCGGTCCCCTTCCCGTGTCGGCACCGAGAGCTCTGGGTCGCCGAGGGAGTCGGCACCCAGCAGGCATCGGCACCGAGAGGACCGCTCACCCTCTGTTCAAGAGGTGTCGATGCGCTCCACTCTGGACAGCCCGGAACAGCCTCCACGCCCGGAACAGGTTCTGACGTCGACGCCTGCATCGACTTCCATGCCTTTTTCTGCAGCCGCTCTGAACGAGAGCCTCCGGGCCGTTCTTCCAGAGATTCTGGGAGAGCTGTTGCGCCCTACCCCTCCGGTACCGGTGGTGCTTGCGCCTCCGGTGCCGTCGAGCGTGGCGCCGGCTGGTCCATCGGCCGAGGTGAGGTCACCGGCGTCGGTGCGGCATGCGGTACCGACTGCCGTCGCCTCCCAGGAGGACTCCCCGACTACGTCGGCGGAGGGAGCTTCGCCGATGCGGGCGAGGGAGTCTACCTCTCGACGCCCCCATCGTGGACGTGGCTCCACGGAGTCGAGTCGGGCGCGGTTGCAGACACAGGTTCGTGAACTTGTGTCTGACACCGAGGGTGAGGCCTCGTGGGAGGAAGAGGAAGACATCAGGTATTTCTCTGACGAGGAGTCTGAAGGTCTTCCCTCTGATCCCACTCCCTCTCCTGAAAGGCAGCTTTCTCCTCCTGAGAGTCTGTCTTTCGCTTCCTTTGTCCGGGAGATGTCTACGGCCATCCCCTTCCCGGTGGTTGTGGAGGACGAGCCCAGGGCTGAAATGTTTGAGCTCCTGGACTATCCTTCTCCACCTAAGGAAGCGTCCACAGTACCCATGCACCATGTCCTTAAGAAGACATTGCTGGTGAACTGGACAAAACCTCTAACTAATCCCCACATTCCCAAGAAGATCGAGTCCCAGTACCGGATCCATGGGGACCCAGAGCTGATGCGCACCCAGTTGCCTCATGACTCTGGAGTTGTGGATTTGGCCCTAAAGAAGGCTAAGAGTTCTAGGGAGCATGCTTCGGCGCCCCCGGGCAAAGACTCTAGAACCTTAGATTCCTTTGGGAGGAAGGCCTACCATTCTTCTATGCTTGTGGCCAAGATTCAGTTCTACCAGCTCTACACGAGCATACATATGCGGAACAATGTGCGGCAGTTGGCGGGCTTGGTGGATGCGCTCCCCCCTGAGCAAGCCAAGCCTTTTCAGGAGGTGGTCAGGCAGCTGAAGGCGTGCAGAAAATTCCTGGCCAGAGGGGTGTATGACACCTTTGATGTTGCGTCCAGGGCCGCTGCTCAAGGTGTGGTGATGTGCAGGCTCTCATGGCTGCGTGCCTCCGACCTGGAGAACAGACTCCAGCAGCGGATTGCGGACTCGCCTTGCCGTGCGGACAATATTTTTGGAGAGAAGGTCGAACAGGTGGTAGAGCATCTCCACCAGCGGGATACCGCATTCGACAAGTTCTCCCGCCGGCAGCCTTCAGCATCTACCTCTACAGGTAGAAGATTTTTCGGGGGAAGGAAGACTGGTCCCTACTCTTCTGGCAAGCGTAGGTACAATCCTCCTTCTCAACAGCCTGTGGCCCAGGCTAAGCCCCAGCGCGCTCGCTCTCGTCAGCAGCGTGCAACTCAGCAAGGCCCCTCGGCTCCCCAGCAAAAGCAAGGGACGGGCTTTTGACTGGCTCCAGCAGAGCATAGCCGACATCCAAGTGTCAGTGCCGGGCGACCTGCCAGTCGGGGGGAGGTTGAAAGCTTTTCACCAAAGGTGGCCTCTCATAACCTCCGATCAGTGGGTTCTGCAAATAGTCCGGCAAGGATACACCCTCAATTTGGCCTCCAAACCTCCAAATTGTCCACCGGGAGCTCAGTCTTACAGCTTCCAGCACAAGCAGGTACTTGCAGAGGAACTCTCCGCCCTTCTCAGCGCCAATGCGGTCGAGCCCGTGCCATCCGGGCAGGAAGGGCTGGGATTCTATTCCAGGTACTTCCTTGTGGAAAAGAAAACAGGGGGGATGCGTCCCATCCTAGACCTAAGGGCCCTGAACAAATATCTCGTAAAAGAAAAGTTCAGGATGCTTTCCCTGGGCACCCTTCTTCCCATGATTCAGGAAAACGATTGGCTATGCTCTCTGGACTTGAAGGACGCCTATACGCACATCCCGATACTGCCAGCTCACAGACAGTATCTGCGATTTCAGCTGGGCACACATCACTTCCAGTACTGTGTGCTACCCTTTGGACTCGCCTCTGCGCCCAGGGTGTTCACAAAGTGCCTGGCTGTAGTAGCAGCGGCACTTCGCAGACTGGGGGTACACGTGTTCCCATATCTCGACGATTGGCTGGTGAAGAACACATCCGAGGCAGGAGCCCTGCAGTCCATGCAGATGACTATTCGCCTCCTGGAGCTACTGGGGTTTGTGATAAATTACCCAAAGTCCCATCTTCTCCCAGTGCAGAAACTCGAGTTCATAGGAGCTCTGCTGGATTCTCAGACAGTTCGCGCCTACCTCCCAGAGGCGAGGGCCAGCAACTTGTTGTCCCTCGTCTCGCGGGTACGAGCGTCACAGCAGATCACAGCTCGGCAGATGTTGAGATTGCTGGGCCACATGGCCTCCACAGTTCATGTGACTCCCATGGCCCGCCTTCACATGAGATCTGCTCAATGGACCCTAGCTTCCCAGTGGTTTCAGGCTGCTGGGGATCTAGAAGACGTGATCCACCTGTCCACGAGTTTTCTCAAATCCCTGTATTGGTGAACGATTTGGTCCAATTTGACTCTGGGACGTCCTTTCCAAATTCCTCAGCCACAAAAAGTGCTGACCACGGATGCGTCTCTCCTGGGCTGGGGAGCTCATGTCGATGGGCTTCACACCCAAGGAAGCTGGTCCCTCCAGGAACGCGATCTGCAGATCAATCTTCTGGAGCTGCGAGCGATCTGGAACGCTCTGAAGGCTTTCAGAGATCGGCTGTCCCGCCAAATTATCCAAATTCAGACAGACAACCAGGTTGCCATGTATTACATCAACAAGCAGGGGGGCACCGGATCTCGCCCCCTGTGTCAGGAAGCCGTCAGCATGTGGCTCTGGGCTCGCCGTCACGGCATGGTGCTCCAAGCCACATACCTGGCAGGCGTAAACAACAGTCTGGCCGACAGGTTGAGCAGGATTATGCAACCTCACGAGTGGTCGCTCAATTCTCGTGTAGTGCGACAGATCTTCCAGGTGTGGGGCACCCCCTTGGTGGATCTCTTCGCATCTCGAGCCAACCACAAAGTCCCTCAGTTCTGTTCCAGGCTTCAGGCCCATGGCAGACTGGCATCGGATGCCTTCCTCCTGGACTGGGGGGAGGGTCTGCTGTATGCTTATCCTCCCATACCTCTGGTGGGGAAGACTTTGTTGAAACTCAAGCAAGACCGAGGCACCATGATTCTGATTGCTCCTTTTTGGCCGCGTCAGATCTGGTTCCCTCTTCTTCTGGAGTTGTCCTCCGAAGAACCGTGGAGATTGGAGTGTTTTCCGACCCTCATCACACAGGACGAAGGGGCGCTTCTGCATCCCAGCCTCCGGTCCCTGGCTCTCACGGCCTGGATGTTGAGAGCGTAGATTTTGCCTCTTTGGGTCTGTCAGAGGGTGTCTCCCGTATCTTGCTTGCTTCCAGGAAAGATTCCACTAAGAGGAGTTATTTCTTTCTGTGGAGGAGGTTTGCCGTCTGGTGTGACAGCAAGGCCCTGTTTTTAATCTACCCCTCTATAGACCCCCGTGGGATCCTTCCACACGGAGGTGTACAGAGGGTCTGTTCTTCTACGATCTTGTGGACCGCCTCCATGAATTCCAGTGACACCCTTTCCCATGGGTATCGCTGTTGGGGAGGCATCAGAAGGCGCAGTTCAAATCTAATTCCCATGACCACAGCTTTCTGTCTATTTGGATCTAAGTGAATCTCTGGCCATTTATGTTCCCACATTACATCTAGAAAAGAGCTATAAAACAGCTTCAGTGAAGAAAGCTTTTCCCTGTGGGTGTTTTGTTGTAGGACAGGTAGAAGATAAAGACTAAGTTGAAATAAAGACAGAAATAATTTAGTTATAGAAATATTCTTTAATTCTTACCAAGTCAGGTTGCAATCAAATACATTCAGCAGGCAGGTTCTGGGACCAACTGGCCAGAGCTTCGCCGTCAAGAAAGCGTAGGGGAATCTTCCAAAAATCTGTCTAATTCTCATCTCTTTTATAGTCTTTGGTCCCAATACAAGTCTATGGAGAGGGATTTTTTTCTCTAATATTACTTAATCTGTGAGTCATGACCTCCGGTCAGGTGCCCACCTGCCCCTCCTCCCAAAGATTGCTTAATAATTTCAACTTTTACACTTTCACTTCCTCTTTTCTGATCTTATGACAGAGATCATGTGTTTTTATATCTCATGATACCAGGAGCCATTTTCTCAAATACATTCTCCATCTTAAGAACCTAACTTTTATCATTTGTATCTCTAATTTCCTCATCTTAAGTGTTACACTCAATTTGAAAGTTGTACCAGGTTTCATTAAGACTCACCAAGCAGCTCTGCTTTTGCAAGCTCTCTGCTATAAGGCCATCAGTAGGTTATTGGGCCTAGTTAGTACTTTTCAGCTGTTCCAAGCTGTGTAGCTTGGCCCACCACCATTCCAGTGGATAGGTCTCAAGCTAGAACACATATTAACAGCCCTAGATCCTCGCTCTTGTCCTACACAGACCCTGCTTGAATACCTTCTGCACTTGTCTGAGTCGGGTCTTAAGACCAACTCTGTAAGGGTTCACCTTAGTGCAATCAGTGCATACCATTACCGTGTGGAAGGTAAGCCGATCTCAGGACAGCCTTTAGTTGTTCGCTTCATGAGAGGTTTGCTTTTGTCAAAGCCCCCTGTCAAGCCTCCTACAGTGTCATGGGATCTCAATGTCGTTCCCACCCAGCTGATGAAACCTCCTTTTGAGCCACTGAACTCCTGCCATCTGAAGTACTTGACCTGGAAGGTCATTTTCTTGGTGGCAGTTACTTCAGCTCGTAGAGTCAGTGAGCTTCAGGCCCTGGTAGCCCAGGCCCCTTACACCAAATTTCATCATAACAGAGTAGTCCTCCGCACTCACCCTAAGTTTCTGCCAAAGGTTGTGTTGGAGTTCCATCTAAACCAGTCAATTGTCTTGCCAACATTCTTTCCCCGTCCTCATTCCTGCCCTGCTGAACGTCAGCTGCACACATTGGACTGCAAGAGAGCATTGGCCTTCTATTTGGAGCGGACACAGCCCAACAGACAGTCCGCCCAATTGTTTGTTTCTTTTGATCCCAATAGGAGGGGAGTGGCTGTAGGAAAACGCACCATATCCAATAGGCTAGCAGATTGCATTTCCTTCACTTACGCCCAGGCTGGGCTGGCTCTTGAGGGTCATGTCACGGCTCATAATGTTAGAGCCATGGCAGCGTCGGTAGTCCCACTTGAAGTCAGCCACTATTGAAGAGATTTGCAAAGCTGCGACGTGGTCTTCTGTCCACACATTCACATCCCATTACTGCCTGCAGCAGGATACCCGACGAGACAGTCGGTTCGGGCAGTCAGTTCTTCAGAACCTGTTTGGGCTTTAGGATCCAACTCCACCCCCCGAGGGCCCTGTTTGTTCTGTTCCAGGCTGCACTCTCAGTTAGTTGGTAAATTTTTCAGGTCAATCTCAGTTATGTCCTCACCGTTGCGAGGCCCAATTGACCATGTTTGTTGTTTTGAGTGAGCCTGGGGGCTAGGGATACCCCATCAGTGAGAACAAGCAGCCTGCTTGTCCTCGGAGAAAGCGAATGCTACATACCTGTAGAAGGTATTCTCCGAGGACAGCAGGCTGATTGTTCTCACAAAACCCGCCCGCCTCCCCTTTGGAGTTGTGTCTTCCCTGGTCTTTGTCTTGCTACATATGAGACTGGCCGGCTCAAGCCGGTTTCGGGCGGGAAGACGGCCGCGCATGCGCGGTGCGCATCGGCGCGCGAGGGCTAGCAAAGGACTTTGCTAGTGAAGATTCCAATTGGAGGGGCTGCCGTGGACGTCACCCCATCAGTGAGAACAATCAGCCTGCTGTCCTCGGAGAATACCTTCTACAGGTATGTAGCATTCGCTTTCACCAAGACATATCATTCACCAAGCTTCAGCAAAGAGATCTGTCTTTCTTTTCTCCCGGGCTAAGCCTGAAGCAACAGCCAGCAACAACTGCTGGGTAATTTCAAACTCCAGGGCAATCAGAGCCCAGTCAACAAGTTTTAAAAATATACTGCTCACAGAACTGTAGATTCACTTCTTCAGTAAGTGAAACTAAAAGGGGGCATGCATTTTTCTATAACAGCTTTAACATAAAACATGCACCACCTGCTGGCCAAACTAGAGAAATGCACTTCAAGAGTTAAAAAAAAGGCAATTTTATAGGTTTAAAACACAATGTTCTGTCACAAGCCCCTATGTCATAGTCATGAAGTAAAAATGAGTTCAAACTAGGGCTGCATATTTAGCGCATTATTAACACGTTAACACTTTGACACAATTAACACATTAAGCTCCTGCTCCTTTTCTCTCATCTCTCGCTGTCTCCTTTTTCTCCTTCTCCCGTAGTATGGCATACTCCTTCCAGCATTTCCCTGCACTCCTGCAGCCACTCCCCACCCTTTCGGTCTGCATCTCTATCTCTCTTTCCCTATTTCTCCTGGCACCTCCTTTCACTTGTCCCCGCACTTCAGCTGCTCCCTGTCCTCTGCATACTCACTTTCCTTCCCCCTCTCCTTCATGGCACTCAGAACTTGCATTGAATGCTGCAGTGAAAGCAGACTGCTTCTCACCTAGCCTAAAGCCTCTCTCTCTAGCATCCCGCCTCCTCTGTCAGAACTTCCTGTTTCAGGCAGGACGATACAGTGAGAGGATTCGGACCGGGTGAGAAGCAGCCTGCTTTCACTGTAGCATTCAAGGCAAGTTCTGAGGGAGAGGGAGGAGGAGAGTGAGAAGGAGCATGCAGAAAAGAGAGGGCTGGTAGAGAACAGGGAGAGGTAAGAAGAGGTGCCGGGAGAAAGAGGAAAAGAGAGAGAGATATGGAAGGGGGGTTGATTAGAGGGACAGATGCTGGAAATGGAAGATGGAAGAATCAAAGAAGGGAAATAGTGCCTATAGTACGGAGGGGAGGAAAAAGATAAGAGAAAAATGGTAATCATGGATGGAGGGCAGGGAAAATAGGAGGAGATGGTGCCCATGGAGGGGGAGGGGAGAAGAGAGATGGCAGGAGATGGTGCACATGGAGGGAGAGGGAATGGAAGAGAGAAAGGAAAAGATGGTGCCTATGGAACAGAAGGGAAGGAGAGAAAGGAAGAGATGGTGCCCATGGAGTGGGGGGAGAGAAAGGGGAGAAAGAAGGGAGGAGATTGTGCCTATGGAACAAAAGGGAAGAGAAGAAAAGAAAGGAAGAGATGGTTCCAGTGGTGTAGCAAGGGCAGGGCGGTGGGGGTGGTCCGCCCCGGGTGTCATCGGGTGGGGGGGTGCTCCGCTCCCGCTGCTCCGCCTTTAAAAAAATTTTTCCGAAGCGCCGGAGAGTGGCAGGCAGTGCGCCTCGCGTCTGCCCTGCTAGTAAAGAAGATCTCGCTGACCGTCGTCGTCCTTCCCTGAGTCCCGCCCGCCCTCGCGGTAATAGGAAGTTGCCTCAGAGGGGGCGGGACTCAATTTGGGAAGGGCGACGTCAGCGAGATCTTCTTTACTAGCAGCAGGGCAGACATGAGGCGCGCTGCCTGCCACTCTCCGACGCTTCGAAAAAAAAATGTTAAAGGCAGGACAGGGTAGGAGCAGCAGGAGAACGGATTTCGGGGGGGGGGGACTCAGAGGGGAGAAGGGGATTGGGGAGGGGAGGGGTGGGGGCGCTCAGAGGGGTACTTAAAGGGGATTAGGGAGGGTGGGAGAGAATCAAGGAGGGGAGAAGGGGATTGGGGAGGGGTGGGGGACCTCAGAGGGGTGCTTAAAGGGGATTAGGGAGGGTGGGGGAGCTCAGAGAGGGGAGAAGGGGATTGGGGAAGGGTGGGGGAGCTCAGAGGGGTGCTTAAAGGGGGTTATGGAGGGTAGGGGTGCTTAATGGGGGTTAGGGAGGGTGGGGAGCTCAGAGAGGGGAGAAGGGGATTGGGGAAGGGTGGGGGAGCTCAGAGGGGTGCTTAAAGGGGATTAGGGAGGGTGGGAGCTCAGAGAGGGGAGAAGGGGATTGGGGTGGGGGAGGGGTGGGGGGGAGCTCAGAGGGGTGCTTAAAGGGGATTAGGGAGGGTGGGGGAGCTCAGAGGGGTGCTCAGAGAGGGGAGAAGGGGATTGGGGGAGGGTGGGGGTGCTCTGAGGGGGGAGGGGAGTGCTCAGATGGGAGAAGGGGTCTGAAGCTGGAACTGGGGTCTGACATGGGGGCAGGAGGGAAAATGGGTCCATGCCTGGGGCAGGTGGGAGAATGGGTCTGGGGCTGAAAGGGGGGGATGCAAGGCATGTGGTGGATGAAGGGGACTGGAACTGGGGGCTGAAAAGAGGGGGCAGAGAGAGAGGGGAAAGATCCTGGATGGAAGGGGGGCACATGAGGGAGGGCAGACCCTGGACCGATGGGAGAGGGAGGGCAGAGGGATTGAAGCGGCAGAGAGAAAGGGCAGATGGTGGGTGGAAGGGGAGAGAGAAAGAGGGCAGACTGGGGCAAATGGTGGATGGAAGGGGCAGAGATAGAGGGCAGATGTTGATGGAAGGGGGAGAGAGAGATGGCAGACTGGGGCAGATGGTGCATGGAAGGGGCAGAAGTGGATGGAAGGGGCAGAGAGAAAGGGCAGACACTGGATGGCAGAGAGAGAGAGCGAAGACAGATGCTGGATAGAAGGAAGACAGTGAAAAGATGAGGAAAGCAGAAACCAGAGACAACGAACTGTAAATATATATTTTAATTTTTTTGCTTTAGGATAAAGTAGTATTGTAGCTGTGTTAATAAATGTTTATAATAGAACATGTAAATAAGGTAATCTTTTTATTGGACTAATTTTAATACATTTTACTTTCGGAGAACAAAACCCCCTTCCTCAGGTCAGGATGAAACAGGCTCGGAAATCAGGAGACGAAAGACAAATTTGGTTCCAAAGGCAGGACAGCTTTATTGCTAGCAATTGAACAGCACTGAGTAATCTCGGGATACTGCTCCCCGAGCGTCACCTGACACCCGTTCTTATACACTCTTATCAGTAGTCATGCGCAGTTACAGACAGAGGATCTTACACAGAACCCAGGAAACGAAACTTATCTTTGGCTTTGCACACAACCCTCTATTCCCAACACTGGCCTCTAGTCTATTCACAGTTATTTGGCATTGCATATACCATATAAGGCAATATACTGATAAGCAGTACAAGTTCCAGCTGGTTTCTGCAAAATCTAACTTCTAGTATAAACTGCAGCGAAACAGTAACTTATTTCAGTGTTCCAGCACATTTACACAATACAGCCTCTATGCAGGGATCACGAGACTGGGCTGGCAGAGCCAGCTGCCCTAAATTGCTGACTACTACAATTTGTTATCTAGCTGCTGGTTAACAAATACATGCTACTAGTAAAAGTCTAAACTGCACAGGTTCTAGTCTTAGTCTAGGCTTATTATATGTAAGGCACAAAAGGTCCAGAGCATTAATAAGGTATGGCTAAAAGGCCAAAAGCAGAGTTAGAGTCCATCAGTAGGCACAAAACATGAGGTTGTTCTGGTGGTCAGTAGTATTCATAGTATTCGAATAGTATCCGGCGTTCCACCCCTTCATTCCCCCCTTTTGATACTTGAACATCCATCTGGTGGAAAGTATCACTTCCATGAACCCTGAAAAAGGAAAGAAAGGACAAGGATAGTTAGAGAGGGAGGCAACAAGCGAGCCCTAAGCCCTTGCGCAGCCGTTGGTTGCTTCGCCGGGGTTGAGACGGAGGGCCCCTAGTGGAATCCCCCCCCCTTTGTATCCGGTCTTATGCTGACACAAGGGTACTGGCCCCTTAAGTGACTCAGGAGGTGAAAGGTGCACGTCAGCCACAAGGTGCTTCATCGTCAGCTTCATCAGACTGGGGAATGGGGGAGTACATCTGGAGAGCCATAAGTTGGGCAGCAGCACGGCGGTCAGCGATGCTTTCCATGGTGGAGTGGAGACACCTGAAAACTAAGGGGAGAGACAAAGGTATTAATAAGCAGGACAACAAGAACAGGCCACCCATGACGAAGATACTCTTGAGGCTCTCAGAGGTCGGTAGCCAGTTGGTTAAAGAGGGATCGGTTAGCTCTCTCCACTGTTCCACTGCTCTGGGGTCTCCATGCACAATGTAAGGCGATAGGGTCCATCCGGCCTGTGTGGGCCCTGCAGTGCATTACAGCTACCTTCTTCGGTTTCCATACTGGAATGCACAGTGGCCATTACCTCTTCACAGTCGTGGAGTGGTGGTTCAGGGGCCGGGAGGAGGGTGGCAGGATTGAGGTTGGTCGTGTTCAGGATCCGCACCTCCGGATTTTCGCACAGGAGGGCTTGGTATTTGACCAATCGGGAGTTGGTCATCCATCTGGGTCCGTGGCTCTCGAGTAGGCCGCGGATGGTGTGGGGTTTAGTCACAAAAAGTGTTTGGCCAAACGTGAGTTTATTGGCCTCGTGTATCAGCAGACAGGCCGCCGCAACGCTTCGGAGACAGCCCGGCCATCCTCGTGCCACGTTGTCCATTCCCTTGGAGAGATATGCTACAGGGCGTTGCCAGGTGCCGACCAGTTGGGTGAGGACTCCAAGTGCCAATCCCTTCTTTTCGTCGATGAACAAGTGGAACGGCTTAGTCACATCTGGCAGTCCGAGCGCTGGTGGGGCCGCAAGGGCATCCTTAAGGTCCTGAAGGGCTTTCAGTTCGCTTTTCTCCCACCGGAGATCTTGGCCCTCGAGTTCAGGCCCCTTCAGTTTGGCATACAAACTGTGGGTCAGGATAGCAAAATTGATGATCCAAATGCGGCAATATCCAGCGGCTCCGAGGAGTGCCCGCAATTCCTTCTTATTCGCAGGGGTGGGTTGGTTGCGGATAGCTTGGGTACGGGGTGTACCGAACCTCCGGGTTCCTTCTCGGAGGCGAAATCCCGGGTACGCAACTTCGATGTCGCATATCTGTGCCTTCTGTCGGCGGGCTCGGTACCCTAGGGCTTCCAGGGTTGTCAAGAGGTGAAGGGTAGCTTCTGCACAGTCCGTGTACGTTTCCCGGGCCACCAACAGGTCATCCATGTATTGGACGACCGGCCCATACTCGTCCTGATACGTCTTCAGGTCCTGAGCGAGTTGGTCACCGAAGAGGGTAGGTGAGTTCTTGAACCCCTGGGGAAGCCGGGTCCATGTGAGTTGCTGTTTATTTCCAGTCTGTAAGTCTTCCCACGTGAAGGCAAACAACTTTTGGCTGTCGACAGCAAGAGGGATGGAAAAGAAGGCGTCCTTCAAATCAATGACACTGTACCACTTGGTCTGGGATGGCACTTGGGCTAGGATGGAGTATGGGTTTGGTACGAGGGCAACTATGTAGGCTACCTGGTTGTTGACTTTCCTTAAGTCTTGGACGGGCCTGTACTCGGGGGTTCCTGACTTCTGGTAAATTTCAAGACTCCCTGTTGGGGGAGTTTCTGTAAATGCGGGGGTTTCTTCAGGGAGATGGATGAGGAGTAGGTTCAGGAGGGTAGGGTTCTTGACAGGCTTTCTTGGCTGCCTCGTCCGCACGTCGGTTGCCCCGGGCTATGGAATCTGTCTTCCCTGTGTGGGCCCTACAGTGCATCACAGCGACTTTTCTTGGCTTCCACACAGCTTCAAGCAGGTGACAGATTTCAGGGGCATTTGCAGCCCGCTGTCAAGAACCTTCAGGTGAACACTACACAATCAACAGGTCACCAACGTACTGGACACCCGGTCCATATTTGATCTGGCACATCATCAGATCTCTGGCGGGTTGCTATGTCGAGCTGCATAGGGTATACTGTGTGTGGGACTGGATGAACTTTAGGATCTTGTGTTCGCAACATGAGACAATACATGCGATCTTGAAACAATATCATACAGGAAACAATCAGTGGCTTCAGAGGCGTTACTGATGATGCCTATACCAAGTAAGCAAAAAGAAATCATTACAATTGAGAATGTATAACAATATTCCTATATGGACCACCAGTTCAAATGCTGGCCTAGAGTTTAGCAGTCTATCTAACAAAATGAGTTCAACCAAAATCCCCTTCCAGCATTGGTGCAACCTTAACAGAGTTGTTTTTCAGTGGCTTCAGAGGCGTTACTGATGATGCCTATACCAAGTAAGCAAAAAGAAATCATTACAATTGAGAATGTATAACAATATTCCTATATGGACCACCAGTTCAAATGCTGGCCTAGAGTTTAGCAGTCTATCTAACAAAATGAGTTCAACCAAAATCCCCTTCCAGCATTGGTGCAACCTTAACAGAGTTGTTTTGGGATATAAAGGTTACAATTCTAGAAAGTTCATTGCAGTAATAGGCAACAACCCGGAGAACAGAGGAGAATGCGGTGGCCAGGTCTGTTTCAGGAATGGTGGACAGCAGGCCTTAACACAGACTGGTGCCATCAGGGATCACAGTCAAATGATGTCACGTCCTGCCTGCCAACTAAGGTGAGAGGACAATTTGATGAACCTGAAAAACAAGAAAGAGGACTCCAAACGATACAGGGCCTCTATGTAGGCCTCAGGGCATAAATGATAATAATTCACTCAATATCTGGTCAAACCCTTAACAAAATGCCATTAGCTTACTTCTATACTCAAATTTCATGCTTCTTTTGATAGGTAATACAGAATAAAATGAATTGCTATTCTGTGGCCTATCCCCAAACAGTATAGTCCTGTTGAAACACTCCCACATATATCCACTTCCACAACCCTTCTATCTGACTTACAAGTGTACTTTCATAGCACATAATCATGTACTCCTGCCATGTGGTTATTCACACTATTCACACAACTTGCACATTGGCAGTATATCTTTTACAAGCTTCAAACATCTCAGTAACCTGTCAATGACTGGGAACTTGCTTCCATCTTCTTCACAATGTGATGCCCTATGATTTAAAACTTACATTTAGATCTTTATCATGGTACACCTCACCTCTCTGGACAACCTGGTTTAAGCGTCCAGCTAAAATCATGAGACATATGATTTATGGAGAAAAGTTAGAACAAGGATGATGTCAGCACGTAGGCAGGTGCCTAGAAATGTTCTATAGCAGCACAAAGCATTCTCATTCAAGGTACATTAACAACTTCTTAATCTGAACATTCAGCTAAATTCCTTTACCCTGGAGGGGGCAATATCTCTGGAGTCACAATTGCCCAAGGTAAAGTAACACAGATATATTTATCACAAGCATGATGAATTAAACACATTAAGTAGTTTAATAGACAAACGGTTCTTTGCATAAATCACATTATTAAAACAAAAGTCTGTAATTGTGAGTCTTATCTATCTGCCCTAGTCTAGACCGCAAGCTCCTCTGGGCAGGGACTGTCTTCTTTTTTTTTTTTTTTTTTTTTTTCCTTTCTTTCTTTCCCAAAGCAACTTGTGCATGTAATACACACAAAGATCAGCAGAGGGAGCAAGTCATCAATAAAAGAAAGAAGAGTGACGTCATAAGCAAACAACTGAACACTGAAAATCCACATGAAACCTTATCTCTCTGAAATCTCAATTACCTGGGGTACAGAACATACACGTGGGATATTTCACCAGACAAACATTTATTGTACAAATCCTACTGATGTAGGTACAGAGAATAGGCAAGAAATAGTCTGCAAGTCTCATGAATAACTTAGGAATTTGCATCCCTCCTCTGCAGTGGAGGAAAACAAACTTAGTGCAATACAATTAAGCAGCTGTGATTTGCACTGCCTACGAGACTCATAAGGTTTGCATAAAAGGCAACTGCTCATGGCTACAGGCAGCTGATATGTCCCTGAAGAAAAGCACAAACTGGACCCCTTTTTTTTTTTTTTTTTTTTTTTCCCGAATGCAGGGTTTGTTTAAACTGAATGTATCTGTGCAGAAGTGGGGAGGAAACAAGCTGCAACAAGCTCTCTCGGTAACTTTGACATAAGCTACAAATCTGAGTTTTAAAATCCAATGTTTTAGCGTTTGGGGTGTGGGATACCTTCTGTAGTTTTCTTTACATTCTTTAGGGACTATGGTCAGTAAATGAACACGATACCATAAATCTCACAGTAAATTACAACAGATGCACCGTGCTTTGAACCCAAGTGCAGCATGGAGCTATAAGAATACAAATATTAAATCTAATGTAATAAAAGAGAAACAAAGTGAGGCAACCCAGGCAGTTGCCTAGAAGGGCACTGGGATAGCACAAAATCCTGGTATACAAGGTATATAAAATTTGTAATAACTATACAATCCAAAACTCAGCTAAATAATTCCTATTTATTTATTTTAAACCTCAGAAAATGCCGTCATGCACCTTTCAGTAAATCACAAAGTTGAAAGTTAACATAGCGTGACAAAAACAGCTGGAGGAAAATCAAGGCTGCATTCCTGAAGGGAGGCTTTACATTTAACCTCCGTAATACTATACCCATAAGACTTAAAGAAAAGCATGAATTGTCATACCCTTTTTAACAACCAGATTCAAGAAAGATAAACAACATTATCCCCAGCAACGAAATCCTGGCGCTGCCCATACAAAGCTTGCACCGTCTGCTGTAGAATACATAGTTCTCCTGTTTCAGAGAAACAAAATCTTATCTCTCTATGTAAAAAAAACAACACGTCAAAACGTCATGACGTCGAGGGCGGAGCTATAACACTCGAGGGCCGAAATGCGAGGCAAACGCGAACCCCAAACAAGTAACGCAAGTAGCTCCGAGGGACGGAGGGAGGGGGCCCCTTGCTAGCGTCCGTTTCATTGCACTCAGAAACGGGCATTCTTTTTTTTTCTAGTATCTTATAATAACTTCTAACATGATGCAACGGTTAAGTTCAAAGGCTCATATCACTCTGTTAACATGCACCCGGAGTAATTATTTCCTCGAGCCCACTCCCACCACCGGCTGTGGTCTTATGAGTGGGTCCCAAACCCTGGACTGCTTTTACGCTATAGCAGCCTAAGACAACAAAAAACCTGCACTCCTCAGCTGCTGAACAGTTTATCTGGTTCTCAAGCACGTTATGTAAACACATTCCATTCTACAGCTCATGCAGCTGGTGTACACAAGGTCATAGAATCTGCAGTTCAGAGACGCCTGAGAATCTACATTTTCATACGCCACAAGAAACCTTCCCGTTCGCCGCTCGGTTTCGTCGTCGGAGCCTAGTGAGTTTCGGGACCTAGTCGTATACCAATAGTCCGTATTAGTCACTGGCTAAAAGAGGGTGATCACGCCTCTTCTTCGGTCCTTACTGGGCCGGTCACTACGTAGAGTATACTCGCCTGTCCGCCGGGGTCGCAGGCCGCGCCGTCGTACGCTTCTCCCTGAAATAGAAAAAGGTGTCTTGCCGGAACCTCACAGCCCCACTGCCAGCCAGCCAGTGTCGGCCAGTCCTCCGTCCGGGTGGACACTGAACTCAGTGGTGGCCACTTACCGCCCGGTTCGGAGGAGCTGACCTCCCTGGCACAACCGTGCAGTGGGGGAGGGGAAAGAATATAATCCATTTCCCTTTTGTACTCCTGGCTGGGCTCGCCAATGAAACAGGCTCGGAAATCAGGAGACGAAAGACAAATTTGGTTCCAAAGGCAGGACAGCTTTATTGCTAGCAATTGAACAGCACTGAGTAATCTCGGGATACTGCTCCCCGAGCGTCACCTGACACCCGTTCTTATACACTCTTATCAGTAGTCATGCGCAGTTACAGACAGAGGATCTTACACAGAACCCAGGAAACGAAACTTATCTTTGGCTTTGCACACAACCCTCTATTCCCAACACTGGCCTCTAGTCTATTCACAGTTATTTGGCATTGCATATACCATATAAGGCAATATACTGATAAGCAGTACAAGTTCCAGCTGGTTTCTGCAAAATCTAACTTCTAGTATAAACTGCAGCGAAACAGTAACTTATTTCAGTGTTCCAGCACATTTACACAATACAGCCTCTATGCAGGGATCACGAGACTGGGCTGGCAGAGCCAGCTGCCCTAAATTGCTGACTACTACAATTTGTTATCTAGCTGCTGGTTAACAAATACATGCTACTAGTAAAAGTCTAAACTGCACAGGTTCTAGTCTTAGTCTAGGCTTATTATATGTAAGGCACAAAAGGTCCAGAGCATTAATAAGGTATGGCTAAAAGGCCAAAAGCAGAGTTAGAGTCCATCAGTAGGCACAAAACATGAGGTTGTTCTGGTGGTCAGTAGTATTCATAGTATTCGAATAGTATCCGGCGTTCCACCCCTTCAAGGATAGGACACTGTAACAGTACTATACTGAATTGACCTGAGGAAGGACATTTTGGCCTCTGAAAGCTAAATGTATTAGTCCAATAAAATGATATTATTTGTTTTATTTCTATTTGTTAATTTGTAAAGTGGTGATTGGTATTTGTTAGTTTTTTTCAAATTTACATCTGCTGTCTTTATATTACATCTGCTGTATTTATAGAGGACATTTTCTGTTTCTGTGGTGTTGCATTGTATGCAGAGTGTGGCATCTTGGGGGTTCAGTTTAATTTTTGTCTAAATAGAAAGTTTATGATTACTTATTCTATAATGGATTAGGGTGTATCTATTTGTGAAAAAGACATGGCTTTCGGTTGGCATTGACTGTGCAGGATCGACGATCTGTACTAATCTGTCTGTTTTCGTTTTACAATAGGTGAATTGATGTTCTAGTGCTCACTGTAGTGTTTAAGATGCTTTTCTTTTCCTTGTGTGACTCGTACAAATTACTGCTTATGGTATGGTAGAATTGCTCTATAGGTCCTGAGTGTTTTGTATTCTCGGTATGCCTAGTACTGGATTTCGGGGGGGGGGGGGGGGTGTTAAAAAATGACCGGCCCCGGGTGTCAACTACCCTAGCTACGCCACTGGATGGTTCCCATGGAGGGGTGGAGGAAGAGAGCAGATGGAAAATAGATTTGAGAAGGAGGAAGAAAAATGAAAGAAAGTTAAATATGAAAAATGGCTATAGGGTAGGAAATGAAGAAGAAAGGAGAAGAGAAAAGAAATAGTGAACAGACAAGAAAGCCTTGGAAACAGAATTCGGCACACAGGGAAGCAGAACCATAGACGGGGAATGAGATGACTTTAAAAATAAAATCAGCAGACAGCAAAGGTTAAAAAAATGTATTTTATTTTTAGTTTAGTAATGTAAATTCTCAAAACTGACATTTCCATATCATCAAGCTGATCAATCCATAGACTGGTGGGTTGTGTCCATCTACCAGCAGGTGGAGATAGAGAGCAAACTTTTGCCTCCCTATATGTGCTGCCGGAAACTCCCCAGTATGTTCTCTATCTCAGCAGGTGGTGGTCACACACAGCAGCAGCTCTGGCTAGGCCTCCAAGCCTAATCCTTAGGTTTTGTTGAGGCCTGGGGTTGAGGGCTCTTTTGAGCAAGTGCAAACCTGGTGGTGCCAGGTCCCTCCTTTTCTCCCCCCTCCCGCTGGCTCCGTTAAAAAAAAAAAAAAAAAAATTTTTAACGTCCTTAAAGGCGTTTATTTCGACGTTTATTTAAACGTTCATTGCAGCTACTCACTGGGACACCAGTTCGTTACAGCTCGGAGCGGCAAGCAGGTAATTTTACCTTTTTATAGCGGGCAGGGGGTTCCCCGATTCTTCTCCTCGTGGCATATGGCGTCGGAGGGCGAGGGCGCAAAGGGTCGCTCCCCGGATCGCTGGAGCGCTTCTAAAGGGGATGTGGGGGTTTTACAGCCTGATTCGCCCTTGATGGGTGACAGTTTAGTGACCGATGAATGTCCCGGTCCTTCCTCCGGCGTGGCGGTTTTTCCCGCCATAAGCGCCCTTCCCCCGCTCCTCGCCTCCGCCATCTTGGCCGGCCACGCGGCTCGGACGGCTTCTTCGTGGGCCGCCCTTGAGGTTGGAGACATTAATGCCATGAACGCCCTTAATTTGGGCGACGGCACAAAAGCGGCTAAAGTTAAGCGCCGTTCTTCCCGCGCGGCTCCTTTGCGGAGTGTCGCGCCGGACGCCATTTTGGATACGCAGCATGTCTCTCCCCCGCTCTTGCGAGCGCCGGTTGAGGGTGCGTCTAGGGCTGTGGCCCAGGCTGCGGAAGTGCACAGTCTGGGGGGTTTCTCCCCCGAGTTTGTTTTGCTGCTGCATCAGGCCTTCCTCATGCAAAACGCTGCCCCTGCTCCCTCGTCTGGTAAAGAGGTTGAGGTTCCCAGAGGTAAACGCCCTCGGGTTGATTCCCAGGCCTTGGAGGACTTTGTCTCCTCCGATGTAGATGAGGGCAGCGTGTCTGAGGTCTCCCAACGGTCCTTTGCGGATTCCTTGGAGGAGATAGATCCCCGCTCGGATGGAGCGGATGACCCCTCTGCAGCGCGGCTTTTTAGCCCAGAGGATTTGCCCAACCTGTTGTTACAGGCCATGGACACTTTGAAGATTTCCTCTCCGGAGGACGTCTCTCCCTCAGCCCCTGTTGGCTCTGCCATTATGCTGGGGACGAAGCGCCCGCCTAGAACCTTCCACGTGCATGATGCCATGCACACCTTAATTTCGGCTCAATGGGATGTCCCGGAAGCGAGCCTCAAAGTGGCTAGGGCTATGTCCCGCCTCTATCCTTTGCCTGAAAGTGAACGTGAGGCCTATCTGTGGCCTACCGTGGATTCTTTAATCACTGCGGTGACTAAGAAAACGGCTTTGCCGGTGGAAGGTGGCACGGCCCTAAAGGACGCCCAAGACAGAAGATTGGAGGCGGCCTTAAGGTCGTCCTTTGAGGCGACTGCTTTAAGTTTGCAGGCCTCGGTTTGCGGTTCCTATGTGGCCAGGGCGTGCCTGACTATGGTGCAGCGGGCTTCCCCCTCGGATCATTCCTTGAGGGCTGATTGGCCGGCCCTGGAATCGGGCTTAGCCTATTTGGCAGACTTGCTGTATGATGTCTTGAGAGCCTCAGCTAAAGGCATGGCTCAGACAGTCTCTGCGCGGCGGTGGCTTTGGCTGAAACATTGGTCTGCTGACCACGCCTCTAAATCCCGCCTGGCTAGATTGCCTTTTAAAGGCAAGCTGCTCTTTGGGGTCGAGCTGGACAAAATCGTGACCGATCTCGGCACGTCTAAGGGCAAGAAATTACCAGAGGTCAGGGCTCGGGCTAGTACTCGTCCCGGTACCTTCAGAGGACGGTTGCAGGAAGCCCGTCGGTACCGCCCGGGCAAGCGGGCTCCTCTGCCCCTTCTTCCTTCAAGAGGAATTTAAAACTCCCCCAAGCAGCATTCTTTTCGCAGAGACCGCCGTCCCGGAGGTGCTCCCTCCGGTCCTCCCCCAGGGTCTCGTACCTGATGACGGGGCCTTGGTCCACGCCCCAGTGCAGATTGGAGGACGGCTGTCCTCGTTTCTGGGCGAGTGGACCACAATAACTTCAGACGCGTGGGTGCTGGAAGTCATCAGAGACGGCTACAAGCTAGAGTTCTGCCGACCCTTAAAAGCGGGTTCGTACTCTCTCCCTGCAAGTCTCCGGTCAAAGCTGTGGCAGTGCAGCAGACCTTGGACAATCTGATCCGCCTGGGCGCGGTCGTTCCGGTGCCAGAAAGTCAGCTTGGCAAGGGACGTTACTCCATTTACTTTGTGGTACCAAAGAAAGGAGGTTCTGTCCGGCCTATCCTCGACCTCAAGGGGTCAATCGGGCCTTGAAAGTGCGGCACTTTCGCATGGAGACTCTCCGCTCTGTTATAGCGGCAGTGAAGGCAGGAGAGTTCCTGGCATCCTTGGGCATCAAGGAAGCGTACCTGCATATTCCCATCTGGCCTCCTCTTCAACGCTTTCTGCGTTTTGCAGTCCTGGGACGACACTTCCAGTTCAGAGCCCTCCCATTCGGGTTGGCTACTGCTCCGCGGACCTTTTCCAAAGTAATGGTGGTCATCGCGGCCTTCCTACGAAAGGAAGGGGTACAAGTCCATCCTTATCTGGACGACTGGTTGATCCGAGCCCCCTCTTATGCAGAGTGCGGCAAGCTGTGAACCGGGTAGTTGCTCTTTTGAGCTCCCTGGGATGGATCATCAACTGGGAGAAGAGCCAGCTGCGCCCGACTCAGTCCCTGGAATACCTGGGAGTTCGATTCGACACCCAAGTGGGCAGAGTGTTCCTGCCAGACAATCGAATTGTCAAACTTCAGGCTCAAGTGGACCAGTTCCTAGTAGCCTCTCCTCCTCGGGATTGGGACTATGTGCAGCTGTTGGGCTCTATGACGGCCATGATGGAAGTAGTGCCCTGGGCCAGGGCTCATAGGAGACCACTTCAACAATCTTTGCTGCGGCGCTGGACTCCGATGTCGGAGGATTATGCTGTGCGCCTTCCCTTGGACCCAGCAGTGTGCAAGGCGCTGAGCTGGTGGATGCAGACAGACAAGTTGTCTGCGGGAATGCCTCTGGTGACCCCAGAGTGGATTGTCGTCACGACGGACGCCTCTTGGTCGGGCTGGAGAGCCCACTACTTGGGAAGGACAGCGCAGGGGCTCTGGTCTCCTGCAGAGGCAAAGTGGTCTATCAACCTCCTGGAACTCAGAGCCATTCGGTTGGCGCTTTTGGAGTTCATCCCGGTACTGGTGTTGAAGCCTGTACGGGTCCTGTCAGACAATGCCACGGCTGTGGTCTATGTCAACCGCCAGGGAGGTACCAAGAGCGCCCCTCTAGCCAAGGAGGCTATGAATCTTTGCCAGTGGGCGGAAGCGAACCTGGAGCAGTTTTCAGCGGCCCACATTGCCGGAGTCATGAATGTCAAGGCGGTCTTTCTCAGTCGCCATACCTTGGAGCCCGGAGACTGGCAACTATCTGCTCAGGCGTTCTTGGACATCACGAAGCGCTGGGGCCAGCCGAGCCTAGTTCTGATGGCGTCATCGGCCAATTGCCAAGTGCCGCGCTTTTTCAGCAGAGGACGGGACCCTCGATCCCTGGGAGTAGATGCTCTTCTCCAACAGTGGCCAACACAAGAGCTCCTCTATGTGTTCCCGCCCTGGCCCATGTTGGGCAGGGTGCTAGACCGGGTGGCAAAGCATCCCGGCAGGGTAATCCGGGTGGGTCCGGATTGGCCCAGACGTCCCTGGTATGCGGACTTGATCAGGCTCTCAGTCGACGATCCTCTGCGGCTGTCAGTGGAGCAGGGCCTGTTACATCAGGGTCCCGTGGTGATGGAGGATCCCTCCCCCTTTGGTCTTACGGCCTGGCTATTGAGCGGCAGCGTCTGAGGAAGAAGGGCTTCTCAGACAAGGTCATCGCCACTATGCTAAGAGCGAGGAAGCGCTCTACTTCTACTGCTTACGCCAGGGTTTGGCGTATCTTTGCAGCGTGGTGTGAAGCAGGCTCACTTTCTCCCTTCACTGCTCCAATTTCTTCAGTGTTGGCGTTCCTGCAAGAAGGTCTGGAGAAAGGCCTGTCGCTCAGTTCCCTTAAAGTCCAGGTAGCGGCTCTGGCTTGCTTCAGGGGCCGCCTGAAGGGTGCTTCCCTGGCTTCGCAGCCAGATGTGGTGCGCTTTCTCAAGGGAGTTAATCACCTGCGCCCTCCTCTGCACTCAGTGGTGCCTGCGTGGAATCTCAACCTGGTGCTAAGAGCGTTGCAGAAGCCGCCTTTTGAACCCTTGTCAAGGGCATCTCTGAAAGACCTGACGTGGAAAGCAGTCTTTTTGGTGGCTATCACTTCAACCAGAAGAGTTTCCGAGCTCCAGGCACTCTCATGTCGAGAGCCTTTTCTGCAGTTCACTGAGGCAGGAGTGACTATTCGCACAGTGCCTTCCTTTCTGCCCAAGATTGTTTCTCGCTTCCATGTGAATCAGCAGCTCTGTCTCCCTTCCTTTCGTAGGGAGGACTACCCAGAGGAGTACTCTGCTCTTAAATATCTGGATGTGAGGCGAGTCATCATCAGATACTTGGAAGTGACCAATGATTTCCGGAAATCGGATCATCTGTTTGTCCTGTTTGCAGGTCCTCGTAAGGGTCTGCAGGCTGCTAAGCCTACAGTGGCAAGATGGGTCAAGGAAGCCATTGCAGCGGCTTATGTGGCCGCAAGGAAGGTGCCGCCTATCCAGCTGAAGGCTCACTCCACGAGAGCTCAGGCGGCCTCGATGGCAGAGGCCGGTTCCGTCTCCTTGGCAGAGATATGCAAGGCGGCAACTTGGGCTTCGGCCCATACATTCTCCAAGCATTACCGCTTGACTGTGGCTGCTCGGGCGGAGGCCCGGTTTGGAGCTTCAGTGTTGCGGTCAGGGATTTCAATGTCCCGCCCTGGGTGAGTACTACTACTACTACTACTACTATTTAGCATTTCTATAGCGCTACAAGGCATACGCAGCGCTGTACAAACATAGAAGAAAGACAGTCCCTGCTCAAAGAGCTTACAATCTAATAGACAAAAAATATATAAAGTAAGCAAATCAAATCAATTAATGTGAACGGGAAGGAAGAGAGGAGGGTAGGTGGAGGCGAGTGGTTACAAGTGGTTACGAGTCAAAAGCAATGTTAAAGAGGTGGGTTTTCAGTCTAGATTTAAAGGTGGCCAAGGATGGGGCAAGACGTAGGGGCTCAGGAAGTTTATTCCAGGCGTAGGGTGCAGCGAGACAGAAGGCGCGAAGTCTGGAGTTGGCAGTAGTGGAGAAGGGAACAGATAAGTAGGATTTATCCATGGAGCGGAGTGCACGGGAAGGGGTGTAGGGAAGGACGAGTGTGGAGAGATACTGGGGAGCAGCAGAGTGAATACATTTATAGGTTAGTAGAAGAAGTTTGAACAGGATGCGAAAACGGATAGGGAGCCAGTGAAGGGTCTTGAGGAGAGGGGTAGTATGAGTAAAGCGACCCTGGCGGAAGATGAGACGGGCAGCAGAGTTTTGAACCGACTGGAGAGGGGAGAGGTGACTAAGTGGGAGGCCAGCAAGAAGCAGATTGCAGTAGTCTAAACGAGAGGTGACAAGGGTGTGGATGAGGGTTTTGGTAGAGTGCTCGGAAAGAAAGGGGCGGATTTTACGGATGTTGTAAAGAAAGAAACGACAGGTCTTGGCGGTCTGCTGGATATGAGCAGAGAAGGAGAGAGAAGAGTCAAAGATGACCCCAAGGTTTCGAGCTGAGGAGACAGGGAGAATGAGAGAGCCATCAACAGAAATAGAAAACGGGGGGAGCGGGGAGGTGGGTTTGGGGGGGAAAATGAGAAGCTCGGTTTTGGTCATATTTAATTTCAGGTGGCGTTGAGACATCCAGGTAGCAATGTCAGACAAGCACGCTGAAACTTTGGTTTGGATGCAAGGTGAGATATCAGGGGTAGAAAGGTAGATTTGGGAGTCATCAGCATAGAGATGGTAGGAAAAGCCATGGGATGAGATTAATGAACCAAGGGAAGAAGTGTAGATAGAAAAGAGGAGGGGACCAAGAACAGAACCCTGAGGTACGCCGACAGGCAGAGGAATAGAAGTAGAAGAGGATCCACCAGAGTGAACACTAAAGGTGCGGAGGGAGAGGTAGGAAGAGAACCAGGAAAGAACAGAGCCCTGGAATCCAAGTGAGGACAGGGTATCGAGAAGTATGTTGTGATCGACAGTGTCAAAAGCAGCGGAAAGATCAAGAAGAATGAGGATGGAATATTGACCTCTGGATTTAGCCAGTAATAGGTCATTGGAGACTTTAGTAAGCGCAGTTTCGGTTGAGTGGAGAGGGCGAAAACCAGATTGTAATGGGTCAAGAATAGCATGTGAGGAGAGAAAATCAAGGCAGCGGCGGTGAACAGCACGCTCAAGTAATTTGGAGAGAAAAGGAAGGAGGGAGATGGGTCGGTAATTAGAGGGACAAGTAGGGTCAAGTGAAGGCTTCTTAAGGAGAGGTGTGACCACAGCATGTTTAAAGGCAGCAGGGACAGTCGCAGTGGAAAGTGAGAGATTGAGAATGTGACAGATAAAAGGTCTGCTTCGGTACATCCCACCAGTCTATGGATTGATCAGCTTGATGATATGGAAGGTAAAATTATGTATAATCATACCTGATAATTTTCTTTCCATTAATCATAGCTGATCAATCCATAGCCCCTCCCAGATATCTGTACTGTTTTTATTCTGGTTGCATTTCAGGTTCAAGTGTAGTCTTCAGTTACTTCAGAAAGACTTCGTGTTCAAGTTTTTTCACTTGGATTCTTCAAGAGTTGAGACGAGTTTGTGTTACAGTGAGCTGCTGCATTCCTCTCCCCCCCGTTTTACGGGGCTGGATTGAGACATAAATTCTGCCGGCACTCCCTCCCGCTTCGTGCGGCTGTAGGGCAGCTTGTACCCCTCCCGCTTCGGCGGTGTTAGGGTCAGTCAGCTCCTCCCGCGGTTGCGGTTGCAGGATAAGCCAGATCCCCCCGCATCGGCGGGTGTGGTGTCCCTCCCCCGCTCCGCGGGGATGAGCTGGACGGATTCCCCTCCCCCACTTGTGTGGGGATGAGCTGGGTTAATTCCCCTCCCCCGTTTCGGCGGTGGTGAGCTGGGCAGAGTGTCCCTTCGTGGGTGTAATTCTCTAAGTGCTGAGTCCTGCGGATGGAGCTTTGATATCGACATACTGAGGAGTTTCCGGCAGCACATGACCACATATAGGGAGGCAAAAGTTTGCTCTCTATCTCCACCTGCTGGTAGATGGACACAACCCACCAGTCTATGGATTGATCAGCTATGATTAATGGAAAGAAAATTATCAGGTATGATTATACATAATTTTACCATATTCTATCTGCTGTCTATATTTTGCACTCTATAGGAGGAAATGTGAGGGGGTGCTTTATGCGATTAATCATGCAATTAAACATTTTAATCGATGTATGACCTTTGTTTAAACTGTTTTATCATCTGTCAAGCAAGCGTATAGAATTCGTTTTCTTAGATACAAATCTTTGAGCTCAGCAGCTCATGTTTTCTAGAATCTGCTTGTCCATTTGAAGCATCAGAGATGATTCAAGTGATTTAAATTGCCAGATTTTAATATAGTGGAGCTCTGCTTCCTAGTGGTTTTCCTGATCAATTGCAGGCATTCAGGAGAGGTATGATCTAATTATAGACTGTCCCAACAGTAAGCAAGAGCATGGGTATGAACTGTCACTGGTAAGAGAAAGGGTCCTGAAAAAGCTACATTCAGTTGTTGGAAAACCTGTTGGAAAATGTGGAAAACATCAAAGCATCAGCTTATGCCTATAGGCCTCTAAACTGTAAATTGTTGAACTGAATAAATGGACAAATACTGGAGATATTTGTCCTGTGGCATTTTTCTCTTACGCTGTACAAAAAAAAAAATATTCAAGAGCACTGGAAGAGGAAATAATTAACTCTGTCTTAGAATGATTTACTTCTGTAGATAATTTTTTTTACACATCTTCATTCTTACAGAATAGAGAAATCATTTCTTGCCATGTGCTGTCTGACATTTCAGCCTTCGTAGGGCAAGTTGTAACACCTACCCTGTATCATTTAATATTATTATATTTAATTGATTTGAAATTCCTTTCACATTTCCCTTGATTTCCTAGGAGCCAGCCATGCTGCATAGAAAGATTTCTGATCTCTCTGTTTGCTGTCTGTGAGGCTCCAGAAGTCATCTTAGATTGACTGCACATGTAAATAGGATTTTAGAAAGCCACTATCCACACATCCTAGGTAGCTGGGATGCAGCCAGGTAAATATTCAGCTGGCGGCGATGGGCATTTTTTTTTAAACACTTACCATCGCTAGCTAAGTGAGACCTGGATATTCAATGCCGGGCCATGTGTGGGCACTGACATTGAATATCCGGGACTCACTGGATAGGAGGCAGCCACTAGTACTTATGCCGGTCCCAGCCGATATTCAGCCAAGTTACTGCAGCAGAGCAGGATGAGCCCTAAAATATGCCCAAACCTCACAGCTCCTCCCGGGAGCACCTATACTACTTTGCTTGCATAGTCACAAAAGTCCAATAAACATGTAAACAGAGTCTGCATAAATGTCCAAGTTATGTGATGCATATATACCTGCACAATTTATGAAAACAACAACCTTTTCCCTTGTAAAACTGGATTTGCATGTGGAAAAACCTTTATAAAATAATCCCCAACAAGACCAGTTTACCCTAATGAATGGGCTGTTTGAATATTGCTTAACCACCAAGCAGGTATAAGGATGTGCTGATGTTCTTTGAGTTTGTGTGGCTTTCCGCACCTATTGTTTTGCTTTCACTGCAACTGCTGTTTGCACACCCCCCCCCCCCCCCCCGAAACTGCCACCCCAAGCAACTTGCTGTCTGCTTTCTCTGCACACTATTCTGCAAGCATGCTAAGCTTCAGTACATATGCCTGTAAATGTCTAGTCTATCCACTCTTATCTTCTTTCTCCTAAAGCCATTACCTTGTCTGACAGTGGCCTTGCTTGCGTATCTATCTTGATAGGAACTCAGAAATGCAGTTCTGTCACGTTCTCATTTCTCTGTCTGTGTAAACCTGCAGACTTAGGCCCAGATGCATCAACCAAACGTAAAAAAATCAAAATCATAAAAGTACTTAGCGAATTTAAAAGAACGAAGAATGCATTAAAAAAACAGCTCAGAAATGTTCGGTGCAGTATTGAAAAGTACAAGGTATCATACGTCTGTAATCCCCGTCGGTAAAAGGCCCCTAAAGCATGCGCAGAGCAGCCAAGCGTTATGCTGGCTGCTCTGCGCATGCCACTGTCAAAACAAAAAAAAACAAACACATAGCTCCCAAAATAAAAACAAAACTCAAAAAAGGACCGGGAGGGGGCAAAGGCGCTCATCAGGAGCGTCCTGTTTGAACGGCCTTGCCCCCCCCCCCCACCCCGTCCGAGGTCGCCGCTGCTCCCCGCATTATAAATTTAAAAAGCAAAACAAAGAAATCCTTACTTTAGAAGCCCCGGCCGGCCCCCTTCCATTCCTCTGTACTCTTCTGTCAACCCACAGCTCCGCCTTCTGACTGACACCCTCCGCCCTGTGCCCCGCCTCCTCCGCGGGTCCTCGCCGCCATTCCCCCCCTCCATCGGGCCCCCCTCCCTCTTACCGGGCCTGGGCAGCGCCTCTCACCTCTATGTGAAGGCGCTGCACGAGCAAGAAGATCAGCTGACGCCTCTGTCTTCCATTCTTCCTTCGCGTCTCTCCCCTTTTGGGCCCGCCCCCATCTGAGAGGCGTCTGACGGGGGTGGGCCCAAAAGGAGAGAGACGCGAAGGAAGAATGGAAGACAGAGGCGTCAGCTGATCTTCTTGCCCGTGCAGCGCCTTCACATAGAGGTGAGAGGCGCTGCACGGGCCCGGTAAGAGGGAGGGGGGCCCGATGGAGGGGGGGAATGGCGGCGAAGACCCGCGGAGGAGGCGGGGCGGAGGGTGTCAGTCAGGAGGCGGAGCTGTGGGGTTGACAGAAGAGTACAGCGGAATGGAGGGGGGCCGGCCGGGGCTTCTAAAGTAAGGATTTCTTCATTTTGCTTTTTAAATTTATAATGCGGGGAGCAGCGGCGACCTCGGACGGGGTGGGGGGGGGCAAGACCGTTCAAACAGGACGCTCCTGACGAGCGCCTTTGCCCCCTCCCGGTCCTTTATTTTTTAACTTCTGGATTGCTTGCAGAGGGAGCAGGGAGCAGCGGCAACCTGGGGCGTCAATAAAGGACACCCCTGGCGCGTGTTTTCACCCCCCTTGTTCTTTTTTTTTTTTAGTTTTACATTAGAGTTTTTAGCCAGAGAGCACTAACGAGAGGTACAGACCTCTCGTTAGATTTCTCGGCGTTTTCCTTCGTTAAACCAATGGGAAAACGTTAGTGCATGTCATTTCAAAAGGGTTTCTACACTAATTGCTCATCTGCATTCCATTTTCGTTAGCTGCTACGGTCCTCGAAAAATGGGCTTTAGTACATGAAACGGTTGGCAATTTCTTCAATAAAGGGTGGTTAAAGGGTTGTTAAAGTTTTGTGCATCTGGGCCTCAGTCCACTGATTCCTTCTCATTTATGCAAGCCCTGCAGTAGTCCAGAATACTGCCATCCAAAAAAAGGAAAGACAAACAATCCCACAATAGTCAGCACGCGCAAGCCAATGAGTGGGAAAGACCAAGGCAATGGAAGAAGAGAAAAAAAACAATGTCTTTATTTTGTTTACTTGGAGTCAGCACCAGTGGCGTAGCCACAGGTGGGCCTGGGTGGGCCAGGGCCCACCCAGTTAGGGCTCAGGCCCATCCAACGGTAGCACATGGTAATGAAAATGCTGCTCTCCACAATACTGGCACCTTCGAATGCCCAGTTTTCAGTGCATGCCTTCTGCAGACTACCAAGATGGAGACTGGAGAGAAGCATTTTCCTACCAGCTGAGATATTTTTTTGATGTGGGGGTGGGGGAGAGAACATTTGGTGCCCACCCACTTCTTGCCTAGGCCCACCCAAAATCTGCTGTCTGGCTACGCCCCTGGTCAGCACATTCACAGCAATAGACAGACATTCTCTGTACCACCTTCTCCTGATCAAAAGAGTAGCAGTGCCTCATGCCCTAGTTCTATAAGGTGCTGCAATCATGATGACCAGCAGTGTGCAGGCTTATGGGATGAGTGTCTGCAGCACAACTGCTCAGAGAAGCAGCAACGGAAGAGGGCTCTGAAGAGTCACAGACCATCTCATTGCCAAGAAAAGCTTCATGCTGTAAAGCAAGAAATAATGTTCAGTGTGTGAAAAGCAACTAAGGAAGCTTTGGGTGGAGACGGGAGGGAGAGAGTATATCAGAATGCTTCTGCGACCCCAGTTTAGTTCAAAGCAATAAAAATGTGTTTAGGACATAATGATCTGATCAGAATGTTTATTTTATGCTTTGCATGCTTAACGAGTGTGTTCAGTTTATGGCAGAACTGATTTAGCTCATGCTTTCTGAGTCATAGTTGAATCTTAAAATTGCTTTATTTCCTCACCCCCCTCATCCCACCCCCAAGTGAGGTATGCAGGGGCAGACTGACCATGGGAACAAAAGGGCAGTGCCTGAAGGCCCACAACAATGAACCCACTCTCCCCTAGCTTGCATCTAATTTAATCACTCTTGATAGGTGGTTAGGGGCCCATGGCCCTTAGTGCCCGTGGGCCCAGATCACTATCAGTCCACCCCTGGTGGTCTGTTAAGCTTGGAACATCCTGAATGACCAGACTGTGGATGGGTAGGTGTGTATGTAGGAGGGACATCGTGGGAGCCTGTTTTCATCATCCACTCTATAGTAGAAAGTCAATACAGTTGTCAGCGTTTAGCATTGCTATTTGGA
Organism: Microcaecilia unicolor; assembly: GCF_901765095.1. NCBI lineage: Eukaryota > Metazoa > Chordata > Amphibia > Gymnophiona > Siphonopidae > Microcaecilia > Microcaecilia unicolor. Next base: position 296,378,280 of record NC_044035.1, on the reverse strand, counting down.
TTGAGATTCTGAGTGAGGTCAATAGATGTTTTTAGAATGCACAGAAGTTTTGGGTAACACCTCCCTGACTCTCCCTTTGATCTTTTCATTTTTTTATGGTCCCTTCTTGGAATGTTAGTACATGACCTCTCTACTAAGGGTTCATTTAAGCATGTCAAACATACTTGATCAGATATATAGAAAGTTCATGGTGGCTAGATTCATCTACTAACAAAGTATTATAATACACAGTTTATGCCTGCCTGGAAAATATAACTGGCTGCAAAAAGTTATCACAAGGGCATGTAACATACCAGTGGCCACAACATATCAGCATCATCTTCATTTCTAGGCATGTTTCACAAAATAATGAGTGTGAGAGTCGTGGAGGCTTTTTCTGCCTGGCCTATTTAACCTTCCATCTGTACACATTTGTTTTGTGCATGTGTCAATGAGTATATGTGACCCCTACTGCTGAAGAGAAGGGCTTGACCCATGGTGGTATAAAAATGTAAAATGTCAGTGTGCGTGATATGGGAGATGTGTGTCTGTGGATATGTAGAAGGATGGGTAGAGGAGCTGCGGGTATGTCGTGGTGTTTGTGAAGACATGAGAAGATGTAAGTAAGTGTGTGTATGTGTTCAGGTGGTGAGGGCGAGTCGTATGTCAAGAGAGTATGTGGGGCTTCTGATGGGAAAGAAGTTTGGAGGGTCTAGATAGTGCATGAGGGGGGCTATTTCTATGAGGAATTTTTTATTTTATTTTAGAGGGATGTGTGCAGGTGGACTATGTTCAGAAGAAATTGTGTATGTAGGAGAATATGTATCTATTGGAAGGGCATGGGGGGGGGGGGTCATGTGAAAAGTACTTTACAGTAAAGCATGCCTTATAACTACAAATTCTTTCCTTAAAAATAGAGAGATTATTGTGATAAAAATACCAATTTGACCACAAATGTTCTGCAGATTATTGCTGTATTACTAGTAATTATGTAATTTTCTATTTTTACTAAGAATGTAATAATTATCTTTTATTGCTTATGGGTTTTCATTGCTTTGAGCAGTGAAGCTTTTGAAATGAAAAGTTTCTATGAAGAGGTAACAACTTTGCTGGAAACCAAGAAAGCATCATTAGAAGCCATAGAGAAGGAAGTAAACGATCATGTAGAGGATCCAGATGTGATACAAAGAGCTGTTAAATTTGACAGGTAAGCAAGAGAAACTAGCTATATCCTATTCTTGGCATATTGCTTATATCGCACCAACATTTCAAAAGTTGGAATTGTACTAATAAATATTCAATCCTTTTGAACAGAAGTTTGAAATATCTGCTGTTCACTGTCACGGAAACAGTACTAGATGCTTTCTGTATTGCCTATTTCTTTGGAAATACATTTGTGTTGTGCATACATTTTATAAGGTTGTGAATTTATAAGTCTGCATTTGGTTCATTTGGGTGCCTACACATTTAGAGTGTATGCAAATCACTTGTATGTGCATGTACCTTCAAATTAACACATACACAATTGATTTGCATACTTAAAAAAAAGTTGTAGGATGCATAATGTATGCACGCAAAAAAAACAATAGATGAAACAAATATGAAAAAAATGCTTAAAAATCAGGGCTAAACTTTTTTTTTTTTTTTTTGGCTATGACACTTCTAACAAATTACCAGCCTGTTGAATATTAGAATCTGCTCCTTAACAGCTAATGAAGGTTCTCTTGTTTCTGTATGATTTGGAATTAACTCACAATTTGAACTCTAGAATAGCTAAATCATTAGGTTCTGCCTACAAGTCCTCTGAAGCCAAGTCACCAGTAGTACCACAACTGCTTCTGCAGAGCTCACACTCTCAGTAGAGAAACTTTCCAATGCATTCTTCCTTCAGTGCATTGCCATCTGTACTTCTAAACCTCCCATTCTCTTTTTTTTAATTTGAAGAAGTGTAATTTGTCTGTTATCTTTCACTCATAAGAACTTAAGAAAAGCCATCCTGAGTCAGACCAAAGTCCATAAAACCTAGTATCCTGTCTCAGACAGGAGTCAGGCCAAGAACCAGGCCAAGAACCAGGCAAATCCGAAAAACTAAATCTGTTCTTCATAGTTCATTTCAAGGATGAGTAGTGGGTGCCTCGAGCCTACTTGGCTAATAATGTTTTGTGATCATTTGCTCCAAGAGTTACCTTGACCGCATCCCATGGAAAAAATTCCACAACTCCTTATACATACTATTTGACTCACCATGTTGACATTTCAGTATTGGTATGGTCATGGTCTGGTTTCCTTCTGCCTAGTGACCCTGTTACTGGAGCCAATAGTTTCTATGAATTATATTCCATTACTCTGGGGTCATCGATTTGAACCGGCGTTCAGGTAAGAACTTTAGTTCCTATTTCTGCTACTACAATATTTGTACCCCCAGCGTAAGTCCTTGTAACTTTTGGACCTTTGAATAGGCTTACTAAATGTTCCCTTCCCAGGAAACGTCACTTAATTAAAGGTTTACTATTTACCTATGAGCTGGATGTTCTCTATTTATTAGAGACATGGCTGGACGGCTCTGATCTAGCATATCTGAACCAGGCCACCCCGTCAGGTTATTCTGCTCATTATAAGAACAGACAGGGAAAAAGAGGAGGAGGTTTGGCAATCATCTACTCCTCCTCTGTTATCATATACTGTCAGAAACATGCAGCCATGGGCTTGTTGGAATTCCTGTCTGTACGTTTGAACAGTCTAGCAGATTTAGATTTGCTGTTATTGTACCAGCCCCCTCCGATCACCACAAGTTCCATAGTGGATCTTAAAGCCATTATTACCTCTCATGCCCTTAATACTTCTAATCTTATTGTAGTAGATCTTAACCTTCACCCTGAGGACTTATCAGCACCGTTTGTGCGCTATTTTCTTTTTTTTCTGGATGGTATTGCTTTATCCTCACATATTCAAACACCCACTGGCCATACTGCTGGCCATACATTAGATGTGGTGGTCTCCTTTAATACTGAGTCCCTGACGCTCTCTGTTCCTATCCTTCACTCATTACCTTATTCTGACCACTGGCATATAATCTTTAATGTAGGAAAAATCTTGATTCAGATCACCCAAAATACACTTCTACTACAGTTACACCAGATTCAATTACCAGTGCCTGGACTGTTGACTCTGATTTATTTAGTGCCTCTTCTCTGCAAGATCAGTCCACTCAAAGGAACTCTACCTTGACATCTATATTATTTATTTATTGCATTTGTATCCCACATTTTTCCCACCTATTTGCAGGCTCAAAGTGGCTTACATAGTTTTGTTATCATTGTCATTACAGGATATCAGGTACAATTAGTAATGTGAAGTGATTATAAGTAGGGACGAAAGAAGAAGGAAGGGAGTGATTAGGGTAGTTATAGAAAGCTGGCGTTCATAATTGAGTGGGTTGGTGAGGTGGCTCCGTGAGGCTATAGGTTCTCATTGTAGGCCTTGTTGAAGAAGAATGTCTTCAGAGATTTTCGAAAGATAGTTGTTTCGTTAATTGCTTTTAAGACTGTAGGTAATGCATTCCATAGTTGTGTGCTCATGTACGAGAAGGTAGTGGCATGCATCCATATTTAAAAGAACATGATTTTGGGAAACATACGTTCAATGCTAAAAGTTATTTTAGCAGTGGAACTATTTTATTACACTTGATATACCGCTAGGGCCTGCATGTAGACATCTAAGCGGTTTACAAAATTAAAATGGTCAGCAGTTAAGCATACATAATTAGAGGGGTGAGAAAAGAGTAATATATAGATTATGCAGTCTTGCTGCACCTCCACGTTGTGTATTCTGCCCTCCACTTGTTCTATCTTCTTGTAAAGCCTCGAGCTTGGTTTCAGGTTTGCTCACCACCATATTCACTATTTCCGATTTAGCATTTTGCAGAACTCTCAATACCATGCTCAGAACGTCATTCGCCACTTCTAGCCGGGGTAAAGAAGAGTCCTCCCCGCACTTCCTGACTGGCTGTCACTCCAGGGCCCTGCTTCACGGCCTTATTGGAATACATCTCCTCTATCGATGGGTTGCCTCTTCCTTTCAACACCCGAGGCGTTTTTAAGATCACTGAGCTACAACTAGTTATTTTTCTGACTTCCTTCCCTCTTTTTGCCCATCTAGCAGCACTTACAGTGAGGGTTCGATGCGAAAGGCATGGAGAGTTCTCACTCGTGTCCTTTCAGCATGATGGCTCCACCAGAAGTGAGTGGATTTGGTGTTTGTAGCAGCTTACAATAGGAAATAAGATTTGGGAGGATAAGCATCAGGAAAAGAAAATGTAATGGTGCCTGAGGAAACAAAGGTGGAGCAACTTTAAAAAAAAAGCGCTCATAAGTGTAAAATCTGAGGGTATTTTTTACCTGTACACTTTGAATCAATTTTAAAAGGAGTCAGAAAAAGTAGGCATCCACTGTTTGGAAACACAGAAGTATGCACACTGAGTGTACTCTCTGTCATGACTCTTTCTCCAGAAATACCTCCCTAATATGAAGGTACAATTATGTGAGTACTGTTTATATGCATCTTGTCAACAACACAGAGAGGATCAAAGTACAAACCACACAAAGCGGACAAACAGCACCAAGAGCCATGAATTAATGACTTGTTCCTATTTTGAAAGGTTAAATGGTCAGTATTCTCAATGCAGAAGGGTAGATAGTAGGGTTCCCCAGGGGTCTGTGCTGGGACCACTGCTTTTTAACATATTTATAAATGATCTAGATATGGGAGTAACTAGTGAGGTAATTAAATTTGCCGATGACACAAAGTTATTCAAAGTTGTTAAATTGCAATAGGATTGTGAAAAATTACAAGAGGACCTTATGAGACTGGGAGACTGGACATCTAAATGGCAGATCGTTTAATGTGAGCAAGTACAAAGAGATGCATGTGGGAAAGAGGAACCCTAATTTTAGTTAGGTAATGCAAGGTTCCACATTAGGAGTCACCGACCAGGAAAGGGATCCAGGCGTCATCGTTGATGAAACATTGAAACTCTCTGCGCAGTGTGTGGAAGCGGCTAAGAAAGCAAATAGAATGTTAGCCACTTGCCGGATGACATTAATCCAAGTTAGGCTGCGTAAATAGCAGGTATAACTTTAAATGGTAAGGGCGTTTTCAGCATTGAACAGATAGGATCATTTAACTTTATGTACTTGCAGTGCCACTTCAAATTGATCTCTATGTCTTTATAGTTAGCTGACTTGCTGTCCTTTGCTAATTTCTCTGGACTGTCTCACTTTCTGTACATGGGACTTTCTCTCCCTTACTTTTTCTCGATGAGCTGGGTGGCTCAGCTGGTTATCTCTCTCTCTCTCTCTCTCTCTTGACAGCGAACTGAGTTGATTGAGTTGCCTGTCATTTCTCTCACAGCTTTACGCTATCAAAAGTATAGGCTGAGGCTTGACATCCTATCATCTCCAGTTGCTCCCACTCACACACTGAGAGGAAGCCAGAAGGGGACTCTAAATATGATTTACACTGTCCAAGTTGGTCTGGCAACAGCTCTGGGTCACCAGGCAACTGTGGCACCTCACAACACAGCTTACTTTTTTTGTCAATTATTTGTTTACAAACATAAAAATTTTTATTCGAAGCGTATTGCAGCGTAACATGAATAATATCACAGAGGCTACTTGTTTGTTCTGATATTTGTTTTTACCATAATTTGTACAGAAGACTGCCATTAAAAGCCATTTACAATACAGAGATTCATGGAAGCAAATCAAACAACAAAAGGGAAGGGGAAAGGAAGGGAATGGGACTTGATATACTGCCTTTCTGTGGTTACAATCAAAGCGGTTTACATATTATATTCAGGTGCTTATTTTGTACCTGGGGCAATGAAGGGTTAAGTAACTTGCCCAGAGTCACAAGGAGCTGCAGTGGGAATTGAACCTAGTTCACCAGGATCAAAGCCCGCTGCACTAACCACTAGGCTACTCTTCCACAAGACAATACCTGGGCACAAAAAGAGGAGGAGGAAATAGGACAACCATTCAAAAACCAGCATAAGAGTTATAGCTGTAGCAAAGTGAAAAACAAAATGCCCTTAATGTCAAATACCTGTCAGATCAGACCAAGAATCAGGGAAGGCCATACGAAACAACCAGTCTCAAACACCTTCCTTGGATTTACCAAATTAACTTTCCTATTCTGACATCCAAAAGAAGGGAATTCCACAATGAAGGGGTGACTAAAGGCTGTTTTACAAGTGACCTCAATCCTATTCCTTGAAGAAGGAGGACTGACCAGGAGATTTACTTGGGAAGATCTTTTACAGTGAGGGCAGTAGTGCATCACCACAGAATAGTAAAACAGAACTCTAGAACAGAATAACAGCACAATTAAGAAGTAGAGTTTTCGGTGCTTTAGTATTGAGAAAAGGCCCAAACAAGCAAATTATCCAAAGAGAAGAAAATCATCTCTTAACTAATGGTGAAATACACAGGGCTAACTAAAATGAACTATCCTTTATCACTACAAGGGACCAGACATGAGTCCAAAAGAGGAATTTGTGCACTGGCAATGATGGATTGAAAAAGAGGAAGCAATCTGTTCATTGAAAACCACATTAATTCAGGTTTCAAAGGATTGAGAACTAATTAATGAAACTTAATCCAGTGTTCAGTTCTAGCAAAGGCAAGGATACAGTTGGACTGCAATTGAGGATCCTGGTCATCATAAGCTACTAGGATTTGAATGTCTCAGCAAGGAAGTAAGGACTAAAACCAAGGATCTGAATCAAGGTGATCAACAGAGCCAAAAAAATGTTAAACATCATTAGAGTTAAGCAAACTCTTGAGAATATAGACAGTTTAACTCAGATCATTCTACAGTCTGACCCACAACTGATAGGACATGATCATTAGTTATAGACAGTAGACCAGTATTTGGAGAATGCAAAGATAGCAAGATGTCCTTACAATGAAAGTGGTTTCAAATAGGTGGGGCCATCTTCATACAGCACCTTAAACATTAAAATAAGAACCTTAAATGTTAGCATGGCACAGTACTGTAAGGCAATGCGAAACTTTTAATTAGCAGGATACATGTTCATACCAGTTAGCTAATTATTGACCTGCAGCAACCAGTACCCCTTGCAGTCTCATTTGTACCCCCAGGGGAGCCTCCCTCTGTTTCTATCCAGTTTGCATACCCTTCCCAACAAAGCAACCATTAGCTTCACAGGAGTTCCTAAGCTGGCATGGAGTTTGAGTGCTGGCCAAGCATGAACCTTTCGAGAGGAGCAGAGTTAGCAGAGACCAATCATAGCACAAGGATGTAGAATACAGTCAGAAGTTGTCCTGTTTCATAGCCTTCAGGCTGATTTGCATATCTAGAGGTAACGTTTCCATTAATTTTGGGTGTAATTGTGTCCACAGGAGGGAATATCCACCACAGATCACACCAAAAATGTGTCTGCTGGAATGGTGCAGAAAAGAGAAGCATCTTCAACCAATATATGAAACTGTAAGTCTCTCTCTTTCTTCTTTGATCATGAGCTAGGTTGAGCATGCAGTGTGGTATATGTGTTAGGTGCATAGCTGTTGGAAATGGAAACATGATGTAATTTGAAAATGAAAATTAACTTCTAAGTTGTTAGATAAAATCAATTGGTTGCCAAAACTCATTAAGAGCAAAGACCATAAGTTGCTCTGCCATCAAATGAGTGAAAATAAGGCTAGGAGCAGCTGATAAGAAACCAATGGAACATTATAAAACCATCAAAGGAAGAGGGCACAAATCTGAGTATTTAGCAGCAGTACCTAGGTGGTGGCTCCACCTGAATATCCGGATACTGCTATGAGTGCGTAGCACTGTCTAGGTAGCGACGTTATTCAACCCCTAATCACCTCTATCCATTTAACTTTGGTCTCATCCCCGGACCGCCTCAAGACTATCGAAATAGTGCCGTAGCAGCCTGTAAAGATATTCAGCAGTCTCTCTCAATAGTGCTGCTGAATATCTTTATCTGCTACCCAGACAAATGCTTTTGAATGTCGACCACAGTAGTTCCTGTTCTCTGCTCCCATCAGATTTTGCAAAGTAAATATCACAGGGTACTCTTATGCTTCTGTGTCTGTCTGTTTTTCTCCCCTTTTTCTCCTTCCATCTTCAACCTTCCCCCCCAGCCCTCCTCACTCCTCACCCTCGGAACACCTGCAAGCCAAGGGCTCCTCCAAGGCACATAGGGCCCCTTTTACTAAGCGGCGGTAAGGCCAACGTGGGCTTACCACTCACTAAACAGGAAGTATTGCCGGGCTACCGCAGCAGCCCAGCGGTTCTTCCCACCCCTAGCAAGCCATCATATCTGGCACTACGCTGGAGTACCCAGCGGTATTCAGACAGTGACATGCAGTGCCTGGTTACCGCCAGGTTGGCGCAGGAGCCCTTACTGCCACCTCAATGGGTGGCGGTAAGGGCCCCCCCCCCCCCCCCCCCCCCCCCCCCCCCCCGAAATGGCCGCACAGCAAGTACTTTACTTTCCCCGTGGCTGTTTCCTGCAGGAAAGAAAGACTTCCCTTTTACCCGCTGTGGTAAAAGGGGGCCTTGGCACGCGTGAAAAACGCACGCCAACGCCAGTGCAGGCCCCCTTTTGCCACAGATTGGTAAAAGGGGCCCACAGTAAATAGCACTCTTTGGCTAGCAGGGGCACTATTGTAATGGCAGCTGCCTTCCGTCTCTCAGAAGGCCTGAGCACTCCTACTCTGCAATATATCCAACTCATGCTTTTAAGAGTCCTCGTATACTGAAATTCAAAGTTGTTTGATTGATTAATTGTTCTGTGTATGGATAATGAGTAATGCATTTGATATACTGCCTTTCTGTGGTACAACCAAAGTGGTTTACATATATATATACAGGTACTTTATGTGTGTATTACTAAATGTTTGGTTTTCCAGGAGCAATGTTTGCTGTAGCCTTTGTCCCTGTATTTTAGGAAATATACTTAAATCGAGTGATATTGTTACCCTGGGGGGTTTCCACTGACACATCGTAGACTGTCAGGTCACAGATTTCCTCAGGCCATTCCTTTTAATTCTGAGGACATGTTTTCTTTAATATGTTTGTAATGGAGTAAAATCTCCAATTATTGCTTCATAAGCCTCTTAACTAGATTATTGTAAGTCCTTATATAATGGATTGCTGAGCAAAGAATTGAGATAACTACCTAGTGTACCTGAATGTAACACACCTTAAGCTGCTACTGAAAAAGGTGTGAGCAGAATCCAAATAAATAAAAATAACTACAGACTGTACAAAATACAGGAGTTAGGGTTCTTTATTATGCCCAAAGAAGGGATCCTGTTTCTCCTCTCCTTTTTCATCAACACTAGTTTCCACTTACATTCAGCTTCAAGTTCAAAATTCGACTTTTGGCCCACCAAGCTTTTATATTCAAGTTGTCCTAGCTATCTTGTGAATCTTAGTTTTTCTAGTCCTGTTTATCCTCTGAGGTTGTCTGAGAACAATCTTTTGTCACTATCTATTCCCTGAATACTGAAGGTGGTTTGGCATACCTCTTTTAGCTACATAGCTCCTCATCTCTGGAATGCCTTACCTTATGAATTCTGTTTAGAATCTTCCTGTTTAAAATGAGTTTAAAAACTCGTGTTTTAATGAAGGTTTTGAGTGTGTCACTTTGATTTCCAGGTTCCGAGAGTACCTGTGTTTATATGTGGTTTTATTGATTTTATTGGTTCTTTTTGTTCATTGTTGGCTTTTAACTGAGTTTTTAATTTTTTATTGATTTTAATCTATTTTATATTTTGTTTTTAATCATCTGCTTAAATTTGTTTTACTATTGTTTGCTGCCTTAGTACTTTAACAAAAGGTGAATTATCAAATTTAAATATCAGCATAGTTTGATGCTTTTATGAGACTTTGAGAGGACCAACCCAGTAGCACTCTGATTTAATGCAGTTAACAACTGAGAAAATAAAGCACAAGAACTCTTTAAAACTAGATACTAATGTAAAGGGGGTTTCCATTTTGGATTTGTACCCCAAGACCTCCACAGAACACTTATTTCTTCCCAATTCTGTTCCCTTTTTCACTGTAAGCATAAACTGTTATGTAGTATAGTGTGTACATACACACACACACGCACTGTAGTCGGATTACCGAAGGTCAGATAACCAAGACTGTACTGTATTAGGATTTCTACCCATCTTTTGTAATAGCTAAGAATTACAATATCAGCATCTCTCTACTTGTTCCATATATCCTTGAACTGAAATCATTTTACCCAAAAACTCTGCCAAACTCCAAGCATATTGTCGGCAAGAGTAATGTAAAATCAGTCCTGAAGTGAAATCTAGTTTCTGAACAGTATCATTGCTTTCTTCTAAGTTTGAATTTTTGTGTGCTAAGTATTATTGCATTCACGGCAGTTTCATGATTCTTATTAGGGCTGTCCCAAATATTTGGCCCCCTAGTGCTCCAAATTCATTATTCGTATTCCAGCTTGAATGTGAAGAGAATTATTTTCATATGTAAGGTATAATCATGGAAGTGGAGAACATGCACAAAGAAGAAGGGAGCACAAGTGGCATTCATTTTGTTATACTGAATCCTCCAGGGCAAGGTTTGGCCACATTTTTTGGCAAAGCTCCATAAATAGTGCAACATTCCTGAAGGAGATGTTTATATTATGACCCACATTGTTGCTGCTGCTTTGTCTATCCACCAAAGTCATATTTCTTTATACTGATAGAAGTCATGTTGCCTACTATCTATTTCCTGAAGAAACCCTGCAGAACTCTGATCCTCCCTCTCCATGCGCCTAATGACAGTAGCAGTACTTAAAGTAGGGCATGAAGAAAGGTCTGAGCCTGAGAACATGGGTATTGTTACACCCTTGATCGCTTCCTGCTTCTAAGCACACTATCTTTACAAAGAAGTACATGGAAGAGAAGGGAGCGATTTGAGGTTTAGGGAATTGGGCTGGCATGCTGGGGGAAACTCTTTAAAACATGTCAGGGGTTGCTGACTCCTGTTCCAGAGCTACTTCTTTTATCTCTTTCTTGCATATTTTGCACACTACTACTACTACTAATCATTTCTATATTGCTACTAGATGTACGCAGCACTATACACATTACATGCAGGTACTTTTTCTATCCCTAGAGGGTTCTCATGTGGCTGGGAGAAAAGGGGTTGTCTTTGTTTTTTTTCTCATAACAAAATCCAATAGAGTGAATCTTCAGAGAGAATCATGCCTGAGCTTTCTGTTATGCAGCAGAGAAAAACTGGCAAGACTGTGTTTGTCTGAAAGAGAAAGTGTGCATATGAAAGTAAAAATGTATGCATGCCAGCGAGAGACGGAGCCGTGTATGTGTGAGAACAAGAAAGGGTACTTACCTGTCATGGAGATAGAGAAGTCAGGAGTATGTATGAGAACATGTAGATGCGTCTGAGAGAGAAAGAGCAAGCAAGAGTGTTTGTGCTCAGGACTGAGTGTTTCTGTGAGAAAGAGAAAGCAAACATGTATGTCTAAGATCAAGCAAGAGTGTGTCTATGTATGTGACTCTGTGTGTGTGTAAAAAACACTTACTCCCTCCTTCCCCAGTCCACACCAATCTTGTGATGACCAGAACTGAAAAGTTTACAGCTGCGTTGGCATCACTGCACACTAATACGGTTCTAGTTATTTTTACCCAATCTGCAGACTTTGCACAGTGGATCCAGTGATTGGCTTTCTTCAATTAGGAGTTGGCAAAGGTATCCTGTACTTGTTATCATAGCAGTTTTCCATCAGCATGCTTTGCATAAAATACACACAAGGAAAAGGAGAACCTTATTGTTTGTATTTGTTAGAAATGACTATGAACAATCAGCTATTCTACTACTGAAAATTTCTCTTTGGGCCAGGGGACTGAGTAGAAAGAGAGGGGCTTTAGATCTTTTCTATGTTATAGTGTTCTTTTGTTACCTAAAAAATAATGAATCAAAATTCAAACATCTAAATTTCAGAGTGTTGCCCATGATGTTATAGAGGAACAAAATTTATTTAAAAAGTCTCTATTGCTTTTAGGCCTCTGGGCCTGCAAGCAAATTTTAAAAGGAAAGCTCTCCACTACATTTCCCTTCGAAAATTTGGGACCGGACTGTTCTGTGGGTACTTCTGTATTCACATATAGGTCGGTGCCGCAAAGCATGCTTGGGGGATTTCAATTAAATTCCTGGGTTTTTCCAGTCCTGATCTTCTACAACCCTGCCCCATCCCCAATCCACCAAAGAGAGAAGCAATTTTCAACGGACAGTACTGCACCCAAGTAACTATTTGCTTACCTAGGTAATAAATTCATTTGAAAAATATCCGTTCTATAGTATCATGTGAGCCAATGTCACTACCCTTCAGGCAGTGGTGATGCAGCATTGTAATTGATTGAAAGACTTTTTCTCAGCTCCAAATAAATCTAATCCCCTGAGAGAATAAAGAATTCAGGAGCAAGAGAAAACCAGAAGAAGCACATTTTAAAAGAGAAACTAAAACTGTTGGGTTTGTGGTGGACTTGCTTTTGATATAGTGCAGTGTTTTTGTTGCTATGATAGCACTGGTGAAATACAAACACCAAGCAAAGGATAGAGACAGAGCTACAGATCTTATTTCTGCGTTGTGCACTTTTTATTTTATGTATGCTTTTGCCTTTTGGTTTTGTTGTACAGATGTTTTCATGAATATTTGAAACTTACAAATTATTTTGTTTTTCATATTTGTTATATTACTTTGAGGAACTAGACAATTAGGGCCCTCTTTACTAAGCTGCACTGTAGGCACGCTAACTTTTTAGCACGCACTAATGCTAGAGACACCCTTATATTTTTCTATGGGTGTCTTTAGCCTTAGCGTGTGCTAATTATTAGCATATGCTAATTCTTAGCATGCACTAAAAGGTTAGCACGCATACACTCCTATGTCTGATCTTGAAGGCCCTTAAAGGAAATGGCCTCGAGTACCTGAAGAATAGGATGATCCTCTACACACCTCCAAGGACACTAAGGTCCTCTCAAGGACTATCACTAACTACACCCTCTCCAAAAGACATTACACGATGTGATACCCGCAAGCGAGCCTTCTCCAGAATAGCCCCACACTCTGGAATGTACTTGTGACATTCCACACAAGACTATCTCTACTTCAGGAAGCAGGTGAAAGCTTGGCTCTTCAACCAGGCCTTTAATGGAAGAAGTTAGTCTCACTCACACATACAAGGAGTGGCACAGGCTGCACATACTGCAGTAGGACATGTTTATCCACTCCTGCCCTAGCTGAGATAATATTTAACTATCACTCTGACCTTATAAGCAACTTTCTTTAAATTAGTCACCTTATTTTCTAACTCCTCTTACCTATCTATATGTTCCATCTTTGCTTATACCCTACACTGTCAATTAAAATATTCTATTACATATTGTGTTGACATTGTAAGTAGTATACTGTGCCATACTTTGTATTATTTGAATATTTTTACTGCTGTAATTATTGCTCATGTTTGACCTATTCTTAAGGTACACCGCCTTGAGTGAATTCCTTCAAAAAGGTGGTAAATAAATCCTAATAAATAAATAGAGTGCGGCTTAGTAAACAGGGCCCTTAGTTATTTGTTGCACACACACATTTATTAGATAGTTATATTAGATAGATAGATAGATAGATAGATAGATAGATAGATAGATAGATAGATAGATAGATAGATAGATAGATAGATAGATAGATAGATAGATAACTGTTTTGTATGTTTTATGGTGGTTTGATTTGTATTACAGTAAAAAAAAAAAAAGGTTTGAACTGATTTGTGTTCATCTCTTACAAGTTGTTTCTCGTTACAACTCTGAAGAGCCAAAAGTGTGAAAAAATCCTGTTATTGTAGGCACAGTCTTTCCCAAAAACACTCAGTACTGAAAGGATTAAAACTCCTCGCAAGGGGTCCACTTCTCCCCTCAGCATGCACAAGTCCTGTGCCAGGCTTTCTTCTCTCCAGTTATAAAATAAAGAGGAGGAACCACCAGAAAAAGAGGGCCGAGCCTGCTCAGTTTAGTATGTATGTAGTATTTTGAATAATGTTCATAGGCTATTTGGAGAATTGGTGGAAGTAATATCAATGGCACACAGTTTATGAGTGTGCATAATAATTGCATATTGTAGATGATACATTTTAGTATAGGTACAATGCAATTTGTAAATAGGATTTTTAGTTAGAAGGCTAAAATGATCTTAAAGGTTTAGCAAGTGCATGCTAGAAAAAAAGGATCACAATTAGAAACATTAGACACACATACAACCTTGAATCTGCAGAAGCCCAAGGAAAGAGTTAAGCCCAGCTGTTTTACTTTGTGTGCCCTTATAAATAGCTTTCTAAACTGGTCTGCTCTCTGGCCTTTTTAATTTTGCTAAGAACAATCATTATTCCCTTTAATTCATAACTTTAATTTTCTTTATACATCAGGTTCAGCAGCCATTAGATAGATTATTCCGTTCCACGGTGACTGTAGCTGATCAAAAATACAGATCAAGCTTATGGTAAGTACCGTTTAGAGATGATGGTATGTGGGCAAATGAAGGTGAGCTTGTTTTTGTTTGTTTTTTTAAATTTTAAGTCGCTTCAGGTTAGGTCAAGTGATATATATAGATATATGGTAACTGTGCTTGTGAATTACTTGTGTTTGCATAGTTGAATACAGATTTATAAATACATAAGTAATGCCACACTGGGAAAAGACCAAGGGTCCATCGAGCCCAGCATCCTGTCCACGACAGCGGCCAATCCAGGCCAAGGGCACCTGGCAAGCTTCCCAAACGTACAAACATTCTATACATGTTATTCCTGGAATTGTGGATTTTTCCCAAGTCCATTTTAAGTACATAGTCCATTATAAGTACATAATGGCCTATGATTGGCCTACAGTGGGAAGTATTTATCTTGGACTAAAAATTTATTTTTTATTATTAAATCTATGTAAAAAGCACCTGCCCCATCATAGTAATCTCTCTGTCTTGCTGAGATTAGCATGATTTGACATTTTTGTTACAAGATAAGCTGGGTAACAAGAAGTGGTACATTTTCACATTCATACTTCATAATGAAAAGAATTCCGACCTGTAGAAAGCAGAGGTCTGTATTAAATCTAAGTGGAAGAGTAGCCTAATGGTTAGACTAGCTTGCTGAGACCCAGGTAAGCCCGGTTCAAATCCCACTTCAGCTTCTTGTGGTTTTGGATAAGTCACTTTAACCCTCTATTCTCTCAGGTACAAACTTAGGGATCCTTTTACTAAGCCGTGCTAAAAAATGGCTGGCAGTAGGTTTAGTGCGTGGATTAGCACAGCTCTTAAAGTGACAGAATTTTTATTTCTGCCATTAATGGCCATGTGCTGCTGTCTGTGGATCTTCATTTTAATTCAGTGGTAGGAGGCAAAGCATGGGGGAACATTGACTTGTTATATCTAAACCTTGTAGAATCTAGATTGGTCAGTCAAATTAGATGTCTAGCACATAAAATTGGCATCAGGCCACCTAACTTTCATCTCCTTGCCTCACCATGCCCTTGACCATGCCTACATTTTAGGGAGCTAAATTTCAGTACTCAAACACAGTCGGTATTCAAAGTACTCAGTTTTGGAGACCTGTTTCCCTAAGTTAGGCATCTAAACTCTTTGAAAATCAATGTCCACCCTGATCCTTATTCTATGAAGGTTGTTCAGCAAGGTAGTGGAAATATTAATTCACCTAGCTAAATTTGGTCTAGTCTTATATTCTGTCTCCATAATGTATTTAAAGCTGATTTTAATATGCATTTTAAGATAGTTGAAAACTGGTTTGAAACTGGTTTCTAAACTTATTCTGTAAGAAAGTTAAAAAGGGAACTGTACCTCGATTTAGTAATGAAGCATTAGACAGCTGAACACTGTGCAATGCCACTTTAGCCTATGTGATTAAAAACAATTTGTACTGCTAAGGAAATTATTAGTTTTTTTTAAAAGCAAGGAAGATATTTTTTGAGTATGCTGCTGTGTTAAGAGATACGCCCCTTGATACTCAGCCGGCGGCAGGCAGTGCTTTTGCTGTCTGCCACTGGCGTTAAACCCAGATATCTAGTTTCACTTTTGCCCACAGCAACTTAACCAGCTAAGCCAATATTCAGCGTTAACCAGTCAACTGCTATTGGTTAAAGATAGGCCTCCTATCTATGTGGTTTATTTTAATCACTAAACATAGTTGATTTTGGTGTTGAATATTCGTGCCTAAGCAGCTAGCCACTAACTACAACTATTCAGCGAGAGATAACCAGTTATCTCCCACTGAATATCTTTGGTTAGGTGCTAAAACGCTATTTAACTGGCCAGGAGCCATTCCTGGCCGGTTAAATACTTTTGAATATCGAGCCCAGTGATATTTTTCTTCAACAAACGAATTGCATTGTCCTAAATGTATCCTTTCTTATTCATGAACTAAATCTTTGTTCTTCAGGGACAAATCAAAGAAGTTGGCAGAACAGGCTGCAGCCATCGTCTGCCTGAGGACCCTGGGCATTCCAGAGGGCAAGTTGAGTGAGGAAGGAAATACCCTAGTGCACAAACGCAAGCGGGAGGACAGGGAGTTCTCGAACCATGCAGAAAATGGTGATTGCCTGCCTGCACAGGCTTCCCACAAAAAAGCTCATTTTAGCCAAGATGTTTCAGATGCTGACACTTCCCAGGCATCTTGATATTGAATATTAAAATCAAGAATTTCCATGGTAAATGCAGCAGCTTCTCTGTTCTGAACCTGGTGGGGAAGTCTACCTTGCCTCTGCTGGAGGCATTAAAAACTCCATTGCATACAAGCGTACATGAGAAAAGTCCAGCCTCATTTGTTATTTGCACAGGTGCTTCACATGAACATTGAACTACCTTTAGATTCAATGGACAGCAGCAAGAGACCATTTGCCTGACATGCCTAGAGCAAATGTTAGGACAGATTCAGAGTTTTGGTACATTTTTGAAGGAGAGGGAATAATTTATTGGTCTGTAGTGTCCCATGAATGTTTTATTTTTATTCCTAGATTATTTTACTATATTCTTTGCATACATATACTGAATTTTCACAGCCAGCTGGTAACAAAGGTTTTGTACACATGAACTTTCTTTCTCTTCCACAGCATTATACTGCGTCAGAGTATGAATCAGATTGCATACTTGTTTAAACTCCAGTAAGGACTTGCTTTCAGTTATTTGACCCATTATGCCAGAAAGTGGCCTCAATTTGTTTTCCAGTGCAGCAGTAATGCCATCTGCTTGCATCAATATTGAATTCTGCTGCATTTGAGAGGACTAATCTTACTTCAGTGGGGCAAAAGAAATGCCAAGACAGTATTTTTTCTAAAATTATGCTGCTAAAAAAAGAAGGGCATGTAAAAATAATCTAACTTGGTACTAAGAAAATAACTTTTCTCATGCCTGTCTTGCTTCCAGCTGGGGTTCAGGTGCATCTGAAGCAGCCTTTAGCTGTTGGTCAGGGGTAATTCAGGTTTCCCTGTGGATTTTATTGGGGGTTTTTTATTTTTTTGTTCTGTTTTAAAGGGATCATTGTAGACAATGGCCCAACCAGTTCTCCTAATTTGCATGTATTTTTTCTGTAGGGAAATAATTTAATTTAACCTCAGAATTAATAGTAACTGCTATTCTTGCCTGCTTTTAAATTAAGCAGTTCTACCACAGGAGGACATCATTGCTGGGATTGGAGAGGTTTTCTTTATGTATAATTCAGGTTTGAAACAGTTCTTGCATATTTTATAACCGCAGCCCCTCTTTGTGTTGTTTACTGAATATTTTAAAAATCAGAAAATAAATGTGTCCTCCTCTGTTTTGTTTTGTTTTTTAATTATATGACCATATAGTTCTAATTCACTGCAAAGAAAGGTGCTGTTTTTCTTAGAATATTATCTAATGTACTTAAATATTCTCAAACTGAATCTTATGAATCAACTGAGGGAAGCTAAGAGATTGATGATCTCAAGAGGACAAAACCAGTGATTCTATTCTGTTCTATTCAAGGTATGTATATCTCACTAATATCAATACTGAATCTAAGCAGGTTACATAAATTCAAAAACATACCTGTAAAATCAAGAAAGTCCTACAGAATTATTCAGTCAAGTACTTATTGAAAAGATAAGTTTTCAGTCCTTTACGAAACTTCAGAGAACCAAAAATTGTCTGAGTTTGTACTGGTAAAGAATTCCACAATTTAGTAGCTTGGAAAATAAAAGATCCATCATGAAATTTCTTATACCGGACTTTTTTAACGGATGGAAATCCCAATTGTAAAGTTGAATGAAAACAAGAATTCACTCTGAAAACTGGATAAGCTGTCGACTGTGGAAGAAGAGAAGAATAGTTCCCCTGTAATATGTTAAATACAATGCAAGCCGTCTTAAAGAATATCCGTGCAGAAATTGGTAGCCATTGTAAGCTTATTAACAATGGTGTCACATGATCAGAACGAGAGCAGCCATGGATTATTTTGGCTGCAGTATTTTGTAATAATTGCAGCCTTTTAATTAAACTTAATCCTACATATAAAACACTACAGTGGTACAACTGAGGTAGCACAATACCTTGAACCAGCATGCGAAAGTGTTCAGTAAAAAAAAAAAAAAAAAAGAGATCTTATTGCTCTCAATTATCGTAATTTACAAAATAACTTTGTACTCAAACAACTTATCTGTGGAATCATTGCCAATTGAATATTCAAAATAATACCTAAAACTCTAGAGGATTTTTCAAACCATAACTGTTCTTCTGAAGTCATACTGCAAGGGACCAAAGTAGTATCATTACAAAAATACAATTTTGTCTTGGCTGCATTTAGTTTTAAAAGATGCTGACTAGCCCAAGATTGAATCAGGGCTATACAGTCAGAGATAGTAATCTGTAATCTTGAGAAATCTGATGAAACTGGAATTAAAACAAACATATTATCATCATATGAGCAACCACAGTAACCTGACGTCTCCAGAACTGAGCACAGTGAATTCATAAATACATTAAACATGATCAGAGACAGTAGTGAGCCCTGTGGAACACCAAAGTCTGATCTCCATATGAATGAAAATATATTATTCTTCTTGACATAATGAGTTCTCTTTCTTAGAAAACCTATCCATTTATAAACAGTCGACAAACCTGGTTTGCCTGAACACCCTTCCAAATGTGTCTTCTAAGCTGAGGAATATAAAGTGTAAAATTCACCTGAAAATGATCGGACCAAAGAACAGTTGTCCATTCAGGATCAGAAGTTGAACATCTCTGATTCTGCTTCGACAAAAGAGCAATAATATTGAGCAAATGACCCTTTTCATGTGTTGGTACAAGCTTGTTAACAAAAAACCCAATGAGTCCAAGCAGGAAAACAATTGATCAACTGAAAGGTCCAAGTTGTTAACTAAATGTAAGTTTAAATCCCCAGCAAAGGAAGATGAGTAAAAGTAGCTGAATACTGAGAAACAAAGTCAACAAACTGAGTCTCAATTGTCAACCAGTTTCTTTGCGGTCTATAGATCAACAGAAAATCTAAAGAACCGGAAACGGTGTCATCGCATAATTGACATAGCATCATTTCTAATCCTGGGATAACCATTGAATCTAATAATCTCAAATGGAAAAAACTTTTCTATATTATACCAATCCCTCCCCCTTTTTTCGCTTAACACACACACACACACACACACACAATGTAAGTTCTTGTACCCCGGTGGGCAAACTTCCAGTATGATTGGACTATCCAAATCTGTCAGCCAAGTTTCTCTAATACAACCTAGCCCTACATTATTATCATGTATTAAGTCCCTAATAATCTCTCTCTTCTTACACAAGAACCTAGGTACTGGTTGATTAAAATCATTTTACTCATAAAAAGAAATACCACCAGGATTTCGTGCAAAAATATATAAGACCTTCTTTTAACACTAGATAACCTAAGTCTATTCCCAATAACAACATCTATATGACTATAATCTGGATAATCCTTTCCTATAAAATTGCTCAAATAACTAACTACCTGTCCCATCTTTCAAATGATACTTTTTTGCATCATTGCCTAAACTGACATCCTTAAATCCCTCCCACCCACTCAAAACCTCTTCATTCTCAAAAAAAAACCAAACAATATCTGTAACGGCTTATATGTTTACTCACAAAGTTGCCCACAAAGGGGCACACTAAAGGGCATTACACACCCCTTAGGTGTGCCCCTTCAATGGCATGCCACAGGCGCTGTTGCACTTTGAACTGAAACGCTTAGCTGATGATGTCACCACAGGGGACAGAGCCAACCTCCACTTCCCTGGTTTCTGTGCATGCTAGATAGAGAAAAGCACACAATTCTTGCCCACAGGGTCTCTGGATACACAGTAGATGGAAACAAGCAGATGTAGTACATTCAGTGCTGGTGTACTTTTGAGCTGAAAATACTCGGCTGATGTCACCATAGGGAGCGGAGCCAACCTCCACTTCACTTCTCTGGTTTCTGTGAATTCTAGATGAAGAAAATCACACAGTTCTGCCCACAGCATCTCTGAATACACAGTAGATGTCCAGACAGCTTTTGTAGAAAAAGAAAATAACTCTGGGACAGTAGAATCAACCCATATTCCCAGCCACAGAATAAGAGTTTCAGTGTAATAGAATGCTAAGAAGGCCAGTTCAGAACCAGCATCACAATATATGATATGTTTACATGTATATGTTGCATGTATAGCATATCATCTTTGGTATACATGCAAACTGCAATAAGTGTTGAAAAGGAAAGCACACGTATTCTTTCTCTTCTAAAATTGCTTCTTACACATTAATCTAATAGTGGCAAGCACAAGTGTATATTTATGCCTGTTTCTACTGAGATTTACTCATATTTTGCATCTTGCAAATTACACGGATAATGCCAAGAACACATGTAAACGATCTCTTATAAAATGCTGACTAGCATAAATGTATACACGTTCGTGTGGTGCATACTTTCATTGTGGGTGTGCACATGGGTAGGTTTTTGTGAAGAGCAAGTACACATTCCAGTTGATATCTAGCTAGTGGTGGTCAATGTTTGGGCCCCAGTGCTGCACATCCAGGCTCCATGTTGCTATGCTGGCCATTAGCAACCCTCTGAGCCCCCTTGGACCCCCTCCATCCGTCCCAGCCCGTGAACATTAGTACCTCCACCCCCCTTCACAACATTCCCCACCCCCATCTCAGTAGCTACCCCCCCCCCCCCCCCCCCCCCCCGGCTTACCTTCAAGTCTTGGTGGACTAATAGGGGCAATGGGGACAGGAGCAAATCCCCTTCACTCCTGCCCCTAGTGGCAGTAACCCAAAAATACAATTCACTTTTTAGTAAGTGTCTATTAGTCATCTATCCATCACTTGCATGTGGACCTTTTGATAGCATGGAAACGCTGTCAGACACATCTCACTGTTTACCATGCACCTCGGGCCTAGTTCACCCTTCCAAGATCTGCCCCATGTTGGCACGTACCTCTCAAGAAAAAAGGGAATCCTCATGAATACCACAAACAGTCAAGCAGCAACAATGAGGGTGAAAGCGAGGAGAGTTCCAAACGACCAAGGCAAACAAGGAGTAAGAGTGTCCAAATTATACCGAACAAAGACCCTACACAGGCCGTGTTTCAGCACAAAGCCTTCCTTAGGGGTTGTCGCAGTATAAATGAGATTAACTTCGACTTCGCAGAGTCTTTAAAAAGAAAAAAAAAGCAAAGGTGCTGGATAAATATGCGCTGTAAAGCTTAGGCGACCAAATGAGGGGTTGGCATTTTTTTAAATGATATTGATATGCAGATTCAACCATTTCTGGAAGTGCAGGCATTATGGGTGGTAGTACAAAGCTTGATTTTGTGTGATCTGGATTATTGCAATTCACTGTGCGGTCTTTTTACTAAGCCGCAGTAAAAGGTGGCCTGCGGTAGTGTGGGCATGTGTTTTTGGTATGCACTGGGCCACTTTTTACCGCAGCTGGGTAAAAAGGCTCTTTTTAATGGGGCAGTAAATGGCCATGCACTAAAATTAAAAGTAGCTTGCGACTGTTCACTGTCTGAGCCCTTACCATCACCCATTGACCTAGCAGTAAGGGCTCACGCGCTAGATGCGTGGTAATCATGCAGCGCACGCCAGTGTAACTGCACTGTCGATTACTGCTGGGAACGCCTCTGCAATAGAAAATAGAAAAATATTTTCTAATGCAAGAAATAGCATACGCCAACTTCAATATTACCACCGGGTGGGTGCGCTAACCGGACGGTAGTGTCGATTTGGTGCATGCTACATGCACAGTAGCCCTACTGCTGCTTTGTAAAAGGGCCCCTGTATGTATTAAGTATTGGATCCAGCAGTTAAGCTAGTCACAACTACTGTTGTCAGCATTTCACTGGCTCCCAATTCAGCAACAGTGCCATTTTAAATTGTTGGTTTTAGTTTTTAAGACTCCACATGATCACCTGCTGAAGTGAGAAGCGCTTTCCGAGTATCAGTCCTCAAGAACTCTAAGGTAATTAGTTGAAATTGCCCTCAGTGGTAGAATTGTGGCAGGTTAAGTGGAGGCCAGAAGACAGGAATAAAATCCCTATGGAATGGAAAGGTGTGGCTAGCTTGGAAGTGTTTAGAAAGAGATTTAAATTGTATTTATTTCCCTGAGGGAATTGGGAGCAATAGTTTTATTGTGGCCTACTTCAGCTTTTATGTATTCTGTTTCTCTTAATTGTTTTATTATTTTATACACAAGCTTGAATGCTTTCTCTCATGAAAATGGTTTATAAATGTCTTATAAATAAATACACCTGATTTTCATTGCCAAAGCAAGGCAGTGTACAGAACACAATAGCGAGGATGAGCTATTCCATTGGACACGTAGTTACCTTGGCTGCAAAATTTTGTACACTGTCTTCCTTGCACTATGACATTTTGCAAGCAACTAGTTTACAGCACGTTTTATGTTTTTTAAAGCTGTTAATGCACAAACCCAATTTCTAACAGACACATTGCCTGCCGGTCTAAGTCTGCCTGTTGCAGACAGAACTGTTTTTTTATGAGTCCTTTGCAAACCAATAAGCCACATAAATTTTTACAGCCACAGTGACAGTTGCTCTTGCTATGAGGCAAGTGGCTATGAGCTTCATATTTTCTCTTCAATCTGGATTTAAAGTCCCAGGCATCAGCCCCTCTTCTCATGTAGATTCATTCCTGAGACAGAGGGTGGGTTCAGCCCCTGCACATATACCTGAGTCCTTCCTACAACAGGGCTGATTTTCCTGAATAACTTTTTCTCTCCAGATCCACTGACAATGAAGCTCATAAATTTGGGATTAATCATGCAAAGAATACTCCTCTTCCCCCCCCCCCCCCCCCCAGGCTTCAGTAGTAGTATAGCCAGCAGCTACACATAAGGCCATGCTACCAGCAGGGCCGCTTTTACCAAGGGCCCAGTCACCCAGTTGTCCATTAGTAAAACAAAGGAGCAATAGAAGGGCCATCGTACTATAGGGTCAGGGATACCATGGCTTGAGCCAAAGCACTCAGGAAAGCCTTGCTGGTCCCATGTCTTGTTCCTGATGTATACAGAATACAGTGGGACGGAACTAGCAGAGCCTTCATGAATACTTGGACTTGAAGGCTCCATAGTGCTTGGTACTGGTGTTTCATGTATTGCTGCTGCAGGCCTGGAGGCACAGCAGTAGTGGGTCACAATGGCAGCAGAAGGGTGGAAGGTAGGTTTGAGGGGAAATACTGGATTGGTAGAGAGAAAGGGTGATGTTGAACCTGGGGAGGAGAGGTGAAAGAGGAGGAAAGCAAGTGTGATGCTGGATGGGTGAGAAGGAGGGAAGAGAGGAGGAGTAATACTGGACCAGGAGACAGGGTGTGTGGGGGAAAGGGGTACTATTGGACTGGACGAAGTGGGGGGGGGGGGGGAATTGCACTGCTGGACTGAGGAGGCCCCATAGGTAGTTAAAGCAGCCCTGACTGCCAGTGACAAGAACTGCAGCACAAGTAGAAACCAAGGCAGTAGCTTGGGACTCAAGCAGCTGTGAGAGCCACAGATGAGGTAAACCATAGCACAGACAGCTGAAGAGTGGCCTTTCCTCTCCCTATGCATCTGATAGTATCTGGCGTTCAGGCATGCCCCAGTGGCTAATTGCACACAGCAGCAGCAGTCAGTTCTGGCAATCCTCGCAGCAGCTGCATGCACTGAAGGTTCTGTTGCAATCCTGTTTCCCTCCTTAGCCCCTGACTAATAGGACAAAAGGAAGTCAAGGTCAAAGGAGAGAGTGGGAACTCAGGGCCTTCAGCACATGCACATGCATCATTTTTGAGGCCCAAAGCACCATACTCTATTGTTACTGCAGGCTGGCCCATAATCCTACAAGTGCAACAATTGCTGAAATTTCTGTGATGATGAACAGGGATATAAGAGAGAGGTGTCACATTTTCAAAGCTGGAACTAGGTTTGTGAGCCCTTGGGCCACTGTCGAGGAGCGGCAGTGGCACACAAAACCACCCCACACCGGAGACTAGGCAGAACAGGACTGGAACCCTGAACTGGAGTTGCAGCAGAGGCAAACAAGCAGGAATAAGCAGAGCAGGAACAGTTAAACTTCACCTGCACTTGGCCGCCTTTCACCAGGAGTTGAGCCCCTGACTGCAGGTGGCCGGCAGGACTTACTGGGCAAGGCAGGCCTGGATACCCACTTGGCTGAACCAGGACTGAGGGTCAGAGGGGAAAGGAACAAACAGGGGCAGCAGGGAAAGCTAAAGGGCAGGACTGAAAGCTGCAAGCAGCCACTGAAACAGGGAACAAAACACTGATAAGTCACAGAACTGAAAGCTGCAGAGCAGCCACAAAGACACAAACAGACAAAGACTAAACACAAAACTATAACCCAGAGACAGGACAACCTAATCTAAACTACACACAGCCTAACTAGAAACAAACAAGAATCTCAGGCAAGACCTTAAACAGAAGTGCAACAAGCACCAACATACCAGGGCCTAAGGCGATGCAAAGGCAGAGAATTTCCAACTGACTAATAAGCCCCGCAGCAGCTGAGGTTCACTGCAGCAATCACCAGGCAACTACAGGTGCTGTGTAGGTTCAATCCAAGCAAGCAAGTCTAGCAGCCCGGAAGATCCAGACTGGGCTGAAATCTGGACCGGGTGACAATAACCAGACAGTCCATTGCAGCAACCAGGTCTGGCCACCAGATGGCGAGAGGAAGGAGAGCATGAAACATGGGCACAAGCGTGACAAGAGGAACTTGGGGGAAGAGAGAGGAAAGAGAGTGATGGCAGATGTTGGAGGGTAGAGAAGAAACAGGAAAGTGATGGAAAATTTTTCGTGGGTATGGAAGAAGTTGCCATGAGATTACCGTGGGGATGAAAGAGGTTACCATGGGATTCCCACAAGAGTGTAGTCAAAAATCTTTGGTGACTCCCGAATAAGGTTTGGAATGCACTGAATGAAACAACTGGAGTGCCAGAAAGAGGCAGTTGGAACATCAGACTGAGGCTGGAATATTCATTGGTTAAATAGTGAATACCATCCAAAAACACACAGGAGGCTGTTGGGGTTGGGAGGAAACAGGCCGGCAAGCAAGTAAATAATAGAGTTGACTCCTGCAGATACGGATGGGGCTGGAGGAGATTGTGGGGATGGAATGGATCTTAGTGGGTATGGGTTAGATTCTGGGGTTAGGTGAAATTTCTATCCCCGTGCAGCTCTCTAGTGTATGGGTTAGATTCTGGGGTTAGGTGAAAATTCTATCCCCGTGCAACTCTCTAGTGTAAAGGAGAAGGGAGATGGCAGATGCTGGATAAGAAAGAAGGCTTTGTGGTCTGTCACAGCAGCGATCCAGACAGGCAGCCAAGTAGTGGCATCGAGGCCTTTCCTCTGGTATGAACACTGGAAGTTACATCAGAGGAGGCGGGACACCCAGACGAAAGGCTCCAATACTGCCACAAGGCTGCCTGTCTGGCTCACTGCTATTACCTGAGACAAACAAACAAGTACAGAAGACTGCCGGGAAGGGGGGAAAACAGAGGAAGTGAAAGGGAGCGGTGCAGGACATGTAGAAGACTGAGGGAAGGGGAGAAGAAGAGGGAGAGCTGCGGGGGAGAAAAGAGAAGAAACTGGATTCAGGGAAAATGCTAGCAAAAGGCTGCTAGATTTTTACTCATACAATGCATGCGGTATATATGTGTGCGCATTACATCAGTTTTTTTTCCTTTGCTCTATGATCTCTGTACATTATCTGCATGGTTACACATGTGTGCATTATTCCTGGATTCTATATATGCGACTAGAGTTCCACACGTAAATTAGCGTGCGTAGTCAATTTGTGCATGGAACTTAATTGGGTAACAAGCCAATCGGCACTGATAACTGGATGCTAATAGTTATCTCTACTAATTGGCACTAATTACGATTTCCGTTCATAGCTCACTAAGCGTATTCTATAAAGCAATGCATGTAAATCGGACCGTGTGGAACTCAAAAGGGGTGTGGTCATGGGAGGGGCATAGGCAGGTTGTGGGCGTTCCTAAATTTTATATGCAGTGTTATAAAGTATGTCTGATCCGTACCTAAATTAGTTGTGTGCTGTTACACCAGGTTTACTCGGCCATGACTAAATTTAGTTGCGGAAACAGGAGCTGTGAATATTCTATAAACCGTGCATAGCACTAAGCACATTTTTTTTGCCAATTTTTTAGGTGCCATATATCTAATTCCCCTCTATCCCCTGGATTCTATATAGCGTGACTTAAGTTGTGCGTGAAAATCCAGTTGTATTCTGTATGCACACAACCTAATTAGCTAACAAGCCAATCAGTGCAGATAATTGCCAATTAACAAGCAATTATTGACACTAATTGGCATTAATTGGAATTTATGTGCACAACTAAGTGTATTCTATAATGTGATGCAAGTAAATTGTAAGTCACATAGTTGAAAAGAGGGGAGTGAAATGGGCAGGTCATGAGCATTTCTAAAATTTATACATGTTGTTATAGAATACACCTGGTCTGCACCTAGTTTAGGTTTCAGGATTTACACCAAGTTTTACTTGGCATAACTGCCCGTGACTAAATTTAGTCATGCGATTGGATGCTTGGCGTACTCTATAAACCTCGTGGAAATTTAGGCTTATTCTATAAAGTACACCTAAATTAAGGCGTACTTTATAGAATACGCTTAGGTGTATTTCATTTCAGTGCTGATTTTTTTTTTAGGTGCGATATATAGAATCTAGTTCTATATGCATAAAAATACAGTAAATGCACAGTTGACTGAATATCTCCACTATACCTATAGTTGTTGATGCATTTGCTACTGTAGCAGCCCCCTTGTGGGTTGGGGCTGAGGGTTATCCCAGAGGTGAGTACAAAATCAATAGGAGGTGTCTATGGCCAAATTTGCATTTTTCCCCTCTTAACTTAACTCACAGCACAAAGACTGAGGGGTTCCACCTCTAGGGAGCATAATAACCTTTAAACAAAAAATTAGTAGGCAAAAAAATAACTGGAGGCAGTAATCATTTAAAATCAAACTCCCTTTAGGGGCACTCCAATAATGAGTACATAAGAACATACGAGTAGCCATACTGGGTCAGACCAATGGTCCATCTAGCCCAGTATCCTGTTTCCAACAGTGGCCAAGCCAGGTCACAAGTACCTGGCAGAAACCCAATTATCATTAACATTCCATGCTACCAATCCTGGGGCAAGCAGTTGCTTCCCCATGTCTGCCTCAATAGCAGACTATGGACTTTTTCTCCAGGAATTCGTCCAAACCTATTTTAAACCCAGATATGCTAACCACTGTTACTACATCCTCTGGCAAAGAGTTCCAAAGATTAACTATTCGTTGAGTGAAAACATATTTCCCCTATTTGTTTTAAAAGCATTTCCATGTAACTTCCTCGAGTGTCCCCTAGTCTTTGTACTTTTGGAACCAGTAAAAGTTGATTTACGTCTACTTGTTCTACACCACTCAGGATTTTGTAGATCTCAATCATATCTCCCCTCATCTGTCTCTTTTCCAAGCTGAAGAGCCCTAACCTCTTTAGCCTTTCCTCCTACAAGAGGAGTGCCATCCCCTTTATAATTGTGGTTGCTCTTCTTTGAGCCTTTGAGATAATGGGAGCAGAACTGAATGCAATACTCAAGATGTGGTTGCACCATGGAGCGATATAAAGGCATTTTAGTATTTTTGGTCTTATTCACTATCCCTTTCCTAATAATTCCTAGCATCTTGTTTGCTTTTTTGGCCGCTGCTGCACACTGAGCAGGAGATTTCAGCATATTATCTACAACAACACCTAGATCTTTTTCTTGAGTGCTGACCTCCAAGGTGGACCCTAGCATCAGGTAACTATGATTCGGATTATTCTTTCCAATGTATATTACCTTGCATTTGTCCACATTAATTTTCATTTGCCATTTGAAAGCTCAGTCTTCCAATTTCCTAAGGTCTTCCTGCAATATTTCACAGTACACTCATGTTTTAACAACCTTGAATAGTTTTGTATCATCTGCAAATTTAATCACCTCATTGTTCCAATAAATATGTCAAATAGCATTGGTCCCAATACAGATCCCTGTGGCACTCCACTGTTCACCCTCCTCCATTGAGAGATGTGACCATTTAACCCTACCCTCTGTTTTCTGTCCAATAGCCAATTCCTAATCCACACCAGAACCATACCTCCTATCCCATGACCCTGTAATTCTCTCAGAAGTCTCTCATAAGGAACTTTATCAAAAGCTTTCTGAAAATCTAAATACTCACATCAACCAGCTCACTTTTATCCACATGTTTATTTATGCCTTCAAAGAAATTAAGCAAATTGGTGAGGCAAAATTTCTCTTGGCTGAATCCATGCGGATTCTGTCCCATTAAACCATGTTTGTCTATGTGTTCTGTACATTTTATTCTTTATAATAGTTTCCACTATTTTCCCCAGCACCGACGTCAGGTTTACCAGACTGTAATTTCCCTGATCATCCCTGGAACCATTTTTAAAAATCAGCGTCACGTTGGCCACCCTCCAGCCTTCAGGTACTATGGACAATTTTAATGACAAGTTACATATTACTAACAGGAGATCAGCAATTTCATGCTTGAGTTCTTTGAGTATAAAAGAAGAATAATGAGAAATAATAGGCAAACTGTCCAGAAAATCAATGTAAATTGGTTGCAAGAAATATCATATCACTTCAAAGATAAGGTTTTAGGTCATCTTTGTGTAGTTTCATGCACTTCAAATTCCAACATTGTACTTTCACAGATTGTAATAGTAAAATGCTCCTTACTCTTAAAGATGGTTCCTTCAGTGTTTTTATTTTTCTCTGCCTCCCTCAGCTACGATGTAGCTCTTTTCTCCTCTTCAGTGTATATATTGGGGCATCGGTCAAGCCTTGTGGTTCTCATCTCATAGGGGTTAACAACAGGGTTTCTGTGCTCTTCTGTTCTCCATTTACTGCTCTCTGTTGTCAACAGCTTCACTCTGTTTTCTCTGACTGAGGTTCACAATCCAGTCTTCCTGTATCTAGACCTACTGCCTTATTGCATGCTATGTCTCAGATGGGCAGCTGTGGGTCACACTGACCTCCTCTGATGAATTCACTTAATATGAGATCAGTTCTTTCCTCGGTGCATCAGCAGACAGCTGAGGGTAAAGCTGGCATTCCCTCTGCTTGATTTTTTCACTTCCATTCCCTTAGAGGAATAGACGGGTATCTCTAGCATTTAGCGCATGCTTATTTTTTTAGTGCATGCTAAAAACTCTAGCTTACCTTTATAGGCGCACTAAGTCTTCTGGTGAGTCCTCTACATGATCCTTGTTGGACACCCTCTGAGGAAGAAGGCCTGGCTCCTTTCTTGTACTTAGGTTTTTATACTTCTCAAAAGTTGAAGCTCAGGTACAATTGGGTTATTTTTTGAGAATTATTATTATTTGGATTTTGCTCACATCTTTTTCAGTACTAGCTCAAGGTGAGTTACCTTCAGGGTACACTGGGTATTTCTCAATCCCTAGATGGCTCACAGTCTAATTTTGTACCTGAGGCAATGGAGGGTTAAATGACTTGTACACAAGGAGCAGTTGCAGGATTTGAACCAGCCACTGCTGGATGTCAAGACAGGTGCCCTAACCACTAGGCCACTCCTCCACTCCAGTTGACGCCTACATTGATTAGCACCTTACCCAGAATGGTCCTACTGCCACTGCACAGGAAGGTACATTTGGAGTTCTGCTACACCACATACTGAGCATTCAGCACCACCACCTCTCCGTAGCTCTGGTGGAATATTGCATCACTATAGGGCACAGATTTGTAAATATTTGATTGTGTGTCCTGTATTTTGTATTACTTTCTTAGGGCTCCTTTTACGAAGTAGTGCTAACGATTAGCATGTGCTGAATGCAAAGAAGCCCATGGGAATTGAATGGGCTTCTTCGCATTCAGCTCACCGCTAATCGTTAGCGCTACTTTGTAAAAGGAGCCCTTAGTGAGGAAGAGGACCCTGTTTACTAAGGTGCACTAGTGTTTTCAGCGCATGTACAAAATTAGTGCATGCTGTGTAGGTGTCCATAGGAATATTGTGGGCACCTTCATAGTTAGCGCATACTAATGGTTAGCGTGTGCTAAAAACACTAGCTCACCCTCTAGAACGACGTAATAATAGGGCCCTAGCTTATTTTAAAAATGTATGGTATGTCTAAGTGAGGTATAATTTATGTTTTGGGTGGATTTGTTTCCAATTTAGGAGGCATACAAAAATACATACACAATTTAAATCAGTTACAATTTAAAAAAAACAAACATAACCAGAATAAAACAGCAGATTAAAGGTAAATCCATATAATACTAAAATAAAACCAGGAATTCAGCTGTGGTGAAAACCTTCCTCAAAAAGCACCTCCACGCTTCTATATGCCGGTTGTAAGAAAAGCCAAAATTTCAGTATTGCAGAGATTAACTGTTGCAAAACTTGGCCTCCAGCAGCAGAAGATGATGTGTTTAAATGCTTCTCCTGCTGCCAAGGCCTGATCAGGTGACTGAAAAACAAAAATGGGATACACTGTGGCAACATTCCTGGAGGAAAGTTCAGTGCTCCTTTAACTTCCCACTAGCCTCAGTAAAGACTTGCCTTAAACTTAGAGTTATTTGGCAGTGGGAGTAGGGAGGTGAGTCTCACATCCTCCCCCCCCCCCCCTTACTATGGAGGAGCCTTCTGCAACATTTAGCACTGAGCCAGCAATTTGAACGTATGTATGCCGCAGGTCCCAGTAATCACATTACCATCACCTAATGACTACCCTTAGGGGTCATACTAGCTGGGACCTAGAGGGTTTCATGGTTTGTGGCTCCTGGCTAAGAACTATAGTTGTAGAGAGGAAAAGGATATAAAAATAGGGATAACCATTGGCAGTTGTGAATGAAGATTCATAGCTCTATAGTCCAATAGAAGCCAGTTCCAATGAAGATAGAAACTGAAAGGAGCAGAGGGAAGCTACTGGGCTAAAAAAAAAATCCACCTGTTTGCCAAAGAATGTCAAAAGAGAAAGCACCACAGCATTCTAAAATTAAAAAGGCAAGCCTCTCTATTATGTTGCAGTGAACATTAGCTGGAAGAAAAGGTTAGAATACTGTGGTGATACAGTGAAATAAATATCTCCACTATTCTGCATGTGGCATAAAATCACAGTGTGTTGGGATCTTTTGAGTTTTGTCCACTGTAAGACTGGTATGAGATTACCACACAATCTTTCTACTCCCATGGATTCAGTTTTGCATTGACAGGTTGGAGGAAGTAGGGTGAACTTGTTCTTAACCCCCCCCCCCCCCCCCCCCCCCCCCCCCCACACACACACACAGCCAGACTTAGGAAATTAGCACCAAATTCATGGATAAAAAGTACCTATGTACGTTGTAGCTATGAGGGTAGCATGAAGATTGACCACTATTTGTGTTAATTGTCAGAAATTAAGAAAAATACCATAAAATAATAAATGTGAAGTTATTTCTAACATATCAAATACAATATTTTTGTTTAGTTTCTTAATTGTGTTTAAAAAAAATAATAATAAAGAATTAAAGTTTTTAAAAAACTAGTGATGCAGGAATTACCACTATTGTTAGCAGAATCTGTGGTACTTCAGGAGTCAAATACCACACACCAGAATGAGAAAGAAGTCTTCTTTATTTGCCAGCAAACAAAGTAGGACATCAGCGCTAGACCTCTCCTTCTCTTCAGCTCTCTGTGTCTTCTCTCTCTGTGTCCTGCGTCTCCTGTCTCGGCTCCTTCTCTAACGTAAGCTGCTTCTGTTCTCATTTATATAGGATCCTAAACCCCTCTAGCCCCCCTTTCTCACCAGATGGTAAGGAATAGATTGATAACCCTGTCTTGAACTAATTATCTCTACACATTTACTCAAAATATCAGTTACATAGGTTTCAGATATTTCCTAAACTGACCTACGACCTGGGGCCTCTCAAACTAGACAATGTGGCACCTATCTCCTGCATTTTATTATTATTAAATTCTCAGATTCCCAGCTAACTTCATACTAACTGGGCTCTGGCATTCATTAAGGGGCCAAGGGGCCAGTCTTGCTTAATGGCACACAGACATGGTTTGTTATTACTTTCAGGAGTCCAGTCCTACATTTAGCTATAATCAATCAAGGAGAAGAGTTGACTTTTCCTGACCTCTTTCACCTAGCTAGGACTGCGGATAATTCAAACCAGATGATCTCTTAAACTACAGACAAATCTCACTTGAAAGTCAGACACTGAATTGAAAAGATATTTTACATAGAGAAATAGAACTTATTAATTAAACAGAATAAAACATATTTTAAAATAAGCAGAAATCAGAATTCCTTATAAGACAAAATCTAAATTATCAAGAATATTTAAACAGCATTTAGCCTAATCTTTTAAAACTGCCTGCTTGCTGATCCCCTCGAGACTGTCCAGTATGCCTTGCTTAGAATGGCATCCAGATGTGGTTTATTATTATGCCTATGAACTAGCATTAACAATCCATCACTCAAAAAGGGACAAAGAAAGTTTTATTTCTCGCTGACCTTTCTAACCTCTAGTCTAGCAAAAGCTAGACATTTGAGTAATTAAAACCAGATGGCATTCTACCACTTTCAGGACTGAAACAAAGTTAAACAGAATTAGCAAATTAATATGATTTCTCTGTCCAGGCTGCCTCATTCCCCCCTTTGAGACTAAAATCAGCTTATGCAGAGATAAGTCTCACAACTCAAACTCTGGGGACTATAGTGATCCCAACTCCATACATTCCAACAGTCTGTGCTAGTCACAGATTACTCTAATATAATGTTCTCAGTCTTTGAGTTCTTATACCAGTTGGGATAGAACCTCAACTGACAAGGATCAAGCTCTCGAATTCCAGGAAAGCCAAAATCAGGCAAGAAGGAGTCTCAGTATGAAGCCGAATTCCAGCAGCTCCTGCGGTATGCAGTTGACCCTTCTCCTCAGCTAATAGATTCTCTGGTTCGGGTCAAGCGCAGCTTCAATGGCTCCGCGGGATCACTTTCTGCTCTCCACTGTTTAGACTCCGACTGATCCGTGCTGGGCTCAGTCTTGTCAGCAGACTTGATTCGAGACCAATGGACCCATGGAGTTATCCCTGCGACCTTCACAGCTGTAGGGGTAGAAAGCAAAACAGTAAAAGGTCCTTTCCACCGGGGCCCCAAGGGCTGGAGCCTCCAGTCTTTCACCCAAACTCTATCCCCTGGCAGGAAGGAATGTACCTGAGCCTGAAAGGGGACAGGGTTTATTTCTCTCACATAAGACTGAAGCTCAGAAATTATCCGGCCCAAGAGGGCTACCTGCTCCTGCACCTGGGCAGACCCTAAAGTCCCTATGTCTCCCTTAATTCCCTGCAAAATGGCTGGGGGCTTCCCATACACAATTTCAAAGGGAGAGAGGGCCGTTCCTTTAGTTGGGGTGCATCGGAGGCGGAAGAGGGCTAGTGGCAGTGCCTGTGGCCATTTCAGTTGGGTTTCCTGACAAATCTTTGCTAGGCTATTTTTCAAGGTTCTGTTTGCCCGCTCAACCTGCCCTGAACTTTGGGGACGGGTAGGCACAATGCAATTTCCAGGTAATGCGCAATGCGCGGGACAGGGCCTGAAGTGTGGCTTCAACAAAAGCGGGACCATTATCTGAGCCTATGGCAAGGGGCAGTCCATACCTGGGGATGACATCCCTAAGGAGGGCTTGAGTTACTTCTGTAGCTTTCTCAGTGACTGTAGGGTATGCTTCCACCCACCCAGAGAAAGTGCAGACCATGACCAAGAGGTATCGGAGCCTACCGCTCCTGGGCATTTCTGTGAAGTCTATAACTAGGGACTCAAAGGGTGTTAGTCCTCTGGACTGAACTCCTGGTGGAATACGGGGTCCCTGACGAGCATTATTCTGGGCACAGAGAGTACATCGGGCAGAGGCAGTGGCAACCAGACTATCCAATCCTTCCAGGACCACTACTCAACTGAGTAGGCGGGCTAGTGCTGTTTTCCCTAAGTGTGACAGGTCATGAGCTTGAGACACTACAGGCCAAGCTAGATGGCGTGGCACCAGAACTCTGGTATCAGGGAGATGTAACCAGCCATCAGGTCTCCTTACTGCCCCTTCTTCTTGAGCCCATTTCTCTTCCATTTGGGTATACATAGGCGTCCATTCTTGCAGTCAAATTTGGAACAGGGGGGTCACAGTACCTGCTGGGGGTCCTCGAGCAGCTTCCTTGGCCACCCGATCAGCATGGCGATTCCCTCGGGCCACTGGAGTATCTGTCCTTTGGTGTCCCCGGCAGTGAATGACAGCTACCTTTTTAGGGGCCCAAACGGCATTTATGAGTCCCTTTTCCTTATACAAAGCTCCATGAGCGTGTAGAGTTGTGAAGGCATACTTGGAATCAGTATAAATGTTGGTCACCAGTCCTGCTGCTAGCTCCAGAGCTCGTATGAGGGCCACAAGTTCTGCTTTCTGGGCTGAAGTTCCTTGGGGCAGGGCTCTTGCTTCTATCACCTTGTCCTCTGTCACCACAGCATAGCCTGCCAATCGCTTGGAGTTCTCCACGTAACTGCTTCCATCTGTGAAATAAATTACATCTGGATCCCTCCAAGGAACATCTTTAAGATCTGGTCGACTGGAGTACACTTCATTCATGGTTTGGATACAGTCATGATCCGGTGGTCCCTCAGATGCTGGCAAAAGAGTGGCGGGATTGAATGTAGCCACTGTTTCCAGGTGTATCCGTGGATTCTCACATAAGCTGGCTTGGTACTTAACCATGCGGCTATTTGTAAACCAGTGGTTGCCCTTGTACTCCATGAGGGTGAGAACTGCGTGGGGGACTTTGACAACCAGTTCTTGCCCCAAGGTCAACTTGTCAGCTTCCTGGACCAGTAAAGCTGTTGCTGCAATGGCCCTCAGGCAGGCTGGCCATCCTTTAGCCACTCCATCCAGCTGTTTAGACAGGTATGCAACAGGCCTCTGCCAGGATCCCATCATCTGGGTCAGCACACCCAGAGCAACCCCCTGTCGCTCGTGGACATACAGTGAGAAAGGTTTCTCCACATCAGGAAGACCTAACGCAGGGGCTTGGAGTAGGGCTTTCTTTATAGCGATGAAGGATTGTTGAGCAATAGGTCCCCATTCAAATGGTTCCTTTTCACCCCCCTTTGTGGCCTGGTAAAGGGGTTTCGCCATCAGTTCAAAATTTGGAATCCAAATTCTGCAGAATCCGGCTGCTCCCAGAAATTCCCTAACTTCCCTTCTGGACTTGGGTTGGGGAATTGCAGCAACCGCTTGCTTCCTACTGACATCCAGTCTCCGACTTCCCTGGGAAATGCAGAAGCCCAGATACTTCACTTCTGACTGACAGAGTTGGGCCTTCGAGCGTGAGACCTTATAGCCCGCATCCAAGAGTAACTCCAGCAATTCTCTGGTAGCCTCGACACACTCTTCCTGGGTCACTGCTGCAATCAGGAGGTCATCTACATACTGGAGTAAAACTCGCCTGGAAGGCTCAGATTTAAAAGTCTTAAGGTCTTGTCCTAGGGCAGTCCCAAAAATGGTAGGGGAGTTCTTGAACCCCTGTGGCAGGCGGGTCCATGTATACTGAAGCTTCCGTCCTGTTACTGGGTTTTCCCATTGAAAGGCGAAAAGCAGTTGACTGGCGGGGGCCACCCGAATACAAAAGAAGGCATCTTTTAGGTCTAGTGTCGTGAAATGGGTAGCTCCAGAAGGTATCAATCCAAGCAGGACATATGGATTAGGCACTACAGGGTGTAATAAAATAGTGGATTTGTTGACCACTCGTAAGTCTTGGACTGGCCGGTAGTCCTCAGTCCCTGGCTTCTGGACTGGCAACAGCGGCGTATTCCATGGAGACTGGCAAGGTCGAATAATTCCATGGGATAACAGACGATTCAGATGTGCTTGAATCCCTTCCAGAGCCTTTCGGGGAATTGGGTATTGGCGAAGATGGATTGGCCGGGCACTTGGAAGTAAGTCTACATGGACAGGGGGAATATTTCGGGCCAACCCTGGGGGATTATCTTCAGCCCATACCCCATTGACCTGGAAGCTGTCGGCCAGGGGTAGGTCAACTTGGCCATGCGACTGATGCAGCCGCCATTCTTCTTCAAGGGGGCAGCAGAAACTCAATATGCCCTTAGGGCTGGATGTCGGGGGCCGAAAGGAGACCGAAGTCTGGCCATCAGAGTCAAAGGAAATTTGGGCCCTAAGCTTGGACAGCAGGTCCCGGCCTAACAAAGGGATTGGACAGTCTGGCATATACAGGAATTCATGAGTGACTGTGTGTGAGCCTAATTGGCATCTACGGGTCGTCAGGAAGGGCCTCCGGTCCTGCACCCCCGTGGCTCCCACCACTCAGACAGTTTTTCCAGACACAGGCGCTAATCGCTCCGTCACAACAGAGTGTTCAGCTCCTGTATCAATCATGAATGGAATTGAGCGGCTCCCTATGGTTAGCTTGACCATGGGTTCCTGGGAGCCCAGTTTGTAGGAACCCGGTCTGTCCTATTCATCCCATTCTGCCATCTCGGCTATCCCAATGATGTCAGATTCAGAAGGCTCATACCTTCCCTCTCGAACTCGGCCTCGGCTTCCTCTATCTCCTGGTCCCCTTCTCGGTCCCTGGTG
The DNA here is from genome assembly GCF_901765095.1 of Microcaecilia unicolor. Taxonomy (NCBI): domain Eukaryota; kingdom Metazoa; phylum Chordata; class Amphibia; order Gymnophiona; family Siphonopidae; genus Microcaecilia; species Microcaecilia unicolor. The sequence goes on along the minus strand of NC_044035.1, from coordinate 296,341,013 downwards.
CTTCTGGGGGCATTCATCTTTCCAGTGCCCTCTTTCCTTGCAGTAGGCGCACTGGTCCCTCTCCAATCGTGGTCTGGGATTCTCCCCTCATGGCCGGGATTGATTGAAGGAATCTCGAGGCCGGGCTGGCGGTCCGGGGTCCCACTTCGGCTTCCCATTGGCTGGAGGTCGACCTCGGTTAAGGGTGGAATTAGTAATGGCTGCCGCCAAGAGGTCGGCCTTCTTCTGCATCTTCCGGTCTGCCTCTCGGCGCATCTCCTGATCCCTATTAACGAAAACCTTTGTTGCAATCTCAATTAGCTAGGTGGTATTCATCCCTGCGAATCCCTCCTGATGCTGCAGCTTCTTCCGGATATCTGGCATACTGTGGGCCACCAATGCACTATTCACCATTCTCTGGTTTTCTAGTGCCTCAGGGTCGAATGGGGTGTATGTTCTGTAGGCTTCAATTAGTCGCTCTAAAAAGGCCCCAGGGGATTCAGTTGCCCCTTGGAGAATTTCAGAGACCTTTGCCAGATTAATGGGCCTCTTTATGCCTTTCTTCATACCTTCCAGCAAGTCCCGGCAATAGCCAGACAACAGTTCATAGTGCTGCCCGTTATTTGAATCCCAAGCTGGAGCTGCGCGAGGGAATCGAGCTTTAACCCATTCCTCTGGGTCCTGGGTCCCCTCGGGGACACGCGTTCGCGTGATGGCCGCAGCATTTTGTAAAATCTTCCGCCTCTCCTCAGTTGTGAAGAGGGTCAGGAGGAGCTGTTGACAATCAGTCCAAGTTGGATTATGGGTGGCCATAATACTAGCCACTAGGTCCACCACTGCCTGAGGCTTTTCAGTATAAGAGGGGTAATGCGTCTTCCAATTCAGGAGATCAGTGGTTGTGAAGGGTACATACTGGTAGGCCTGTATAACCTGACCCTGATTATTAGGATCCGGTCGAGTGGTGGTTACCTGACGGAGGGGCAGAGCTCTCGAGGAGGTGGGAATACAACCTGAGGTAGAGTGAGGAGCTACCCCCTTATCATGCTCAAAGGTGATTGCAGCGGGTCTAACCCGTTCAGGGGAGGTGTGTTGAACCCCTGAGGGATGGGGAGGGGTACTCATAGGCTGAGAGGTGATCACAGGTGATTCAGTCCATTGAAAGGGATGCTGGGCCCCTGATGAGTGGGAAGGGGTACTATAGGGAGAGGCTGGGCTGTCGGGAGTTGAGGAGTCAGGGAGTGGGGCCCAAAGCGGGTCATGGGAGGTTAACATGGAAGGATGTGGCAGAGGAGGGTAGATGCTGGCTGAAAAGTCCAACCTAGGATGTGGCGGGGTTTGCACAGAAGGGGAGGAACTATCCGGAGAAGCCTGTGCTGGAGAGGCTTGGGCTGGACGCCGTGGGCAGCACTATGAACTGGGGGGGGGGGGAGTGGAACCCCAACAATGGGCCATAAGGTGGTGGCTCAAGATCTGAGGGGTCATCAGAGAGTATGGGTTTCTCGGACAGGGTAGGGGCGGAAGCCACCAATTGGATGGTGGGCTTCCTGGGACTCTTTCCCTCCTCCAGTTTAGATTTTCTAATAATCTTTCTTTGAACGCGGCCCAGCATGAACTTTACCGGGGATCCCATATAGGTTTTTAACCAAGAGGGAGGGTCAGTGACAAGGCTGTCCCAGGAATCTATATAGGGGAGTTGTTCAAGATATCCTGGTACTTAAACTTAAAGTCTGTCCATAATCATTAACTAAAAATCCTTTCTTAAAATTCTTAAGCATACAATCTAGGGGAGTACCAGTTTGACTAGACGATGTCCCCCCACCATAATGCTTACAGTTACAACACACAGAAAGGAAGGGAAATTTTTTGGAAGTGTGGTAAGGGGTCCACACGTCCTGAGACACAAGGTAGACAAACAACAATCGCTTCTGTCGCTGGCCAGTTGAACTCGCGTTAACTGGAACCGCAGCTATAAGAAGTCCACACTCATTTAACATTCATACATCACACACACTGTACAAAAAATCCCACCCAACAATTTCAGATTTTTCCAGATACAGATAAGCTCTGACCGTTTCCCTGCTAGTCCCCACTAGACTAGAAGGTACTAAGGCCTTCGCTGAGAGTTGATCAGACTCCCCTTCCCTCAACTTTTGAGGGGCTGATTACAGTTTCCTAGGATTACAATACAGAATACAGAATACAAAATACATACCCGGTCAGTGTTCCTCAGTCAGTTCTTTTCTTGGGCCCCAGAAATTTATGCAGGATTCGTATCCCACTTCTGACACCAGGAATTGATGCAGGAATTACCACTATTGTTAGCAGAATCTGTGGTACTTCAGGAGTCAAATACCACACACCAGAATGAGAGAGAAGTCTTCTTTATTTGCCAGCAAACAAAGTAGGACATCAGCGCTAGACCTCTCCTTCTCTTCAGCTCTCTGTGTCTTCTCTCTCTGTGTCCTGTGTCTCCTGTCTCGGCTCCTTCTCTAACGTAAGCTGCTTCTGTTCTCATTTATATAGGGTCCTAAACCCCTCTAGCCCCCCTTTCTCACCAGATGGTAAGGAATAGATTGATAACCCTGTCTTGAACTAATTATCTCTACACATTTACTCAAAATATCAGTTACATAGGTTTCAGATATTTCCTAAACTGACCTACGACCTGGGGCCTCTCAAACTAGACAATGTGGCACCTATCTCCTGCATTTTATTATTATTAAATTCTCAGATTCCCAGCTAACTTCATACTAACTGGGCTCTGGCATTCATTAAGGGGCCAAGGGGCCAGTCTTGCTTAATGGCACACAGACATGGTTGTTATTACTTTCAGGAGTCCAGTCCTACACTTAGCTATAATCAATCAAGGAGAAGAGTTGACTTTTCCTGACCTCTTTCACCTAGCTAGGACTGCGGATAATTCAAACCAGATGATCTCTTAAACTGCAGACAAATCTCACTTGAAAGTCAGACACTGAATTGAAAAGATATTTTACATAGAGAAATAGAACTTATTAATTAAACAGAATAAAACATATTTTAAAATAAGCAGAAATCAGAATTCCTTATAAGAAAAATCTAAATTATCAAGAATATTTAAACAGCATTTAGCCTAATCTTTTAAAACTGCCTGCTTGCTGATCCCCTCGAGACTGTCCAGTATGCCTTGCTTAGAATGGCATCCAGATGTGGTTTATTATTATGCCTATGAACTAGCATTAACAATCCATCACTCAAAAAGGGACAAAGAAAGTTTTATTTCTCGCTGACTTTTCTAACCTCTAGTCTAGCAAAAGCTAGACATTTGAGTAATTAAAACCAGATGGCATTCTACCACTTTCAGGACTGAACCAAAGTTAAACAGAATTAGCAAATTAATATGATTTCTCTGTCCAGGCTGCCTCACTAGTAAATGTGGCACACTGTGACCTAGGGAGTAATCAAACTTCCTTGTAAAGCCTGCAAATGGATACAAGGGCACACTAAGATCTAATGAACTTTTATTTTCTGTTAGAGTGAACCACATAGGCATGTTGACAGGGGGATTCAGTAGTTCTTATAAATGCAGTATTGATACAGTCCTGGGCTAAAGCACAGAGTTTGGGGTTTTTTGGTCGTTATAGCTTGGGTACATGGAATTGCTGCGTGCCAAGCCACTTTATACAGTGGCGGGAAAAGGACTATTTTTAAAATGGAGGTCACTAATGGCTATGCATTAATATAAAAACTGGCGTGCCTGAGCCCTTACTGCCTCCTATTTAGTAGGTGGAAAGGGCTGGCGCGCTAACCTTATGATAATCAGGCAGCACGCGGTGGTGAGTAAGCTAATAGAAACCCTTCTAAAGCAGAGGATTGTGAGGTTTGTTAAATTGAATGCACTGCTGAACCCGAGGCAGCATGGTTTCACTAGAGGCAGATCTTCTCAGACAAATCTGATTGATTTCTTTGACTGGGTGACCAAACGGACGTGGGAGAGGCGCTAGATATGGTGTACTTGGATTTGAGCAAAGCCTTTGACACAGTTCCACACTGGATAAATAAACTGAGTGCCCAAGGTATGGGGCCTAAAGTGACTGACTGGCTTAAAAATTGGTTAAATGGAAGGAGACAGAGGGTAGTGATAAATGAAGTTTGCTCTGAGGAAAAGGATGTTATCAGTGGTGTACTGCAGGGATCGGTCCTTGGGCGGCTCTTTCATTCTAGAATATTTATGACTTCATATACTATACTACCATAATTACTTATTTTTTCCAGGCCAGTGACCTAATCTCAATTTATCTGTACAGTCATGGGCCCCAAGCCAGATGACTACAAGATCATTTTAAAGGAGATACGTTCAACAATCTCCCTGGAGGAGAGGGAGTTAACCATTCTGGCAAGAGCATCAGCTCTTGGACAATATTTACAGAAGTTGATGAGTTAGCTGTTTGTCTATCTTCTTACTTGAGAAATAGCACTGAAGTGCAGCCAATAGTGGGCGGAAAACGGAAGAAAAAAGATACAGTTGACAACATTTATTTCCTAATCACACCTTCTCACTTTTTAGTTAAAGCAATGAAAAATAATTTCGCTGCAACAGTAGGAACTCAAAGCCAGCAGGAGTTATTTTATGGATACTCAGTATTCTCATTGTAAAATCATCCTGTATTTTCTGTGTGTGACTTGCCCAAACACAGTATAGATAAAGATAGTTCCAAAGCAGGAAATGGAGTATGGATATTTTATTGATTTTTATTCTTACCTGCCTAATGCATGTCAACTGAATCTAGACCAGCAGGTCCCAACCCTATCCTGGAGGCATACCTAACCAGTTCATTTTTCAGAGTATACATATGGAATGTGAATGAGACATATTTGCATATGTTGGATATATATCTATGCATATGTATTTATGGTGGTTATCCAAAACATCAGGCTGGTTTTGAAAACTCAAGACACTTTATACGTGACAATCCCAAATGAGGGTAATTTTATAGAAAAATACCTATGTCAAAGTTGGAAAAAGGCACTTATTTTAATCCTATTTAATAAAGGTAAAATAGGCATCTCTGTGCCTTTATAAAATCTGCACTCAAATACATCCCTAGTTGTGCCTGAAAGTGTGAATTTATACATGTATTATTTTCATAGATGTGCTTAGTTTATTATACATATTCATACATCACAACTCACTCCGTTCCATGGATAAATCCTACTTATCTGTTCCCTTCTCCACTACTGCCAACTCCAGACTTCGCTCCTTCTTTCTCGCTGCACCCTATGCCTGGAATAGACTTCCTGAGCCCCTACGTCTTGCCCCATCCTTGACCATCTTTAAATCTAGATTGAAAGCCCACCTCTTTAACATTGTTTTTGACTTGTAACCAATCGCCTCCACCTACCCTCCTCTCTTCTTTCCTCTATTTTTTGTCTGTTAGATTGTAAGCTCTTTGAGCAGGGATTGTCTTTCTTCTATGTTTGTGCAGCGCTGCGTACGCTTTGTAGCGCTATAGAAATGCTAAATAGTAGTAGCTCCAGTTCTGCCCAAACTTTGCCTCTGGGAATGCCTATATGCAGTCCACATACATGTAGGTCCTATCTTTCAGAATGCCTATATTTTGGTGGCTATTTTAGAAGCTCTCTTCTTGTTTTGGGTGTCTGAAAACTGGCATTAATGTCCATATTGCATGGATGTCCAAATCCCAATTTTTCGAAGGGAGGATATGAACATTGGAGTACATCCTTATGGCAAAGGGGTGTGGTCTGGGTGTATTTGGGTGGGACTAGAGATAGTTCAAAATATAAACATCCAATTCTGATCACAGAAGTGGAAGGGACAGGCAGGTCTAAAATGATGGATGTCCATATTTAGACCTGGCAATTGTCACGTTCAGGGTACAGAAAGGTGCTCTGATTATGCAACTGTCCACTGGAGAATTAAGGCAAGACACCTCCTTAATTCCCCTGTGGTTGCTGTTCCCCTTCCTCTCTCCTGAATGTGAAACCAGTATGTGATACCAGGCTTTCTGACAGCTTCAGATATTATGGACATTCTTAAGAGAGCAGTATGTAGTTCCAAGTAGTCTAATGGGTAGTGCAGTGGATTGAGAACTAAGAGACCCAGGTTCAAATCCTACTTCAGCTTTTTTTAATTATTATTATTGTGAGCCCTCCAGGAACAGAAAAAAATCTGGTCTACCTGAATATATATATGACACCTGCAAGTCTGAAGGCTATTGAAGTGGTGTACATTTCAGTACAATAGGTCATTTTCTGTTCCTGGAGGGCTCATAATTAAAACAAAAATCACAAATAGCTGTGGATCTCCTGATTCTCAACCCACTGCTCCTAACCATTAGGCCACCCCTCTGCTCTGCATAGACATCTGTGTGGATATTTTATAAGATGGATGTCCCTAGGCTGCCACACAGATGCTCATGTCCCTCTTTTACCCCATTCATAAGCCATTGGGGTAGAGCATTGGGAACGGCCACCTAACATATCAAGAGGCGCATTTCAAAAATGTTTTAAAAGAAAGATGGGACTACTTATATGAATGTAATAAAGAATGTCAACATACTTCATGTTTATTCTGGGATCCAATTAAATCAGTTATTAGAGAAGAAGTAATTTCATTTGTAATTAAGGATAGTAGAGAGATAGCCAGGAAAATATTGCAACTAGAAACTCAAATGAAAAAGTATAACAGCAGGTACGCAGGACAATGTAACATAGACAACAAAGGTACTTTTGTAGGAATCCAAACCACTTTAAATTAGTTAATAAATTCATCAGCTAAAACATTTCTCACGATAAATCTTAGATATGGCAACAAGCCAGTCAAATTATTAACTAGACTAGTGAAGAGTAGCAGATGCTCCTTGTATTTAGAAACAATGAAATATTTTAAGGGAAGAATGATTAATTCAAACAAAATATCTGAAAACTATTTTTCCAACACTACTATGAGGCTCATTTTCAAAGCACTTAGCCTCCCAAAGTTCCATAGAAACCTATGGAACTTAGCCTCCCAAAGTGCTTTGAAAATATGCCTCTATGCCACCTTGTCTGAGGCAGTGGAATGTAACAAACTATCCGATGAAGAATTTTTAAACTCAATTCAGCTACCTAGGTTAAAGGGCCTTTTTACTAAGCCGCATAGGTGCCTATGTGCGCCCAAAATGCGTCAATTTGGAGTTACCATCCAGCTATCGCATGGCCCTTGCGGTAATTTCATTTTTTACGCATGTCCGCTACACACGCTGGAAAATAATTTTTATTTTCTGGCATGCAGCAGAAACTGGGCAGTAATTGTCATTCCACGCACGTAGACGATTACCATACGGTTAACATGTGAGACCTTACTGCTAAGTCAATGGCAAAATGGGCGCATGCCAATTTTTATTTTGCCACAGGTCCATTTTTGGCAAAAATTTTTAAAAGGCATTTTTTGCAGGTGCACTGAAAAATGGATCTGGCGCGCCCAAAACACGTGACTACACTAGCATAGCCCATTTTTCTGTGCACCTTAGTAAAAGGACACATAAATTAAATAGGAGTCCCTTTACTAAGGTGCACTAATGGATTTAGCACATGCTAAATGTTGTGCAGCCTATTGTTTACCTATGGGCTGCATATGTGCCAAAATCCAAACATATTCTATAACAATGCATGTAACTTAATTGGTTTAACAAGCCACTCAGCATTTTTAACAGCACTTAAGCAGTATTGAGTATTAATTTGCAATAATTAGAATTTACATGCATATGTCGCTAAGCATATTCTGTAAGACACAGTGCCTAAATTCTAATGAATAGAGCTAAAAAGGGGCATGGATATGGGCGGGGAAATTGGAATTTTGTGGGTGTTCCAAAATTTATACACACTGTTATAGAATATGCCCCTCTGTGCCTAAATCTACATGCCAGTATTTATTCCACATTTTCCCTTGGTGTAAATGGATGCTTGTAGTTCTAAGCACTGAGATATCAACTAAGCGTATTCAATATACTGCACCTAAATCTAGGTGCCACTTATTAATTTTTTTTTGTTTTTTTTATCTACATTATGCAATATGTATAGATACACTTCCAATTTTTAAGATGTTCTCCCTTTTCCAGGTATAAGACACCATGTGTATTTTATAGAGACTATCTAAGAATTCCATATATCCAATAGAAGGTAACATTATCCACCATTTCTGTGCAATATTATTAGTATATATGCTTGTATTATATGGCTACATTTTAATTTTTTAATTTATTCATTTATTTATATTGTGCAAAGACTTTTTTTTTATTTAGTTATAACATTATTCACCATTTCTGTACAATAATATTATCCATACTTATGTTGTATATCTATATGTCAATGCCATTTTTTTAATTATTTTTTTTTAATTTATCTATATGGTGTCAAAGTATCGTATTTTCTATTTATTTATACTGTCAAGATGTTATTGATTAATGTAATTATGTTTTATTGATTTATTATATATATATATATATATATATATTTAGACTCCTGAGGAAGGCCTTTTTTGGCCGAAACATGACTCGTGTCAGATGTTGTAATAAAGCTACAATATATTGGACATTGCCTACTGTTCAATCATTTGTCACCGTCGCTGTGTTTGACTTGTTTGTGTGACTGCAAGGGTTGCTGTTCTTCTGTTTTTTTGCCAAATTTTTCAGGCGCCATATATAGAATCTAGCCCTTAACACACACTATTTCGTTAGTGTGCACTAAATCCATTAGCACACCTTGGTAAAAGGACCCCAGTGGATATAATATGGTATTTTATAAAATGTTTTCAGAGCAAGTGCAGGCTCCTTTGGTAAACGTGTATGATAAAGTGATGCATGATAGTTATATACAAGGTGAGCCTGCAAGAGCCAAAATAGTAGTAATCCACAAATGCTGCAATCCTATAGATCAGTATTTCCCAAGTCTAGTCCTGGAGTACCCCTTGCAAGTCAAGTTTTCAGGATATCCACGATGAATATGCATGAACTTGATTTGCATACACTGCCTCCATTATATGCAAATCTCTTTCATGCATATTCATTGTGGATATCCTGAAAACCTGACTGGTAAAGGGTACTCCAGGACCAGACTTGGGAAATACTGCTATAGACTGATTTCACTTATGGTCTAAAAATAATGGCAAATATCTTTTCATCCCATATAGAACAGAGCCAAGATGGCTTACTTAAAAACAGATTAACAGCATATAGCACCTAAAAACTAACAGCCTGAATAAAATATTGTAAAAGGCATAATATATTACTATCAATAAGCTTTCATGTGGAGAAAGCTTTCCATAGAGGGCGTTGGAATTATTTGTTTAGAATACACTGTCCCCTGGACTCTATATATGGTGCCCAAAATTGGGTGACGATTCAAGATGTGTGACCAATTAAATTGAGTAATGAGACAATTACTTCTAATAATTGGGTGCTTAATGGCACTAATCAGCACCAATTTGAATTTGTGCACACATCTTGGTATGTGCTATTCTATAATAATGTACACCTAAATCCCATAGCGCACAACTCAATAGGGTGCATAGCAGGTCAGAGGTGTTTCTAAAATTTGCATGCAGTGTTATAGAATACTGGGGATGTACAGGCGGCATAAGTCCTGAACCATTGTGTATAATGAGATAACATGGGTTTCCAATAGGTCCTGAATCCTGTAGGACTGCTGTCTTTGTGAATGATACACTAGTGGATGTGTTAGATCTGGAAATTCATTGTCAGGTGATGAAGATTGTAACTAAGTTTGGATCCTTCAAAGGTTAAACTTAAACCTGGGGTTGAGATCTAAGATGACACTGAGGCAATAGGATGCTTCTTGTGGTGCTCCCATGCTGATTACCTTTTCCTCAAGAAATGGTCAAGAGGAAGATCCTCAGGAGAATTTGCTCTATTCAGGCCCCAATTCCACAGCTTTTGGGTGTTCAGTAGAGTCCTGCAATCTTAGAACTGATCTTCACTGCTGCTAACATGGTGGAAGCTTGGGAGCAGCTGGAGAACAAGGTTTCCCACTGCCCCTAGTGCCAGCTTCCTCTATTGAAGCCAGGCCCTCCTTCATAGAGATTTGAAAACAAATCATAAAAAGTGTTTTTTTTTTATTTGAGGGGGGGGGGGGGGATTGTGTTTTTACGTAGCACATAATTAAGCAATAGAATCTGTTGCTAGATGATGTGATCAAGGCAACCAACATAGCAGGATTCAAAAGAAGACTTGATAAGTTCCTGGAGCAAAAGTCCATAAAAAGTTATTAGCCAGGTAGACTTGGGAGAGCCATTGTTCATCCCCGGAAATGAACTATGGAAAATAGATCTACTTTTACTATTTGCTGACCTTAACATGTATACCCTGAAGGAAAGGAGAAACAGGGGTGATATGATACATACGTTCAAATATTTGAAAGTTACTAATCCACAAACAAACCTTTTCCAGAGATGGGAAAGTGGTAGGACTAGAAGGCATGAATTGAGGCTGAAAGGGGGCTGGCTCAGGAATAATGTCAGAAAGTATTTTTTCACTGAGAGGGTGGTAGATATCTGGAATGCCCTCCCGTGGGAGTTGGCAGAAATGAAAAATGGTAACGGAATTAAAAAATGCGTACGACAAACACAAAGGAATCCTGTTTAGAAGGATAAGATCCAAAGAAGCTTAGCAGAGATTAGGTTGAAAAGCCAGTGCTGGGTAGACTTCAATGGTCTGTGCCCTGATCGAGGCTGAATAGATTTGGATGAGCTGGAGTGAAGCTTTCAGGGGCTCTGACAACAGCTTCAGAAATTTTAGAACAAGGCCAATGCCAGGCAGACTTCTACAGTCTATGATCTAAAAATGGCAAAGAGAGATCATGATCACATATACATATCATGTATCACTTCATACCATATGTAATGAGTTTATCTTGTTGGGCAATCTGGATGGACCATAATGGTCTTTATCTGCCATCATCTACTATGTTACTATGTTTTTAGGCATCTGTGGGGCGGGGCTGGGGTTTGGGAGGCGGGGCTAGTGCTGGGCAAGACTTCTACTGTCTGTGCCCTGAAAATGGCAGATACAAATCAAGGTAAGGTATACACAAAAGTAGCACATATGAGTTTATCTTGTTGGGCAGACTGGATGGACCGTGAAGGTCTTTTTCTGCCGTCATCTACTAAGTTACTATGTTACTTGCAACTCAGACTGGCCATTGTCAGAGACAGGATGCTGGGCTTGATGAACATTGGTCTGATTCAGCATGGCTTTTCTTATGCTCATACAGAGTTGATTAAAGGAAGAGCAGTGAACACTCCAGAAGTTATCTCTGGGACATTAGCTGGCAATGTGGTTTGAGCCACCAAAGGTGCGATAGTACTGGGATTAGAGAAGAGGCACAGCATAGAACTCCAGATCAGCAGTGGGCAGAAGGAGGAGGTTCAAATCAAGTGTGGCCTATCAGCTCTGAGACTCCTCCATTTGTGAAGGCCCCTATTTTGGTTCATCCTGATGTTATAACATTGATTTTAATATGACAAGCTATCATCTCCCTAGGACAGACTGTTAGTAATAAAATACAAGAGATGGAAACTACCCTAGAGATAATCAAGAAGTCTGTGAGTAAACTGGAAAGAACTGTGGCTGGACAAACTGGGCGATTTGGGGCCCTGCTGTGGTATAAAAGAAACTGGAATTTTTTGAGAACAGGCTAAGGAGGCAAGTAATCAATGTGGGCTACCATTAAGATGGGTTATTTTATTATTAACTTGGGTTATTAGTAGATAGGTCTTATTGCATAAATAGGACCTGTGCTAAAATAGTTAGTGGCAAATAACTTGCCTTAACGGTACCCCTCATTAATAACTCCCTCCTTCCCCCCCCCCCCCCCCCACACACACTGAAATCTCAGAGCATTTAACTTCCCTCGAGTCCCTGTGATATCACCAAGGTGTATGTTTAAAGAATGATTGGCTGAAGCCATGTGAAACAATTCTTCAGTTGATTAAGGTTTTTTTTATTGTCCTTGTAAACACTGAAGGAGACAGAAACTTGTTGGAATGGATACATCAAGTGATCCATCAGTGAACAGTTTGAATCCCAAAACCATTCTGGAGCAATCTGTTAGTGAAGGAGACAATCTAGGTTTCTGATTTCTTTTGGTTTTGAGTATCACAAAGATTCTATTATGAAGCTTTTCTTTAAGGTTAGGAATACCTTTTACAGTTCAGTGGGTTTGGTTATTTCCTGATTTTTATAAGCAAACACAGAACAGTCGGGCTCTGTTTCTGCAGATGCAGTAAAAAGACTTTAATGTTGGTGTTGAGTTTTTCCTGAAATTTCCTGCAAAATGTTAATTACATATTCTGGTGTTACATATATCTTTTTATCCTAAACAATTGCAAATGTCATTGGATTCTCTTTCTTTACAGAGAGTATATACCCTTCTTTGACTGCCTTTTCCTTTTTTTTTCCTTTTATTAATTCTTCCTCTTTTCTTTCCTTTATCTGATCTCCTTTTCCTTATGAACTTATTGAAAGATTCCTCAGAATATACATTGTGAAGTAACATGAGTAACATAGTAGATGATGGCAGAAAAAGACCTGCACGGTCCATCCAGTCGTATTTCCATTTTCCTTCTTAAATTGTTTTTCTCTATGAAGTATATAATTTATATTACAAATTGTTTGCTTGCATGAATATTTTTTTGAATGAAAACAAATTAATAAAAAATAATAATAAACCTGGGAAACTCAGAAACTCTCTCTTTAACAACAGAAATTTAACCAATGTGAAAGGAAAGTTTCTATTGATGTGGGCAAGAGAAAAAAAAATCAAATATCTAGAATGTGTAATCCCCAGAGAGTTTAGAAATGTATACAAAGCGAATGTGACCACAAGACATAGTTACATACATACTCAGCCCCCACCCTCCCTGGTTTACTAAGCCACACTAGCAGCTGCCAAGCACTAATGCTGACCCAGCCCATTCACTTTTACATTTTTGGGATATCTGGGCAGAAAATGTAAGGCTTGAGTCCAGGATGACACCTAGCGGTAACGTCCCATGATAAGCCATTTTAAGCTTCAATAAGCACATGCTAGCGCTTACCGCAACTTAGTAAAAGGACCCCTTAATCTCCTACATATGAACAATGGAAATCTGCAATTTATGGCGCATGCATGTGTGTATGCACATCTATGTTGTCTTTGTCTCTGACCTGGAAGGGAGGGGAGGGTCAGTTTGAATGGGTTGCTTCCCAAACATTTTACTGACTTGGAAAGAATAATAAAATGAAATTATTTTATTTATTTATTTGTTTGTTACATTTATATCCCACTTTTTCCCACTTATTAGTAGGCTCAAAATGGCTTACATAGTTCCTGAGAGGTGGTTACAGACTCTGGTGTGAACAAAAACAGTATATGGGTACTATTACAGTGACAAGTACAGTAAAGAAGTATTGTTAAATAGGTTGGGGTGATTCAGACAAAATGTTAGGGTGTGATCATGCATCGGGGTTGAAAACTATCCATTTCCTGATTAAAATTAAGGGGCCCTTTTACTAAAATGCATTACATTTTACAGATCACAACAAAAAGCACCAGGCAGATGATCAAAAGCAAACACCGGCGCTAGAGGCTGTTAGCGCCATACTAGCACCAGCGTTTGCTACCGCCCCATGATCAGAGCCCTCGAGCGTGTGAAACAACACGCTCGAGGGCTCTTAGTGCAAGTAACATGCAAATGCATGCTAAACAGGGCTCTTAGTGCAAGTAGCTTGCAAATGCATGCTAATCAGTGCTTAACGCATTCATCCCCAATGATCAGCGACCAGCACGCCAAAGATTGGGTCGCTGGCCACAACAAACCCTACTCCAGCTCCAAGCTGACATTAGGGTTTGCAGATCATTGGGGAGGAATGGTGAGCCCTGTCCAGCATGCATTTGCATGCTGGCAGGCCCCCATTCCTCCCTACAGCAAACCTGCCAGCAAGGGCAATTGAGGACGTCCAAAATTTAGATGTTTCTGTGACGGGGCAGTTAAGGACGTCCAAATTTTGGACTTTTCTGCAATGGGCATTTAAGGACGTTCAAAATTGGATGATTCTACAAGAAAGACGTCCTCAACTGCCCCATCGCTATACCTCCGACACCCCCTTGAAATTTGGCTGTCCTTGCAACAGGGCAGTTGAGGACGTCCGTCTTCCGATTTAAAGATGGGCGTCCGTCTCTTTTCATTGGTCTCCAGCCCAGACCTGTCAAACAAGTGCGGGAGGATTGTGCTGTGCGCATGGTCAGGCACAATTCTCCCGCACTTCTACCCCATGATCAGAGATAATTGCGCTGCTTAAATTTGCATGCATTATTTCTGATCATAGGTCTAATAGCGCCCCGCGCTGTTCCAGCGCTATTTTAGAGTGCTGTTTGGAACAGCGCGGGGCTTTTGATCATCTGCCTGCAAGAGATTTCAGCGACGGGACACAGTTCCTTTATTGATGAAGAGAAATGTTCAAATAAGGACCTGACACGGGCCGTGTCACTGTTCCTTGGACCATATGATCTCGACACTTTGAGTAATTCATTAACAAGACAGACCATCTCCCTACTCTATAGGGAAGAAGATTGATAATTGAACAGTGTCAACCCCTGATGCAGGCGCTGTGCGCTGAAACACAGCCCGTGTCAGGTCCTAATTTGAACATTTCTCTTCATCAATAAAGGAACTATGTCCCGTCTCTGAAGGCTCTTGGTGCTTTTTGCTGTGCTTTGGATTTTGTTTTGTACTTTGAACCCTCTCTGGATTGTTACTTTTTACAGATACCATGGCTTAATGCAGAAAAATAAGGTGAAGTAGCTGCAAATCTAATTCTGCAACCAGGGGTGTAGCCAGACTTCGGTGGGAGGGGGGTCCAGAGCTCGAGGTGAGGGGGCACATTTTAGCCCCCCCCCCCGGTGCCGCGACCCCCTGCCACTTTTGACCCCCTCCCCCCGGCACCACCGCCCCTCCCCATCTCTTTTGACCCCCCTCCCCCTGCCGCCAACCCTCCCCCATTAGATATCACTATCAACAGGTTTCAAAGGATTTGTTTTACAGTTTAATGATAGGGTGCCATTATTCCAAGGCTACAGGTATGGTCATTCTTCTCTACTACTAGGTAGTATTATACACAGCCATCACTAGCAAACTACATGTTAAGTCACTAGGGAGCCCTTTTACGAAGAAGTGCTAAAAAGTGTTCCGCACTATCCCCAGAATGGGTCTTTCCTACGCGCTAGGCTACTTTTAGCGCTGCTGGGAAAAGGTTGATTTTTCTATTTCAGCAATAATGGCCACACACTTCGAAAACTAGGCAAAAATGTATTGTTAGTTAAATAAAAACGGTATCATCTTATTTTCTTTTCTATGTTTTGTTTTATTTCTATTTATTACCTTTAAAAGTGGACTAACACGGCTACCGCATCACTTTAGTCCAGTTTTCAAAATGAAAGCACACATTTCTGCACTTTGAAAACTGGTGCAAAGCCTGTGGGGAAAATGTATGCAAAGTCTTTCCCCAGCTTGGACAGCTGGGAAATTTTCCTCACACATATAAATAAACTTTAATACCCGAAACTGTGTAACAGCTTGATCTATTACTGTAGCACAACAGTTTATCTTTAAGTTTAGCACTGCAGAAGGGAAAACCATAATTTGACCCTTAGCTTTGAAGTAGAAAAGATAAAGATGCCCTCAACCTCCTTTACAATGAGATCTCTTCTTCAGTAAATTTATTTAGTGCTTGTAACCAGTGTGCGCATACATTGACTAATTACAATAGGTGAAGAGGCAGAGTAAATACCTAAGCCGGGTGGGTCCTTGCTGATCATCAAAGAAGCAGAAACTAAAAAAAATGGTCTGGAAGGAAAAAAGCAAACAGAGAAACATAGAAACATGAGGGCAGATAAGGGCCAAATGGCCCATCCTCACTCCTCCTCCTTTTGTCTGTCCCACACTTTCTTAAATTCTGGCACAGTCTTCATCTCCAGGACCTCCACCGGGAGGCCATTAATTTGGAAATGTCTTGCAAAGATCTTGATGAAGTAGGTGTTACAAAATAGAAACTGAACAACATCTAACATATTGGGGCAGGAGATGACAGATACAAAGCACACAGTTTAAAATAAACTTTGAAGATTTCTTTGTTAACAAATACTCTTACTATTAAATCATCAAGGGCAGGTTCTTAAGACCATATGTAACATTTGAGTACATATGTATTTCCTGAAGCAGTTTTATTTCATTTTATCAACAATTTTATACCAAAAGCTGACATATATATATCATTTTTGCTCACTAATACAGTACTTTAGGTCCCTTTTAAATCTTCTTTTCACTTTTCTTCTTGTAGACTAAGACCCAGATGCACAAAACCTAATGAGCCAGCAACATGGTTTTTATACCAGTTCTAGCCGGTTTTGCAAGCAAGGAGTAAAACAAGACATGCACAAAAGTGCTCCCCAACCTCTTTTCCTATCATGGTAGCAGCAAAGGAAAACGGAATGTAAAGCTATTATAATGAGCTAATTACTATACAAATGTGCATGCAAGGTGATGCACAGCCATTTTCAGACCCGATGCACAGAATGAGTCCCTAGCAGTCCCATGGAAAAGTTAACAGGTGGCCAGGAGCTGTCAGAACTGCATATGACAGCCAAAACAGTAGAGGGAAGGGGTGAAGGGACCCATCAGAGCGCCTGCAACAAGATTGTACATTTCTAAGCAGTGAGAGAGATGTAAACATTAATGTTTCTCTTAGATTATTATTTCCACATGGTACATTTTAGTCATCACTTTTTAAAATTAATAAGTGCCTACCTTCCTTTTTTCCCATTTTTGAAATCAGCTGTTCTTTTTGGCATGTGGGGTGGCTATAATTTTCTTCTTGTGCTGCCTCTGCCCCGTCCTCCTGCCCCCTGGCAAGGAAGGAGGGGCGGCAGAGGAGGGAAGAGAACCCTGGAGCACGAGCGAGAACCCAGGGGTGGGGGGATCCAGTCTTAAGAAAAAAAGTTTTCTTCATTTGAGTTTTGGGATCTGCTGCCACCAGCCCCGGCAGGAGAGTGCAGGCTCCTGGCATCAGCAGACCACAGCAGTTTTTTAAAAGAAAAAAAAAAGCTACACCGACTTTCATACACGCGTGTATCAGAGCTGTCTGTAGCATGCGCAGAGCAGCCACACTTAGCAATTTGCTGTTCTGTTCATGCTCAGCTTGCCGACTGGCCTCCTCCATATCGCATGCAAATGAGCTGGGTCGCAAAAGCAATGAGCAGCTCATTTGCAAGCGATTTTCTTTGGGAATCCCTCAGCATTTCAAAATCAGTAATTTTTACCTATTTGGAAATACAGGCGGATTTCCTAACGGGGACCTTTGTGCATCTGGGCCTAAGGGACTAGTTTTAAATAAGGTGTGGTAAAAGTTGGCCTTTTAGAGCACCTTAGTTTATCGCTGGAGTCACTATCCTGTGCTGTCTCAATACAACAGGTTAGTGACTCTCACAGTACATGAATATTGCTATGTAATTCATCATGCCACCCCGCTGCTCCCAGCTTATTCATGTACTGTGAGAGTAGACCTTGCTTCCTCCCTCCCCCTCCAAACACATCTCTCTCATAAAGAAATTTCCTCTAGATCCCCCTTCTTGAGGACTCCCACTCTTCCATAGGTCCCCTCCAACCCTATCTCTCTTAATCTCTGATGGTCTAGGGGTTCCAGGGCAACAATGATTCCCAGTCACTCTTGCCCCTGCTGGTGCAGGGTTCAAAAGGTAGCTGGTATCCCCTAGCAGTGGTGTGGTGGTACTATCACTAGAGGTCAGTCTGCCCTGTAAGAGCCTTTTGCCCATTGTTCTGGTGTTATTTTCCCTGGAATAATTCATCTTACGGTATTCATCACAAGATGTATTTTATAATGAGGTATATGTTTCCCACAGTAACCTAAGCTAACATGCGTTTGATAATATGATGCATGTCATTGCTGTTTAACACACGTTAACGTGTGTTACTGTCTTAATGCACCTTAGTAACTACCTCCCTTATTAGCTTATAGTTATAAAGGATCCTGTTTACTAAGACACACTAGTGTTTTTAGCATTCGCCTACAATTATCGCGCTAAATGCTAGAGACAACCATATATTCCTATGGGTATCTTTAGCGTTTAGCATGTGCTAAAACCACTGGCGCGCCCTTAGCGCTGCTTAGTAAACAGGGCCCAAAGTGACATATTTAACTCTCCCTCTGCCCAACATTAGAATTAAAGTTACATATTTCCTTGAATAATGCTTATACATTGTTGGAACTTTGTATACAATAATTGAAACTTAAAGGTCATAAACAAGTTAATAAATCTAAGAAGACTTTTCATGAAGGTGAGGATTTTTATTTATGTGAAAAATGTGTATTTCAGTAAGTAACATGTGTAGGGGCATTTGAGATGCCCCACAAATGTTTCATCACTCAGATATGTTTTCCAAAAATGTCAGTAACTCTCTTTTATAGTTTATAGTAATAGTTTATTTAACATTTGATATACTACTAATACAACAAAAGTTGGTTGAAGCAGTTAACAATGGATAAAATTACAAAAGGAAAAGAATGCCATTGTCAATAGGACAGCAAGCAATCGCTCAAAGAGAGGATACAGAAGCAGGGTGGCCACAACTCTATTTTTATTATATTATATATTTATTTAGATTTTGCTCACACCTTTTTCAGTAGTAGCTCAAGGTGAGTTACATTCAGGTACACTGGATATTTCTCTGTCCCAGAAGGGCTCACAATCTAAGTTTGTACCTGAGGCAATTTGTACATCAAATGCGCCAAGCCTAGATAGATAGATAGATACATATATACATCCATACATACATATTGGTATACTTATATCTGCTTCTGAAATAGGCTTTTTTTTTAAAGATATTTCTCCTTTGTATTCAATTAAATCTCATTGCTTTATTTTGATTAATTTTCTGAAGCACAGTTTTGTTGTGAGAAAACATAGTAACATAGTAGATGACAGCAGAAAAAGACCTGCACGGTCCATTCAGTCTGCCCAACAAGATATACTCTTATGTGCTACTTTTTGTGTATACCCTATCTTGATTTGTACCTGTCCTCTTCAGGGCACAGACTGTATAAGTCTGCCCAGCACTATCCCCGCCTCCCAACCACCAGTCCCGCCTCCCACCACAGTCACAGACTGTATAAGTTTGGATGTTAAATGATTAGGTTTCAACAAAGCTTCAGTCACTATATTATGGTAAGTAGCTTTGAGTACTGTGTTTAAAAAATATTCTTACCCTATTTTCTAGATCCATTTCAACCAGTTATCACCACTGTTGCAAAACAATGATGAGGTATGCTATAAAGAGTGATGTGATAACTGTTATGTATATATTTTCCCTGTTCCAAAGCTATATTTTTCCTGAGCGGAGGCAGGGATTTCATCGTCCTTTCTCCTATTTTTTTTCTAGCTCCTCAGTCAGAATTAGTGCTGAGATCCTGGCACTATGAAGCTTCGTTTGCAACTATGCAAGAATTTCCCCTTGTTTTAACACCCCCTCCCCTTCTCACTCCACTCCAATTTTAAAGTCAGAATGTGTTTGTTGCTTCCCATGAATCATTGTCTCCTCTCCAAAATGCTACACCAGAAAGTCTGCCACAGCACTTTCACCTTAGAACAATAGCTAAGAGGAATGTATGTTTGAAAAACAGATACCAGACTGTTTTGTAAGTAATGCCTAACAGCAGATTGGGAGCCTCACTCAAGTGCAGTAGGAGAAAGCTCAGCTTCTGGCAAAATACCTTTACTGTCATTACTGAGACATGAGACGAAGCTCCAGGGAAATTTGATGCAGCTCAACATGTTTCATGCATATGTACTTGAACGTTACTCAGTTTAAATACCTAGATATTATTCTGGATTCCAACTTAAAGTTCACTGCTCCAATATCCTCGGTTTTGAAGCATGGATTCTTTGTGCTTCGCAGGTTAAAGTCTGCATTACCAACTGACTTGAAAATGATTAACGACATAACTACCTTTCGTAAATCTTTGAAAACCTATTTCTTCAACAAGGCCTACAACGGGAACCCATAGCGAATTAAAAACACCTCACCACTTCACCCTATTCCAACATCTATCTTTCTATAACTTTGCTTAGACCTTTTTTCTTCATCCAGAATCTTTTTTGTAACACCAATTGTATCTATCTCCTGGAATGGCGATGCCATAGCAGGTGCTTGTAAGCCTGCAAATAGGTGGGAAAATGTGGGGTACAAATGCAATAAATAAATAAATTATTGGCTCTGCTGCCTTACATACTCTATTTCATGCTTTTATAGGTTCCCAGTTAGACTACTGCAATATCATCTACGCAGGGCTCCCTAACTCTGAACTCAAAACGCTTACAAACACTTCAAAACACTGTGATCCATTACTTTGTTCAGCTAATCGGAAAGATCGTGTTACTCCCTTACTTAAAAGACTTCATTGGCTTCCCATTTGCTTTAGGATTCATGTTATAATCCTTCTCTTGGCCTTTAAGGCAATCCACACTACCCTACCATATTATCTAATGAAACATACTATTCCTTATGTCCCAGTGAGCTATCTGCGCTCATTAAATGATTTTAGATTGGTTCTTCCTAACCCACATCAGGCATACTGGGAGGTTACGCGAAAAAGTGTTTTTTATTTTATTGCCCCCTTTTTTATGGAATAGTCTACCCCTAAGTATTGGATCTGAACAATCCCTGAATAAATTGAAATGTATTTTAAAATCTTATTTCTGAACTAAGGCACATTCATAAGGCGGAGAAGGTATCGGCAATGGCAGGACATTATCATGCAGTCCAGTAGACAGTGATATGGCTGTTCTTGTTGTGAGTGTGCTCTTTCCTGTCAGATAATGGCATTCTTTTTCTGTTTTATTTATATTGTACATTACTTTGATTTGCACATTAAAAAAAAAAGCAATCCAGAAAATGTTAATAAACATAAATGTACAATTGTTTCATGCTGTCCTGGGGCTTGGTTGCCACGTCTCAGAAATTTCAATGACGATATCTTCACCTTACCTTGCCTGAGACTGAATGCAACTTCTGTTTCACTTTTGATTCCTTGTTTTGCTTCTCAGTTCCAGGGCCATAGCGCATTATGCACAGGCAGTGCAACTGCACAGGACACAATGGAGGTGGGGGGTAACAAAGCAACTCCCCATTCATTGCCTTCTCTGTTTACGTGCAATGCAGTGAGTGGGGCCAGAGGGCTAAGGGGTGTGTTGCACAGGGCATGTTTCAGGCTTGGGACACTCCTGCTCACCACAAATGCAGACAACTTCTGGTTCAAATGGTTACTTTGTGCAATTATAAGTACTGCTGACCAACTTTCTGACCCACCCTTCTGACGGTGTGGTGAAATAGGTAGATTGTTTCCCAAATTTTTTTCATTTGTAGTGTATTTATTTATTGAAGGGCCCTTTTACTAAGCTGCAATAAAATTTGTAGTCATAAAAAGAGAGCAGATCCAAATTCAATATATAAAATGATGCCTTTATTGAAAAATACCCATCGTGGTCCATGTTTCGCCCATGCATGGACTGCATCGGGGGTTCCACTACTAAAAATTACCAAACAAAAAAACACATTTAAACACATGCAAAAATAAAGTAATATATAACACACATCACATAAAATGTATGGGACCCATGTGACAACTGATGTGCACAATGTATATAAAAAAACATACACCAACTACAAAGAGTTTCATACAATCAATCATGATGGATAGACAGATGCTGTGTAAAACATACTAAAAACTGCTTAAATAAATAAATAAATAAATAACACAAATAATTGAAGCATTCTGAGTGTTGTGCTCCATATGAGTCTAAAATAGATTTTAAAGTATTGCTGGAGTGCATAATATGCGCAACATGTGCATCAAATCAATAAAAAAGAAGAACAGCAAATATTTATATGTACATACCAACACCAGCAGTACTTTAAAATCTATTCTATTTTCAGTTAAGTGATTGAATTATGTCAGTGTTGACAGTTCACATCTATCGGCTTTAGTTTGCATTGTACAGGAGGACATGCATTTCTTTCTATTTCTCTGGTGTTGCACAACATGCAGAGTCCAGTATCTCTGCTTTCAGTTTTTGACTCCATTTCAGGTTGTGTCTGCATGTTTTTTGTGGTTCTCTATTTTGTATCAGATGAGAGTCATGTTTTGCACCTGCAACTGAGGTAAAGGATTCTGCTGGCATGTGGTGTTTGTGTAGGATTATGTAACAGTCCATCTTGTTCCAGTTTCCCAGTTGCAGATTATTTTGGTGCTCTAGGGCCTGTCTTCATAGGTGGGTTTGGGCTGTTATGATTTGGCAAGTTTTCTATATAGGTTTTGAGTGGCTTTTTACAGAGTTTTGTGTTATTTTTCAAAGTGTCTGGCCTGTTTGAAAAATAAAAATGCTCAGGACAATATTATAGACTAGTATATTTTTTTTTTTAAGTTAAGTGTATGTGTGAGGGTGAGCAACTTGAGGGGGGAGGGCAGGGCAAGAAGGGGGTGGAGAGAACATATATTCTTTAAAAAGTCATGGTATGCCTTGACAATTTTAGCGCCTTTTCAGTGTGCCATGAGGTAAAAAGGTTAACAATCTCTGCCATGTACTTAAACAAATTATCTGGCTTTGGAAGGAGCGTGTGCTGTTCCTGATTTGATTGTCATAATTGGAATTTTTTTATGTGGCCAGTTGTAAGAGGGTAGCTTCATTGTTGAGGAATATGGGTTTGAGATACAGAACTAGAGCTTCAAGGTTTATATTGAGATTCTGACCAGTCCTTAGAGAATCCAAAGTTCACACCTACATAGAAGAATTTGTTGAATGATGCTATCAATTATATAATGATGGTTTTACTGGGTAGTTTAAACAGGCTAGAGGGGGGAAGGTTTCTTTTATGTATAGAAGATTGTTAATTAAAAGTGGAGGGGGAAGGAGGTTATGTACGGAAATGTTGCCCCCCAAATATGTATGGCTAGAGACACCACTGAAGGGGAGGGGGAAGAGAGAGGGCAGATGCTGGACAGAGGGAGAGAGCAGAGAGAGAGACTGGGCCAGAGCAAAGAGGGGCATAGATGCTGGACCAGCAAAGGGAGAGGGACAGAAACATGAGACCACAGAGGGTTGGGGTGCAGAATGAAGGGAAGCTGGACATGGGGTGGGACGGGGACAGAGAAGAGGTGGTGGCCCTAGAGGAAACATAGGGACATGTGAAGATATGGGGCAGATACTGGACTGTGGTAGGTGGTGGGGGAGAGGGAGCAGATAGACTGAACCAGAGGAGAGAGGAGGACAGATGCTGGATCAACAAAGGGAGGGGGAGAGAGATGTCAGACCACCGAGGGTCAGGATGAAGGGAAGCTGGGCATGGAAAGGGACAGGGACACAGAAGAGATGCTGGCCCTAGAGGGAACATAGGGACAGGGACACAGAGGGGCAATACTGGACACAAGGGGAGGAATAGGGACAGAGACACAGTGAACAGATACTGAACATGGGGGAAGGATAGGGACAGGGACACAGAGGGGGGATGCTGGACAGGACAAACAGAAAAGATAAATGCTGGACATAGAGAGAAGAAATGTCAAGAACAGGAGACTGAAGAAAAGCAGAAGAGAAACACTACAATCAAAACAATGCTCAGACAACAAAGGTGATAATGAAGGGCAGAGAGTTAAGGGGGCTACCGCCGCTGGGGGTGGGCATGGGAAGGGGGCTTTTTTGGTTGGGTGTGGGAGTGCTGGTGGGAGGGTGCAGTTTCAGATTCACTTTCGGTTTCTGCCAAAACCAAGCAGCCAATTTCGGTTGCAGATTCGGTTTCAGCAGAAACCAAAGACCCTGGGTTCAGTCAGGCTCTAGCTCAGGTATTTATATTGTGAGTTGGAGGGGTGCTGAGGGCCAGGAAATGGAGAGTGGGAGAGCAGGAGGCAGAAAGATGGAAAGGACATTTTATGCCCACTCATTCTGCCCCATGCCCACCCCACATTTGCAGTCTGGGGGCGTTTACATGGATTGAGCTCCCTCTTATGCAAATAACTTACAGGATGCAGTAAGTTACGTGTGTTCCTGTTGCATTTATGCACCTGCAGTTATGCTGTAACTATAGATGAGTAAATGTTAGGTGCCCCGATTATTGGTTATACTAATATTCTACAATGAAATCTGAGTGCCAGGATGGCTCCTACCACACAGTCTCGGGACACCTAAATGAAGGTGCCCAGTTTTACAACTGTTCCCTTGTGTGGAGGTACTGATGGCAGCCCCGGGCTCCTCCTACCAGGATTTAAAGAGAGGTTTGGGCACATCCTCATTATCCAGACTAATCTGACAAGATGATTATGAAGGTAAAGTTGTATATACCAGATCATGTTTCCTTTAGTCCTACCAGACAAGTCCAGAGCCACCTAGGCACACCCAGGCAAACGGGTAAAAGCCAAAGTACCAGCCATTCACAGCAAAAGTAACTACCAATCTCTTATGTTCACATCACAAGTGATAACAATATTCCTCCTTTCCCCAAAGTTAGTAGATAACAGCAAAATGAAAACATTAATTCATTCATTTATTAAAAAGGCGAGGACTTAAATTCTGGTATGCTTCCCTGGAATGGTTTTACTGTGTCTCAATTTGCTGGAGAGAGGAGCATATAACTCCATTGTCCAGACTGCTCTGGCAGGACTCAAGGAAAAAATGATTAATGGGGACAATTTCCCCATGTTCAATTAAATATATGAGACACCTATCCAAAGGAGGCTCCAGGTGACATACAATGATACAAAATCAATACATCATTAAAAAAAATAATAATAAAAAAACAAATTAAGATACAAGAATAATCCATAAGATAAAACAACAGCTCTAAAGCAGTGTAATCCATACAAGCACATCAAATCAAAAAGGATTCCCCCTGTTTACAAAGCCGTGCTAGCAGCTGCCGGTGCGCTAATGCCGACAAGTGCATTCACTTTGAATGGGCTGTGTTGGCATTGTCGTACAGCTTTGTAAACAGGGAAGAATATGAACAATAGGCTTCTTTTAAATACATGGATAAATAGCTAAATAAGAGTTACTAGACCTGAATATGAAGTGCTTTTCCCCATAGACATAAACTGGGAAAAACAGTTTGGTAATATCAGATCCTAGCTGATGGCAGCCCCTAGAATATATTTTTATTAATGAAAAACTGTGGAATCCTTTTACTAAGGTGTGCTGGAAAATGGCTTGCGGTAATGTAGGCACAGGTTTTGGGCATGCACCGATCCATTTTTTAGCACACCTGTAAAAAAAGTCCTTTTTTGGGGGTGGGGGGCGAAAATGGACTATCGGCAAAATCAAAATTGCCGCGTGTCCATTTTGGGTCTGAGACCTTACCGCTAGCCATTGATCTAGCGGTAAAGAGTCCAGGCAGTAATGACCTATGCATGTCAAATGCCACTTGGCACGCGTCCATTACACATGCCTGAAAATAAATATATTTTTTAGATGCACGTATCGGATGCGCGCCAAAAATGAAAATACCGCAACAGCCATGCGATAGTCAGGCAGTAACTCTATTTTGGTACAGTTGGGCACGCGTAGGCGCTTACATGGCTTAGTAAAAGGGCCCCTATGTTGAAATAATCCCACTAGTATTAATTGGATGGGCATTATAAGTGCTATTTTCCCCATTAATAACAATTTGGCAACTAGTATACTGTCCTGTGTAATATTTCCAAGTCTATTGCAACCTTATTATACTGAAAGAATAATCCAAAACAGATAGTTCATGATGACTCTGAAACAGAGATTTATACAAGATAAAGAGACACTATAAATATAGGAAGGGAAGGGGGACATGAAACACATCCATAGTTTATCCCACATTAGCAGTTCTGATGTACATCTGCTGTTAAGTGCTAAAAAGTGCTAAAACACATTCTCCTATTCCAGTAGCATCAGTTTCTCTCACCTCTGATTGACCAGGTTTTTTCTCCTTACATAAAAAAATACACAAAAGACTAGTTTTGTAAGTATAAAAGAAACTGAATAAACTCTAGTATGTAACAGAAATTCACTCTACAACTAAAATGATTCTGTTTAAAGCTCTGACCATGATTTATAAAATTTTACAAAGAATGTAGTCCAGATGCTTGATGGATAAATTGAGAGGCCATAGCTCATCCTGAGTACTACACAAGAACATTGGTTTATGCCATCTACTGCCTGTTCATCTTTTGATAAGCTTTAATTTAATCTCCAATGTCCTTTAGCAATCACCTGGATGACCATGTGGCACTTAGTACATTTTTAAAATAATTGTAAACAACATCTTGACATAAATAAAATAACAGATGTTACATAACATATAATGAGGTAACAATAATATTGGTGCTTAAAGTATCTTCAAATTAAAAATAGCTATGCAATGTACCTATCAAGAAAAACAGAATATTTCATTATTTTGATATTGCAAAATATGACTTAAACGGAACAAACATCTTGTTTGGAAAAGAAACTTTCTATAAATTGATTGGTCACAATAATCCCATATGAAAATTCCCATTAAAAAATCTGCAGGTTATGTGGTGTGGGCCCCCATCATTATAAGTTTTGCCATGGTGTCATGCCCTCCTCCACATCTCTCCCTGAAATCCAATCCCCCATGCACATCAGATCTTCCCAACTTCCCACTGATCCCCCACTCAAGCACTGATCCCTACCACAAAGCTCCAATCTCCCATCTTCTCGCTGAACATCAGATCGCCCCCTTAGTGAGCCCACTATCCTATCCCACCCCCTGCCTAAACTTCACCTCATCCTTAAATCCCACCCCAAAGAAAACATCATAATTACATAAGTAATGCCACACTGGGAAAAGACCAAGGGTCCATCGAGCCCAGCATCCTGTCCACGACAGCGGCCAATCCAGGCCAAGGGCACCTGGCGAGCTTCCCAAACGTACAAACATTCTATACATGTTATTCCTAGAACTGTGGATTTTTCCCAAGTCCATTTAGTAGTGGTTTATGGACTTGTTCTTTAGGAAACCGTCTAACCCCTTTTTAAACTCTGCTAAGCTAACCGCCTTCACCACGTTCTCATTTTCAAATGAAGTAATCAGCGCCTCCCATGGTCTTAACAAGATAGTGTCAGATAAAATGTCCATGAGCATCTTTATACCTTCAAAAAAATAAGTTTTAGAAAATACATAAAGAAACAGCAAATATCAGACTCTATGAAAACTCAGAAAAAAATCTATATATACAGGATTCACAAAAGATGTAAATTGTAATGTAATAGCTCAGGTATTACAACCCCCGCTTAGATAATGGCCAACATCATTAAATCCACATTTTCAGAATCCTATTGTGAACATAGAGGAACATAACAGTTCTTTTCAATTCTTTCCGCTACGATAAGCAATCCTAGAATCCATCTCTTGAAAAACCAGATGGACAGATAAAACGTGCCAAAATTTCTTCATGGTCTTTGCAATCAAAGTAGATCATGTTGTGTAATTCAAGCCATGTGACTTTAGTCTTTGTATTCCCTTGTAACAATACATCTCTGTTGTTAAAGTTAGCACATCTATATATGCATTGTGTGCAACCTGATAAGGAAATCCTCTTTGTAGCAGATGATCTTTCAGCTCTCTTGCTTGAATCTTCAAATCTCCTTCATCAGAGCAGGTTCATTGTGAACTGCCTTGTCAGTAATTCTATTTGGCAGTATATCAAATATTGAATAAACTGAATGGGCAGGAGCAAGTTGGGATTTCTCCTGCTTTCATTACACCAGACCACCAGAAAGTCTTAAGGTAGTCCTGGGGGGGCCTACAGGGGGGGGTGGGAGTACTTCAGGAAGAGGGGGAAGCACTTTTGGAAGGTTCAAAACAAGGGATGCTCTTGTGGGGGGAGGGTTTCAAGAGGGATGAAGTTTTTGGGGGGTCAGAAGGGAGAGTTCTTAATGATGGGTTTTCAAGCAGGCTGAATTTTGCACCTACATTTTTGCAGGGCTGCCAAGAGACTGAGCTGGGACCGGGGCAAGGCCGCCGCCGGCCCCCCCCCCCCCAGGATCGTCATCGTTGTTGCCAATGCCGGGCCTCCCACAGGATCCACCGCCCCACCCTCCCCAATCGCTGCTACCGCCCGCCCACCGTAACTGTTAGGTACCTTGGCTGACCAGCTACCACATGGCCCTCGCAATAATTTCAATTTTGGCGCACGTCCATAACATATTTATTAAATTTCTGGCGATTGTCAGCTATGCGCATCAAGTGGCATTTGACGCACGTAGGTCATTACCACCCGGTTACTGTGTGAGACCTTACCGCTAAGTCAATGGCTAGCGGTAAGGTCTTAGACACAAAATGGACGCGCGACAATTTTCATTTTGCCGCAAGTCCATTTTTGGCAAAAATTTAAAAAGGCATTTTTTGTAGGTGCGCTGAAAAATAATTCTGCGCACACCCAAAACACGTGTCTACACTACCGCAAGCCATTTTCAGCGCACCTTAGTAAAAGGACCTCTTAATTCTTTCCTCTTCCAGGATCAACAGTAATCATTGTCTCTCCTTCTTTCACAGACTTCCTCCTCCTCCTAATGACTTAGAGGCATATTTTCAAAGCACTTAGCCTCCCAAAGTTCCTTAGAAACCTATGGAACTTAGCCTCCCAAAGTGCTTTGAAAATATGCCTCAAAATATATTTAGGTAATACTAATATGTTGACTTAGCTAGCCATGTCTCAAAGCCCTGTGCGGTTCAGTGGCTTTGCCAGTTAAAGACAGAAAACTAACCTTATGGTGTTAAATTTATGTCAGTCAGTTTTTCCTCCAGTTTGAGGTCTCTTCATACCATTACCTCAATGGTAAGAAAGAAGAACCTTCCAAATTCATGAAGGTACTAGGAGGCATAAAAGGACCACCTATTACAATTAGTAGGACCACTTGAGGTCTCTACACTTCACAGCTGGTAGATCCATAGCAGTCTCCACAGAAAGTATAGTATCACCTTATATTCTTTGTTCTTGTTGTTGTTTGTTTATTAGGATTTATAAAGAGAGTCACCCAAAGCAGTATACAGAAGGTGTAGCTTGATATCAACAACTTTATTTGTGCTATCAGCATAACAATAGTGATATGACTGGATGTCAACATAAAACAAAGTTAAAACAATGAGGTAAACTTGGAGATGGGCAAATTAAATCCTAGTCATAGCAATAATATACTGTATCAGAAATATGCACATTAAAACAGCAAAGTAGAACATTCATTTAATAGAAATATGATAACTGTCAGCAGAATATAAATAATAGACAATAATGGTCAGCATGGTAGAACATTCATATAACATAGAGAAGATGCCATTACTTCTATATGCTCAAGTGGACTAACACTGCAACCACAGTGCTTTTGAATAGGCATGTAGGCTGTAACTGGACTTAACAAGCAGCATAGAAGCTTATAAAAATTTTTGAGGTGATTTAGAGTTTAGATTTTATGACCTGATAGAAGGGCACTTGGCATTTTATCATTGACACAATTGACTACATTACTACTACTACTACTTATCACTTCTATAGCGCTACAAGGCATACGCAGCGCTGTACACCATACATGAAAAGACAGTCCCTGCTCAAAGAGCTCACAATCTAAATAGGACAGGCAAACAGACAGAACAACTAAGAGGTAAGGGAATTAAAGAGGTGGGGATAAAAGGGTACAGGGCAAGTGAGTAGTGGTTAGGAGTCAAAAGTAGCGTTAAAGAGGTGGGCTTTTAGCCTGGATTTGAAAACGGCCAAAGACGGGGCTAGACATACAGGCTCGAGAAGTTTATTCCAGGCGTGAGGTCAGCGAGATAAAAGGAATGGAGTCTGGAATTAGCAGTAGAGGAGAAGGGGACAGACAAAAGAGATTTATCCACAGAACGGAGTACCCGAGGGGGGGGGGCGTAGGGAGAGACAAGAGTGGAGAGGTACTGGGGAGCGGTAGAGTGAATGCACTTATAGGTCAGTAAGAGAAGTTTGAATTGAATGCGGAAATGGATAGGGAGCCAGTGAAGTGACTTGAGGAGAGGGCTAATGTGAGCATAGCAACTCTGGTGGAAAATGAGTCGCGCAGCAGAGTTTTGGACTGATTGAAGAGGAGAGAGATGGTTAAGTGGGAGGCCAGTGAGAAGAAGGTTGCAATAATCTAGGCGAGAGGTGATAAGAGTGTGGATAAGGGTTCTGGCAGAGTGCTCAGAGAGAAAGGGACGGATTTTGTTGATGTTATAGAGAAAGAAACAACAGGTTTTGGCAATCTGCTGAATGTGAGCAGAGAAGGAGAGAGAGGAGTCGAAGATGACCCCAAGGTTACGAGCTGATGAGACAGGGAGAATGAGAGTGCCATCCACAGAAATAGAGAAAGGGGGGAGAGGAGAGGTGGGTTTAGGGGGAAAGATGAGAAGCTCGGTTTTGGCCATGTTAAGTTTCAGATGACATTGAGACATCCAGGCAGCGATATCAGATAGGCAGGCTGATACATTGGTCTGGATGCTGGTTGAAATTTCGGGGGTAGAGAGGTAGATCTGGGAGTCGTCACCGTAGAGATGGTATTGAAAGCCATGGGATGATATCAGAGAGCCAAGGGAAGAAGTGTAGATGGAGAACAGGAGAGGACCGAGAACAGAACCCTGAGGTACACCGATTGATAGTGGGATAGAAATGGTCGCAGTGGAAAGTGAGAGATTGAGGATATGAGAGATAAAAGGGGTGAGAGTAGGAGAGATGGTGTTAAGAAGGTGGGTAGGAATGGGATCAGAAGAACAGGTAATTCATTTTGAGGAGGAGAGAAGATGTGTTGTTTTCTCATCAGTGATTTCGGGAAAGGAGGAAAAGGACGGAGGGGTTGGGGAGTTAGGGGAACGGACAAGGGGAGGGAGAGGTGGGGGTGGCTTGGTTGAGAATTCGAGGTTTATCTTCTGAACCTTGTCGTGGAAGAACTCAGCAAGGGTCTGAGGAGATAGTGAGGGGGGAGTTGGAGATGGAGACACCTTGAGGAGAGAGTTCAGTGAGGCAAAGTTGAGGGTTTGAGCTGAGAGAATTATTCAGCTGGATGTAATAATCCTGTTTGGCAAACAAAAGAGCAGATTGGAAGGTCAGCATGAACTTGAAGTGTATGAAGTCAGCAAGGGCATGAGATTTCAGCCAGAGGTGTTCGGCGGAGCGGGCACAGGAACGTAGATAGCGGATTTTAGAGGTCAGCCAAGGCTGGGGTTTGGTACATATCTTGGCTGCACCTTAACCGGGATGGAACTAGGCTGCTTGCGCTAACTTTTAAAAAGGAGATAGAGCATCTTTTAAACTAAAATGGGGGATGGGGGAAGTTGACAGTCATCCGGGAGCACATGGTATAGGTGCAATAAACAACTGCTTCTTGGAGCAACTGGTCCAGGAACTGACAAGAGGTGGAGCTATTTTGGATCTGGTCCTTGGTGGAGTACAGGGCATAGTGCAACAGGTGGCAGTGTTGGGTCCCCTGGCTGGCTCCTCCCACGACCAAAGGGCTTGCATTTGATTGCTTTTGAGATGAGTGTCCTTGGTTTCCATTATCGGCGAAAACCGAGGTCATCCATCTCTAAGGTCGACCATCTCAACATTTAGGTCGACCATCTCTTAGGTTGACCTAAATGTTGAGATTTGGGCGTCCCCGACCGTATTATCGAAATGAAAGATGGACGCCCATCTTGTTTCGATAATACGGGATGCCCCACCCCTTCGCGGGGACATCCTCAGAGATAGGCGCCCTTAGAGATGGGCGTCCCCGTTCAAAAATGCCCCTTCACATATCAGGAGTGGCCGTTATTCAAAAATACCATCTTGGAAGCCCAGTCCAGATGCAAAGCTGGAAAAAAGAGAAAATGACAGTCAGCAGGGTGAAGTAAAAGAGGCTATTACAACCAAAAAATTGTCCTTCAAAGAAGAGAAAGAGGACCAAATGAAGAAAGTAAGAAGAAACATAAGCACTGGCAAGTCAGATGCAAAGCATTTATAAAAAGGCTAAAAGAGAATATGAAGAGAAACTTGTCGCAGAGGCTAAACTCACTGTCTTTGGGACCTCCCCAATTGCAAAGGTATTAAGTACAAATCCTTCTACACATCCAATTTTTCCTTTTCAGGTAGCCAGATTTGGAATGCTCTACCAAGATCCATTTGATCAATCAACGGTCTTTTGCCCTTCAGAAAAGCACTGAAGACCCATCTCTTCAAGATAGCCTACCCTAACGATTCAACCTAATTTAAAGCCTGCCCACATGATTCTAATTGACGATTGCTATACACTGACCATGTTTCCCATTATCCTTATTGCTATTCCATCCATTCTCACCATTTTCCTACGCCTGCCTTTTAACACTTATTTCCTTCTGCACCCAATTCCTCCTATGTTCAATTTGCTTATCCGTTAACCCCATTAATTTTACGTTTACTACAAATTGTATATTCTTTTTACGACTTTGTAATTCTTCATATTGTTACTATGTAAGCCACATTGAGCCTACCATGTGTGGGAAAGCGCGGGGTACAAATGTAATAAATAAATAAATAAAAGGGGCACTCAGGGAGGACAAGGCCATGGCAGAGAAAATGAATTGTTTGCTTTGGTCTTTACAGAAGAAGATGTAATAGATCTGTCTGTACTGATTTTCAAGGGTGATGATACAGAGGAACTGAAATAAATCTTGGTGAAGCTGGAAGATGTACTGAGCAAAACTGACAAATTTAAAGAGTAGTAAATCACCTGGACTGGATGGCATACATCCAAGGCTACTCAAAGAACTCAAGCATGAAATTGCTGATCTGCTGTTAGTAACATGTAACCTGTCATTAAAATCATCCGTAGTACCTGAAGATTGGAGGGTGGCCAACGTGATGCCAATTGTTAAGAAAGATTTCAGGGGTGATCTGTGAAATTACAGACCAGTAAGCTTGATGTTGGTGCCGGGTAAAACAGTGGAAACTATTATGAAGAATAAAATTATGGAACACGTAGACAAACATGGTTTAATTGGAGGCGTGAATAAATATGTGGATAATGGTGAGTCGGTTGATGTATTGTATCTAGATCTTCAAAAAGTTTTTGATAAAGTTCTTCATGACAGACTCCTGAAAAAATTAGAGTCATGGGATAGGAAAGGTTCTGGTGTGGATTAGGAATTGGTTGTTGAACAGAAAACAGAGGGTAGAGTTAAATGGTCATTTCTCTCAATCGAAGAGGGTGAACAGTGGAGTGCCACAGGGATTTGTATTGGGACCGTTGCTATTTATTTATAAATGATATAGAAATCAAAATGAAGAGTGAGGTGATTAAATTTGCAGAGGACACAAAACTATTCAAGGTTATTAAAACATGTGCGGACTGTGAAGTATTGCAGAAAGACCTTAGGAAATTAGAAGACTGGGCATCCAAATGGCAGATGAAATTTTATGTGGACAAATGCAAGGTGTTGCACATTGGAAAGAATAATCCAAATCATAGTTACCAGATGCTAGGGTCCATCTTGGGAGTCAGCACTCAAGAAAAAGATCTAGGTATCGCTGTAGATAATACGCTGAAATCTTCTGCTCAGTGTATGGCAGTGGCCAATAAAGCAAACAGGATGCTAGGAATTATTAGGAAAGGGATAGTGAATACGACTGAAAATAATATAATGCCTCTGTATTGCTTGATGGTGGGACCTCACCTTAAGTACTGCGTTCAGTTCTGGTCTCCGTATCTCAAAAAAGATATAGTGGAATTAGAAAAGGTTCATAGAAGAGCGACCAAAATGATAAAGGGGATGGAACTCCTGTCGTATGAGGAAAGACTAAAGAGCTTAGGGCTCTTCAGTTTGGAAAAGAGATGGATGAGGGGAGATATGACTGAGGACTACAAAATCTTGAGTGGTGTAGAATAAGTAAATCGATTTTTTTACTCATTCCAAAAGTACAAAGACTAGGGGGCACTCGAGGAAGTTACATGGAAATACTTTTAAAACAAATGAGGAAATATTTTTTCACTCAACGAATAGTTAAGCTCTGAAACTCTTTGTCAGAGTATGTGATAACAGCAGTTAGCATATCTGGGTTTAAAAAAAGGTTTGGACAAGTTCCTGGAGGAAAAGTGCCTTTGACATGGTTGACCACGAAATCCTATTACATATACTCGAATATTTTGGCATCGGAGGCAATGTTCTAAATTGGTTCAAGGGGTTCTTAACCTTACGCTCATACCAAGTCACATCAAACTCAATCACGTCTGCCGCATGGACACCTGAGTGCGGAGTACCGCAAGGATCCCCCCTCTCACCAACAATTTTCAACCTACTGATGACTCCACTGGCAAAACTTCTATCAAATCATAACCTTAACCCTTACATATATGCCGATGATGTAAAGATATATATTCCTTTTAAACAAGACATTAATGAAATCTCCAACGAAATCAACCAAAGTCTACACATCATGAATACCTGGGTAGATGCATTCCGACTGAAACTGAATGCAGAAAAAACTCAATGCCTCATACTAACCTCCCAATACAACACGACCAAATTTACCGCTATTAACACACCTAAACTAAACCTGCCAATATCAGAAAATTTAAAAATCCTTGGAGTCATAATTGACTGTCACCTAACACTTGAGACTCACGCGAACAACACAACAAAAAAGATGTTCTACTCCATGTGGAAACTGAAAAGAATAAAACCATTCTTTCCAAGATCTATCTTCCGCAACCTAGTGCAATCACTTGTACTCAGTCATCTGGATTACTGCAACTCACTATACGCAGGCTGCAAAGAACAAATACTGAAAAAACTTCAAACAGCCCAGAACACAGCAGCCAGACTCATCTTCGGAAAACCAAAATACGAAAGTGCAACACCCCTACGTGAGAAACTACACTGGCTCCCACTCAAGGAACGAATCACCTTTAAAGTATGCACGCTAGTTCACAAAATCATTCACGGTGAAGCCCCTGCATACATGTCTGACTTAACAGACCTGCCACCTAGAAACGCCAAAAGATCATCTCGAACTTTTCTCAACCTCCACTTCCCTAAGTGCAAAGGCATAAAGTACAAAGTACTACATGCATCTACCTTCTCCTACATGAGTACGCAACTTTGGAATACACTACCACGCAACCTGAGAACGATTTATGAATTAACCGACTTCCGCAAACGATTGAAGACCTATCTCTTTGAAAAAACTTACTGCAAGGATCAAAACACATGAATTCCATGCACACTAATAGAAATGCATCAAAACACTCTCTTCCGATTTCTCTTCCCCCGTATTCTCCCCACAATCACAATCTACCTACAGATAAATTGCTATACCCTTACGCTCTCTTGCTATTATATGTTCACCCTATCATTCCCCCCAATGTCACATCCCATAGTTTCTATGCCCCAAAGATGAATTTACTGAATTTGTCTCCCATAACTCTTCATAATGTAACCCATAATCGCAATGTAACAAACTGTACTTCCATCATTCACAATGTATTGTAAGCCACACTGAGCCCGCAAATAGGTGGGAAAATGTGGGATACAAATGTAATAAATAAATAAATAAGTGTTATACAGTATTCTTGTTTTAGTGAATTTAAAGATGATTTTGAGCTATAAAGTTTGTTTAGTTTAAATATATTAACTTTGGAGGTAAATTTAGAAAAGCTTTTCATGTATTTCACAAATGGAAAAAGCTATTTCTAAAATAATGTGCAGATATATGTATATATGCAAAGTGTACTTGTAAATCCTGGCAGATATGCATGTGTGTAAGGTCCAGGGAAGGCATAAATATAGACATGTGTCTACCATTGTTAGATGCACATATAAGCAGTATATATCACTTATATATTCTGATATTTGTCAACATTTGCTTATTTCCAATCAGAAGAAGAGTTGCCTTCGAAAGCTAATCAAAAAATGTATTAAGGGGCCCTTTTACTAAGTCGAGGTAAAAGGTGGCCTGCGGCAGTGTAGGCGTGTGTATTAGGCACGTGCCAGGCCAGTTTTTATCGCGTCTGCAAAAAAGATTTGTTTTTTTTAATGTGATGGGAAAAGGGCATGCAGTAAAACTGAAACCAGGGCGCGTCTAAAACCGGCCTGAGCCCTTAACGCCACCCATTGATCCTGTGGTAAGGGCTCATGTGCTACATGTGCGATGACTGGTCAGCATGCGCCAACTGCCAATTACTGCCGGAAACAGCACGCATGGTAGGAAATAAATAAATAAATAATTCATCCAGGCGTTATGGGCACTCACCAAATCTGAAATTACTGTCGGGGGGGGGGGGCATACTGGCCTGGTGGTTGTCTCATTTTGGGCGCACACTGCACACACATAGAGCCTACCGCGGCTTAGTAAAAAGGCCCCTAAGTTAGTCCAATAAAAGGGTATCATCTTATTTTCTTTTCTATGTTTTGATTTATTTCTAGTTATTACATATAAGCAGCAATTTTAAAAACTACTACTACTACTACTATTTAACATTTCTAAAGCGCTACCAGGGTTACGCAGTGCTGTACAATTTAACAAAGAAGGAACCCCCTTGAAGAGAACAGACTGGGAGAAGGCATTGTAAGTGACCAACATTGAGGGTTTTCCCTGATGGTGGACCTCCAGCCTTTTCATACATTGAATCTGTACTTTCCCTTCTAAAACCGCCACTATTTAGACATACACCAGCAGTATCCACTTATGCTCTCAGTTCTAAAATTGCACTCATTGGGAATCACTTTCAAAACATAAAAATGTCCAAAAAATGGCACAAAGTGGCAGATGGACTTTTTTTCACATAAATGAACAAATCACTATTTTTGAAACTCATTTTTAAAATGTTTTCTATGTAGTTTGTCTAAATCTGAAGGGGGCGTGTTTTGAGTGTGACTAGGGTGGACTTATGATTTGAGTGTTTTTCTACGATAATGGAACACTGTAAAAATGTCCAGAGGAAAAAATAGAATGTTTTTAGCTAGAACTGTTTCAATAATGCCTAAGTGCCAAAAGAAGCCCAAACTGACCAGATGACCACTGGAGAGATAAAGGCATGACTCACCCTTAATCCCCCAATGGTCACTGAGCCTCAACCGCCTGCCTAAGAGGAGAAAGTGACAGTATATACCAGGCTCTATGACAGCTGCAGATATAATGGCCATTCCTCTTAGAGCAGCAAGCAGGTCACTGGAGTAGCCTAGTGGTTGGTGCAGTGGCCTGTAGAGAAGGGGGACCCAGGCCTATATCCCACTCTAACTGGTAAACTTGTGGTGGAAAGTGTGAGTGCACCAAAAACCACAAAATACCTACTGAACCCACATATAAGTGACACCCGCAGGCTTAAGGACTATTGTAGTGATGTACAGTTGGATACAGTATATATTTTTTTGCTATTCCTGAAGGGCTCACCATACAATATAAGGGAGTTGTGATGTGATATGTACCTGGAACCTTTTATCTGAAGTTTACTGCAGTGCCCCTAGGCTGCCCCACTGCTCTGCTGTGATGTCTTTGTGGCCAGTCTAGTAAGACTGCTGGTCTGCAGACATTCCAATAGCTTGTTTTTGTGCATTTTCCCCTTGGCCATTTTTTGTTTGAATTTGGCCATTAAAGAAATAGATGCAATGAGCAGAAAATCATCTAAAATAGGGTGATTTTTGAACCAAAAAGATAGATGTTTTTCTGGTTCAAAATTGACAATGCGGCACTGGAGTTTGAACGTTTTTTGCAAACCGTCCAAAACCGGATTTGGATGTCATTCGAAAATGCCCCTCATTATCTACTAAGGGTGGAAGTTATCAACATGGGCTACTGTTAAGTTCCATTATCTTACCACAGGTTCTCATTGCAGAAAATGGGACCCTGTGCTAAAATAATCAGTCTTGTGGTAAAATAATCCATCTTAACAGTATCCCACATTGATAACTTCTTGCCTAAATGTCACAGTAGGTGTTTTCTATTAAATGTGTAAGATTGGATGTTCCAGAAGTGCTGTATTTAGTTAGTCAGTAAGGGGGGTCTTTTACAAAGGTGTGCTAGTGGTTTTAGGGCATGCTAATCATTAGCGCAGACTAAACGCTAGTGATACCCATAGAAATGTATGGGTTATTCATTAGGATTTATTAACCACCTTTATGAAGAGATTCATCCAAGGTGGCATCAAGCAGATACAACTTAATATAAAACAATGTTGTTAAACAGTATAAAATAGTGAAATGATAAACTGTGAGTATAACTAATCAATGAGGTAAACTTGGAGATGACAAATTTAATCCTGGATATTGGAGTAACATAATATACTAGTATCAGAAATATAAACATTAAACAGCACAATAGAACAATCATATAATAGAAATATGATAAATGTCATAGGCAGCATAGAAAGCACATTCATATAACACAGATAAGACACTAATGATGTCAGCACAATACCAAGTCACACACCTGAATAGGCACACGTTAG
The DNA here is from genome assembly GCF_901765095.1 of Microcaecilia unicolor. Lineage (NCBI taxonomy): Eukaryota > Metazoa > Chordata > Amphibia > Gymnophiona > Siphonopidae > Microcaecilia > Microcaecilia unicolor. Next base: position 296,302,484 of record NC_044035.1, on the reverse strand, counting down.
AATTTGATATGGTCATGCATTTCCATGTCTTCAAATATTCATCATTTTAATAACATAAACAAATACTATTGCTTGATTTTGGCAAATATTTGTGAGAATATATATTTCAGCTTAAACTAGCTCTTAGCTTAGAAAATCAGAGCTCTAATTAGCTGAAATGATGAGGAATCTCAATTGGCTGTAAAGAAGTATTACTGTTGTACTTGACCACTAGAGGGTGCTCATTACAAATAGTCAATGAGCCCACTTTTATTCAGCTATGCTTTTAAGGACTTGGAGAGTCTTAAAATAGAAACTGGCTTGTGCTACTATGCAAAGGACGAGGAAAAGCATGAACTCATATAAAAATATATATATGCTATGCTATGCTATATGGTTCTTATAGTCAGCTACATTTCAATTGGATTCAAAGAGGAATACATATACAGAGATCCCACATAATAGAAGACTTACATTCAATCTGCATTGTCTCATAAGAGATTAAACTTTTTCAGAAAACAAATAAGTCTTTAAGGCTTTTCAAAAAGAAATATGTCTGAATTTTCCAAATCTTCAAAGGTAAGTTGTTCCAAATTTTCACTCCCTGATATAGAAAAGAAGACTCTAAGGGCTCCTTTTTACAAAGCTTTGGTACCTATACTGCCGCTTTGTCACACGTCATTTGGCACTATCGTTGGGCTACCACAGGAGCCCAATGGTAGTGCCTGCCCCCAGCCCACACCATTTTCAGCACTGTTAGTGCCAGGGACTTACACTTGCTTATTTCCGATCTGACGAAGAAGGGCAACCTTCGAAAGCTAATCAAGAAATGTATTATGTCCAATAAAAAGGTATCATTTTATTTTCTTTTCCACCTCTCTACTGAAGATTCAGAAGAAATCATACTTAGGGCCCCTTTTACAAGGCACATACTTAGTTGGATCAAAGGTTTCCTAACCACTAGAACATATCAAGTGAAATCAAGCTCAAACATATCACCACTGTGGAAAGCAGAATGCGGAGTACTTCAAGGATCACCACTATAACCGATCCTTTTCAACCTAATGTTGACCCTACTAGCCAAATCCTTATACAACCAAGGCCTTAACCCTTTCATCTATGCAGACGATATCACAATATACATTCCTTACAAACGTGATCTGACAGAAATCACCAACGAAATCAAGCTCAGCTTGAATGTCATGGACTCATGGGCAAACGCATTTCAACTAAAACTCAACACAGAAAAAACACACTGTCTCATCCTCGCATCCCAATAGAATACGAACAAACCCACAAACATAAACACCCCAGATTATACCCTCCCTATCTCATAAAGCCTGAAAATTCTCGGTGTTACAATCAACTGTAACCTTACACTAGAGAACCAAGTGAAACCTACAACAAAGAAAATGTTCCACTCAATGTGGAAACTCAAACGCGTGAAACCATTCTTCCCGAGGGAAACATTTCACAACTTGATACAATCAGTGGTACTACGTCATGTAGACTACTGCAACGGAATTTATGCGGGATGCAAAGAACAAATTATAAAAAACTTCAGACCGCTCAAAATACAGCAGCCAGGCTTATATAATTTGGAAAAACGTGATTCGAAAGCGCCAAACCCCTCCGAGAAAAACTGCGCTGGCTCCCAATCAAAGAACGTATTGCTTTCAAAATCTGCACCCTGGTTCATAAAAACTTCCGGAAATCATTAAAAACTAACCTGTTCAAAAAGGCATACCCTACCGACCCAACTTAAATGCCTGTACCCTGCAACACAATGAAACCAAAGCTCGTAATGGACATATAATAACTCTTCCTCTCTACAATTCTCTTCCTCTCTACAATTCCCTAATGTGTCTGTACACACAAACATTATTCTACCACAACATTACTGTACTTGTTCATACCATGTAAGCTGCATTGAGCCTGCCATGAGTGGGAAAAAGTGCGGGATACAAATGTAACAAAAATAAAAATAAAAAAAATTTAAAAATAAAAATACCGGAATTGGCGAACGCCTTTACGGTACTATGTAAGCCACATTGAGCCTGCAAATAGGTGGGAAAATGTGGGATACAAATGTAAATATGCAACAAAAATAACAGGTCAGATCAAGCAAATTACATGCTGGTGAAGAAAAATAGCGGAAGGGGGGAAGAAGGACCCCAGACTGGTGACACTCAGCCAAATTAATGGGATTACTCATGCATATATATCCATATGCACAGTCACCATACTTCAATCATTGGTCCTCAACCAACCACCTCCCTAGATGTTAAACAATATCTATTTTTGTAACAGTTTTTATGCAAAAAGTGCCACATGCACACCTCCTCAGGACATAGAGAGCAAAGGAAACAACTTATCTTATAGCAGCGTTAAACTTGGGCCTCCCCAACGGTCCGTTTTGCCGGTAAAGGCTTTGTCAGGGGAAGGACGCCCTAGTGTGGAATCCTGCTCAAAAAGCAAGTGACAAAATCGGCTTGCTTGTCCTGCCGTCAACTAGAGTGGTTAGCACAGGAATGCCCACTCTCTGTCCATGACATGCCCCCTCAAAAAAAATTGAAACTATTTTTTAGCATGCGGTTAGTGAACACACATTTCAGAATTAACACAGGACACCTGAGCGTGTCCCACAGTACTCCATTTTTAGCTGTGTTAGACGCACTTTAGCACCTAATACAGCTCAGTAAAAGGGCCCCTTTCATTCTTGATTTTCGTTTTCTTTAAAATTTTCAAAATCCTGATGTATTTATATGTTGGCTTCCAATTAAGTTCACTTATTTCTGTATTACTTTTTCATGACTTGAATGATTGTTATGTTAATGACTATGGGTCTGACTTATCAGTGATTTTCTCTAACCTATGCCTATGGGGATAAACTTTAATGTAGGGCTGTACCGAATTTTCATTTTAGATTCAATTCGACGCCAAATAATAATAATAATTTAAATTCGAATATGAATAATCCGGGGCTCTACTGTGCTAAATCCTACTGAAATAAAAACAATTGAGCTCTGATTTCATATTGCTTCTTTTATTATTTGTTATATTCAAGCTCAATGCCCATTATTCATATTCTGTATTTGTATTTATCCAAATAATATTTTTCATTATTTGTATTCAACTGAATAGTAAACTATGCTATTTGGTACAGCTCTGCTTTAATGAATTAATTTAACAATCTGTGGTTAAACCTATTGATGTATTCAGAATAAGTGCTGCCAAGCAATGCTCTTTTCATGTTTTATTCAGTACAGATTTAACAATAAAAATGAAATGTTCCTCTCAAAAGTTTATTATTAAAAAATGTAAATGATTTATATTAAGTTGCTTTTTAAAAGTTTGCCGGTATTTGATGTTAGGTGTTTTGGCCCTGTTTACTAAGGTGCGCTAGCATTTTTAACGCTTGCTAATGATAAAGACACCCATATGGGTGTCTCTAGCATTAGCACGCACGCTAATTTTTAGCACACACTAAAAATGCTAGCGCGCCTATAGCGCGGCTTAGCAAACAGGGCCCTAAGGCTGCTGAATTGCTTAGTTTGATAATTAGTGGTTTTCTAATGCACAGTTTTTCATGCGATAGTATTTGACAAGTTAATAACTACACGTGTATGTCTTTTCAAGAAAAGTCTTTTACAACAACAGAATGTTTGCCTATAAGAAACCTTGTAGGCAAACACTTCCTTGGCTTGGAACATGTTGCGTATTGTGTAATAACTGAGACTCTTTATGCATGTGTATGTGTAACTGTATAAATGTGGAATATATCAGGAATTAAAAAGTCTTCCAGGATGTAATTTCAGGACTGTCACTGGGCTAAAGAGTGCTCCAGGCGTTCTAGGGGAGCATCCCTACAGTTGGCTCTGAGGGAGGGGAGGGGGGGCTGGCGCTCAAACACCATCAGCTGTGCCCAAGTTTAGGAGCAACTTAATTAACAAGCCCTTAACTAGCAATAATTGGGTGATAACAACCAATTATTGCGGTTAATTGGCATCAATTAGGATTTGTGTGTACAACTGGGTGGAGGGGGCGCGGGTACAAAATGCCGGTTTGGGTGGGGGCTATACGGCACGGGTGGAAGACGCAGCATATCTCTGGGGTCCCAGTGGCACACCTGGGAAGCAGCAGCAGCAGCACACCAGTTGAAAAATGCTGCGTTAAAGAATGAGCAAGAAGGGTGCATGTCTTGGGTGCCAAATCAATTTTTTGAGTCAGTCTATGCCCATGTCAACACAAAAAGAAAGAAAGGGTGCCCTTTTGTCAAATGTCTGACCTGACTCCCTGTAGCATTCTTTCCTCTCTCCCTTCCCTCACCACAACCTTCATAGGTTTCTCTACTTTCCACCCCCTACTGTAGCCTTCCCATACTCCTCCCTGTGACCCTGCTGCTGAAGATGCCTCTTATTCCAGGCCTACCTCTACTGTTGCCTGATTGGAACAGAAGCTGCCGCCCACTCCTTCCAGGTCTGCCTTGCCAGCCAACAAAATCCACTCATCCCTAGCGAGTGGATTTTGATACACTATGCAAGATATATATGTACATTAATGAAAGAAGCAAAAGGGTTTACATGGGGTTCAGATGCAAGCAAATAAATGAAGTTATAAAAAGCAGGATGTCTTAAAATTCCATAGAGTTCATTTTCAGCCACGGACCAACCACATAAAGTTAAAAAGATTAAAATATCTGTTTAATTTGACATGGATTTCATTGGCACTAAACATTGAAGTAACACTGCTGAAACTTCACAGATATCTGTTTAACTTTAGTCTTGCTATTTATACAACATTATTTAAATGGATAACTTACCCATTTAGGAGTAGATTGTATATATTGTATGTGAAAAATCGGTGCTGAAAATATTTCTGCCTACATTTAGGTGCAGTTTATAGAATATGCCTAGCCGGTTTATAGAATACACTTAGCGTCCATGCCTGCACCTAATTCTAGGCGCGTCCATTTATGCCTAAGTTAGGCAAGGAGTAGGTGTATTCTTTAACCGTGCACATAGATTTTGAGAATGCCCACGGTCCACCCATTCCACACCCATGGCCATGCCCCCTTTTTGGCAGCGTGCATTAGAATTTACGCACACTTTACAGAATATGCCTAGCAAGTTGTGCACATAAATTCTAATTAATGCCAATTAGTGTCAATAATTGCTTAAGTGGCAATTAACGGTGCTAACTGGTTTATTAAGTAATTAAATTGTGCATGCAAATCCAGAATATGACCGGATTTGTGCGCACAATTTCAGTCACGATATATAGAATCTGGGCACCTCCAATTAGGCACCCAGAGGGCGGGTGGAAGAAGCCTATCCTATATTATAGTGGAACCCAGATGCCTAGGTTCTGTTATAGAATACTAATGTAACCTGACACTAGTTGAACTTGTGTAAGTGCCTAAATGCTGGAAACACATCAATAACTTTTGTACGTTACGCATATAAGTGGAAGCCCTACCTATGTCATGCCCATACTCTGCCCATCTCTATGCTCTCTCACAAATCTGTGCTATGCAAGATAGTCACGAATTTACAGAATAGCACTTAGGTGACACAGTAGCATACACAAATAAGTGCACACATATGTGTGCGTATGCTATTCTAAAAGTTTACATGAGTAACGTGCATGTAAATGTTAGCGCCTAGTTTATAGAATTGCCCTTTTATCCCCAAGTTCTATATAGCGTGCTGAGAGATCCGCGCCGAAATCCAGGCGTATTCTTTAACAGCATGTGTAATTTAATTGGCTAAAGAAGCTAATCAGCATTGATAACAGCACTTAACAAGCAATAATAAGCACTAATTGGTAATAATTAGAATTTAGGTGCACAACTCGCTAAGCGTATTCTGTAATGAATGAACTATGCCTAAATTCTAATGCAAGCAGTTCAAAAAAGAGCGTGGAAATGAGCATTTTGTGGGCATTCCAAAATTTACACGCGTAGTTATAGAATATGGCCCAATGCACGTAAATCTATGTGCAGGGATTTATGCCAAGTTTTTGTTGGTGTAAATGGAGGTGCCTAGTTTTAGGCGCTGGGATATCAACTGTACTCTATATACAGCACCTAAATCTAGGTGCCGCTTATAGAATACGCTTAGGCGGAAGTTTACCGCATGGATTTTTTAGGTACCTTATATAGAATCTGGCCCTTAGTGGCTGAATATTGTCACTTCAATGTCCATCTTTTTAGTCAGCACAGGAAAGTCTCAACACTGCCTCTTTTTTAAATGGATAACTTTGGCCCAGCTATTTATGTTTAAATCGTTTTTATTAATAAATTGACACATAACAAATGCTTGTCAAGAAAATGCATAACACAAAAATTGTCTTCTAACATCTTATGTGCAATACTAAAATAAACAATATATGTTATTTTTATTATATTTTCCCCCCTTCCTACCCTCCCTCCCTCCCTGCCTGAACTGATCTTGTGTTCCTCTCAACCCACCCCCCTCCCCACTCGGCGTCTCCACAACTTCTATATAATAGAATGGACTGAATAGGGCTCTAACCATTAGCATAAACAACTGGCCCGACTTCACCTCTCTGATATTTGAAGTGAGTTCAATACTTTGCAAAATACACTGAGGGCCCTATCTAAAAGGAAGACATAGACGGGCTTTATCCCATCACTCAGTTCTTTGGGTAGGGCCAATTTCAGATATTCTCACGGATAAGTCAAAAATTCAAGAGAAGACTACGTGCTTTCGGTGTAAGGGTATTCCATAAGGGCTCCCATTGGGCCTGGAACTTTAAACCACTTGTGCTTTCCAAATCATGTATCCCACACCTGTCAATTCTCATTTGCTGTACTAATTGAGAGCGCCATACCTGCAATGGGGGCGCCTCTTGTGCTCTCCAAAATTGTAGTATAGTATTTATTCCAAAATAAATTGCTATCTTTGCAAACGCTCTAAACCCGTCTGGTGGGTCTACTGTGTATTTAAATAAGTTAAATAAGATTAACGGCTCCCTCAGGAGAGTACAATCCCACATTTGATCTATTCCCTTTAGCGCTTGTTGCCAAAATCTTGCTGTATAGGGACAACTCCAGAACATATGGCCTAGGGTTGCCGCAGGCTGGCTGCACTTGGGGCACACACCTGTCGTGTTAAATCCCGCTTTATGTGCTCTCTGCGGAGATATGTGAGTCCTAAGCAGCCATCTATATAGTCGTTCCCTCTGCGGAATGGAAAGTCTCTGCTTATAAATGGATTTTAAATAAGTCCTACAGTCATCCTCAGTAAATGTGCAACCCAGATCCCCCGACCATTCTCGTGCTAGACGCCGGAAATCCAGCTCTGCTGTAGTATCTTTGAGTTGTCTATGGTGAAATTTTAGCGGCACCTGCAGCTGAGCTCCCAATGTAAACTCTTCAGATAGAACCTCCACCACATCTTCTGTAATATCTGTCCATTCTAATGTGGCCACATAGTGTCTCAACTGGTAATATGCAAAGTAATGCACTGGGGAAATTCCGTATCTGGCCTGGAGTTCCGCGTACTCCAGAATGCGTCCCTCCTCTGTGACTATGTGTGCCAAGTATACAATCCCTTTTTTTGCCCAACTACTGAATATATTAATCCCTCTGCCGGGTGGGAATGCAGGATTATTACAAATTGACACCCACGGGGTTACACGAGAAGAAAAATGATACTTTCTACACACCCATCTCCAAGTCTCCCTGAGGGGTCGCAAAAGTGGATGCCTCTTGAATGCCATCGGTGGTAATGGGGCACCCGTGTGTAGCAAATGACTGAAATGTATATCCGGAAACACCGAAGTCTCCACCAATGTGGCGGAGAACTCAGATGTCCCCCGATACCAGTCGTTTATATGTCTCATGGAGCATGCAGTCGTTAGGAATTTGATATTTAGAAGTCCCATGCCACCTCCTTCCCTTGGCGTCACTATTTGGCTGTATGATATTCTGGGTTTCTTTCCCTGCCAAAGATATGTTTGTATTAAGCGCTGTAACTGCTTATCATCTTTGTGTTTCAAAAAGAGTGGTAGTTGTTGAAAAACATATAACCATCTAGGGGCCACCATCATATTAAATAGTGCTATTCTACCCCAAATGGTAAGCGGGAGCTCTTTCCACATCATCAATTTACTTTTAGTCATCTCCATTAATGGGCCTACGTTAACTCGATACACAGCGGACCTATCGCACGGGATGTATACTCCTAGGTATTTCAGCTTATTCGTCTCCCACCTAATGGGGGCCTCCCCCCGCCAGAGGGACTCAGTTCCCAAGTTCATAGGCATCGCACAAGATTTAGAGAGATTGAGTTCAAATCCCGATAACATCCCATATTCTTTTATCAGAGATAGTGCCGCTTCAAATGATTCCCGTGGCTTAGTCAATAGTAGAAGAACATCATCCGCGTAAGCCAACGCTCGGATCTCCTGCCCCCCCAACTGTACCCCACGAATTCTGGGGTCGGAGTTAAGAAGGCGCAACAGTGGCTCTAGCGTTATATCAAACAATAGTGGGGACAAGGGGCAACCCTGCCTTGTTCCTCTCCCTATCCTGAACCGTGTCGAAAGTCCCCCATTAGCTGATATACATGCTTCCATGCCAGAATACAAAGTCTCAATAGTTTGGATTATTCCAGGAGGGAGTCCTATCCACTTCAATACATAGAACAGATAACTCCACCCCACTCTGTCAAAAGCTTTAGTGGCATCAAGGCTCACCAATATCCCTGGTGTCTCGTGGAACTGACACTGTGCCATTGCTAGTAACATTCTCCGTATATGTACAACAGAATGTCTTTTTGAAATAAAGCCCACCTGCGCCGGGTCTATTACACTAGGTATACATCTACCGAGTCGTGAAGCCATAATCTTTGCTAACAACTTAATATCCACATTGATTAGTGAAATAGGCCTATAGGATTCTGGATCTTCAACCACTTTCCCAGGCTTCAACAGTAATGAAATACAGGCGGTGTTTTCATATAAGGGAAATTTCCCTTCTTGTATCACCGACTGGTGGTATTCAAAGAGCGGCCGTATTAAGTGAGGTTGTAATAGCTTATAAAATTCTCCGGAATACCCATCCACCCCTGGAGCTGAAAAGGATTTCAGTCCTTTAATTGCCTCTATTAATTCTTTAGGTTGGATGGGAGCTTCTAAGCCCGCTATATCTAGATCCCCGAGTTTTGGCATCTTGGCTCTTTTCAAAAAATCATTCATTTGTATTTCCCCAGCCGGGTGTTCAGCTGTGTATAGTTGTGCAAAGTGTTCTTGGAGCAATTGAAGGATTCTATCCGGGCAATTGGTGAGGCTTCCCGTCTTTTCTTTTAGTACCGATATGGTTCTACCTCCCTCCCGTCTCCTAACTATCCGAGCCAGCATTCCCCCCGTTCTGTTCCCAAACCTGTGGAAGCTATACTTCTGAAAGATTCTATTTTTTTTCATTCTCTCATGCAGCAGGGAATTCACCGCTGCTTGGATAGATAGATAAGAGTCTCTATTAGTTATGGTTTGCCGTGTCATATATCGATTTCTGGCTTTCTGTAATTGTCTATTTAAGTGCAGGAGGCTAGCCGAGTTTTTTTTCCGCCTATTTGCAATAAAGGCAATTATGTTACCTCTGAGAACTGCCTTTCCAGTGCACCAAAATAATTGGGGATTAGCTTCATGTTGTCTATTAAACCAACCATATTCTTCCCATTTTGTAACTAAAAATTTTTGAAAAGACTTATCCCTTGCTAAGTGACTGGGGAATCTCCATTGCCTGGTCGGTTGGTAGCTCCCAGGTGCCTCCAGTTCCAACCAGACAGGGCTATGATCAGATATCAATATTTCTTCAATTTTAGTGTTTTTAATACACGCAAATAGTGTGGGAGAAGTAAACATATAATCTATTCTGCCCCAGGTGCCGTGCGCCCTAGATCTATGTGTATATTCTCTCGAGCCTGGGTGTAAGTTACGCCATGTATCTATGACAGACAGTGAATTGCTAAATTCCTTTAACATTCGACCTCCCCTGCGGTGCTCTCTCCCCTCCTGGTCTCCCTTCGAACAGTCAATTCTTGGGTCCATCAATACATTCATATCTCCCACAATCACTAGTTGCTTACTTTCATAAGGGAGTAACTGCCTAGACAGTCTAGGGAAGAAAGAGTCATCTGGGGGAGTGGGAGCATATACATTTAAAAGGTATAGTTCCCTCCCTTGCAACCATATTTTAATCAGCACGAATCTCCCCTTAGGATCCTGTAAGATCGTCTCCACCGTGCACGCTAGCCGCCGGTGTATACAAATTGCCACACCCCCTCTCCGCCCTTCTGGAGATGCATAGATCACTTGTCCCACCCAGCCCTGTCTCAATTTTTCATGCTCTGCGGCTGTCAGTTTCGTTTCTTGCAGGCACGCAATATCTGCTTTAAGGTGCTTTAGATGCGCTAGTATCTTTTTCCTTTTAATGGGAGAGGAAATACCTCCCACATTCCAAGTGATTATTTTACAATGTGTTATTTCTTAAACTTTTTGATACCATAACAATGCGCTTGTAACATTCAGCCACTGGGTCCCAGCCCTTTCCCAGTAGCTGTGAAAGGTATATCCTGTTATTTGCTTTTCTCTTTATGCCCATGCAGTTCCTATGCAAGTTATTCTTTTGTTTAATCTGGATTAGAGACCTATGTCCTCTTATTAAAATCCCTCCCACCCTTGATTTGAAATCCCCTGTGAACTCTCCCTCCCCCCGCCCCTCGCCCTCCATTAAGGACCGTGCCCTTACCTAACCCCTAACTACTTCCCTTCCTTGGATGTAGTACCGCTTCCTGGCTCTCCCCCCTCCCCCGAGCCCCTTGTTCTCCCCTAATCCGGAAAGGGGGGATGGAATTCTCCCCTTTCCCCCCCATATGCTCCCCCGGAACTTCCTTATAGAACCTTCAGGCAACTTGCTAATCAACAGTTAATACTCTGGGAACATGCAACATAACATTTCTTAAACCACTCTATACAGTAGATATAACATTACTTTCATAACTGTCTCCTTGTTGTTTTCGTTAAGGCTGCAAGCCGAACACAAAGTCCGTCTCCACACGCAGTCAGTAAATTGGAAGTCATGTTCACGGTGGTGCCTCCTCCGGCACCATGAACTCTGCGTCAATAAATTGTTGAGCCTCTGATACTGTGTGGAAGGACCGCCATCGATTCTCATGTTGAATTTTCAAAATAGCCGGATAAATCAGCATAAACCGTGCTCTCTTGTTCACCAGAGTTGTACAGAGCGGATGAAACCGGCGTCTTTGCTCTTGAACTCCGGCTGAGTAATCTTGAAATATTTTAATCGGGTTTCCGTCATATTTCAAAGTATCTCTTTTCAGTCTAAAGCCCCTCATTATCTCCTCTTTATGTAAATAGTTGTGCACTTTAATAATCACCAGTCTAGGTCGCTGCTGCCCTTGTTGCCAGCGGCCAAGCCTATGGGCTCTCTCTATACACAGTTCTCCATAGCTGTCTGATAAAGCCAATTCTTTTTTAAGCCATTGCTCTAATAAATGTCCCAGGGATTTTTCAGGGATTGATTCTGATAAGCCCACAATTCTTAGGTTACATCTTCTTGCTCTGTTCTCCATATCCTCGATCTTGTCTTGTTGAGCTTTAAGTTGTTCCATTAATCGGGTGACGTCTTGTGCTGTTTGTGCTCTTGTGTCTTCCACCGTTGAGATTCTATTCTCCGCCTCTCCCATGCGTCTTACAGTGTCTGCCATAGTAGCTTCCAAACTGCTCATTTGTCGTTCGAGCAAGTCAAATCTTGGGTTAAGTGCAGCACTGACCGCCATAGTTATCTGTGCTAGTTGTTTTTCAGAAAAGTCCCCCAGCTTTTCCAGCTTCCCTTCTGCCATTTTGGCTCCTGTGCTCAGTATGGGACTCTTTCCTTTATCGTATTTGGCCCCGCTTCGAGTTGTTCCTGTTAGTTTAGGCTTCAGAAATTGCTCCATATAGAGTACGTTATGACTTTGTAAATACTGAGCGTCTGATCTTGCAGAGTGGATGCTCGTAGTGTATATATCCCAAGATGTTATATACCTTATGCCTGGGCTCCGCAGACCCTCCTTTCGCCGTTTTCCACTAATTGGGGGCCACGTCCGCAGGTCCGGAGCTCTCTCAGATTTTCCAAACTGCCAAGGAGAGCGGTTCAATTCCACTGAGTTAGTTGTGCACTTGTGTGAAATATAAGCAAGTATGAACTTAAAGTAGCCCACCTACGGGCTGGCTCAGTCCCGCTCGCGCTGCTGGCCCCGTATCACTCTAGGATCCCCAAGCACAATGTTCCACCTCTCTCCTCTTTCAGGTACAATCTTTGTGCAAGTAAATTCACTACACACCCTCACAGCATCCACATTAAAGACTGTATGCACCTGTGGAAGTTTTAATTTACTTGAGGTAGATGTTCGAATGTTCCAGGGGTTGTTATAGCGAACCTGGTCTTAGCCCCGCTATATTCCAGCGTCGTTTCCCCTGTTCACTCGCTGTGAATGGGGGGGGTGAGGGGAATCCGGAAGGAAACTTGTGCGTTTTAATTTATTGCACTCCCCCTTATCCTCTAGTCTGCACTCCCTTCTCCGCCCTCGCTTCAAGCCCCCGATTTCTTACTCTGGGCGTTGTGCCCTCAGCTCTGGTAGTTCTTCCCGCTCTCGTGCGCTGCTCTTCCGACCGCCATTTTGGATCTGATCGCGCGAGTCACTATTTTCGGCTGCGCTGCACTCCCAGACGTTCCAGGGGATATTCTAAATATGTCCCCATGCTTTGTGGAGCTTTAGGTGTTGCCAGCTCGCCATGGAGGGGTTCTCGAGAGCGAGGGGCGGAGAGCCCATCAGCGGTGTAGCGGAGCTCTCTCAAACCGCGGCCATCTTGCCGCGCGGCTCCACCGGAAGTCTGGCCCAGCTATTTAAATAACCAAAATATTCATCTATGTTGACTGGATTAAAAAAAAAAAATTTATGTGCTTGGTGCCACATTTGAATATTGACCCCATGTTTTACAGCTGCAGAAAACATTTTTCCTTCGGTGTACAGCGCTGCGTATGCCTTGTAGTGCTATAGAAATGATAAGTAGTAGTAGTAGTAGTAGTAGGTTGTATTCTTGAGCAGAAGCTCCACCTTTTGTATATTTTCAGTAGGCAGGATGAAATAAGCTTTAAACTGAAAAATAGGCTTTTGCATTTTAGGTATCAACTCGACATGAAGCTCATAATGCTCATTTATTTGCTTTTTAAACTTAATGATATTTTCCATGAAATATATTTGGATATTTTAATGTTGCTTTTATTTGGTGAGATGTAAGCTTTGTAAAATGAACGAATGAAGCAAGTGAATGAATAAAATACATTGAGCAGCCTTAGAAACATGAGAATGTTCTCCTAAATGTTAATACAAGTAATTTTTTGTTAATGATCAATGGCATATTACAAAACATTTTTGTTTGTTTTACCTCTGGTTCTCGCAGCCTTAAGATAAATATTGTGCTTGCTTGGATACTTTAGAAGTATGATTTAGTAATTGTGCTCATTATGAATAAAAGCCATTTTCAGAATAATAATTAGTATTGGCATGACGATAGCAAAGGATCTTTGGTTCAATTTTTGAATGCAGCATATTAAAACTTTTGTGTGGAACAGGCGTGAATCGCTCATCTTTCTCCAAACAAGACATTCACTCGCTCACCAGGTTTACCCGTATGTCCTGGCTGGTAGCCGCAAGCAGTGGGCGGGGCGCCGCGCAGTGGAGACGTACGCTACGTGCTGACGTTGGTTCAAGAGCGTGCTGCTGCTCTGCCTGTCGCAGGAAATCGAAAGACTCTTAGTAAGCCGGATTAGTCTTTTCCGTTCCCCGCAAGGCGCAGGAAACCCAGCAAGTGAGCTGGTTTAATCTTTTCCGCTCCGGTATAGTGGCAGCACCTCCGGGTCAGCGGGAGGCTCGTTTACTGAAGCGGATGCCTGTCGTTTCGGCGACCCGGTGACGTTGCGTCAAGGGGCCTCCTGCGACATCGTTTCGTCACGGCGGGGAGGTATTCTGAGAAGGAGCAGTAGCAGTGAAGGGACGCGGCGTCGGGTCGCATGGCTGCCAGTGCCGAGAGCCGTTTTGAGGGTGAGCTAGTGTCAATGAAACTGGCACATTCTGTGTTGATCACAAATTTATAAACGTTGCCTCCCCCTTGTATCCCTCAGTATTATACAACTCATGCGCAGTTCCCCAGTTACACACATACCTTCTGTCACAGATACAGCCTCTGTCACTCACGCAACACACACACACATGCAAAGCTTCCCTCCTCTCTCACACGTAACAAGTCGTGTGTCTCACATAGACCCACATGCACTCTTATTTGTGCACTTTCATACTCTCTCTATAAATAACAGCCTCCTTGTCGTATTCAGTTACATACGTTACGCGCATAAACAGCTAACTCTCACAAACATACGCAGTCTCCTTCCTTCTCACTTTCATAGGCAATCATACACAGGTAGTTTTATTGGCCTGACAAGTTTTGTAGGGATTTTCAGAGCAATACATAAAGTGATTAAAATAAACACACACAGCTTGTGTCTTTTTCATGCACATAGCCTCACTGTCTCAGTCCCCTCAACTCTCCATAAACACACGAGTGTAGGAGTATTTGTATGTGTGTGTATCTATATAATTTATTTTTTTTCACAGAACCTTATTCCTCCCCCTCTTTTTTCACACATTACAGGCAGAAACATAAATACAAGCACACTCATACAGGTGAACAGTTGCAAGTATACTGAAATAAAAGCATGCTATTTGTGTGAGCTGTGCGATACATAAAAACACATGCATGCAGACTTGATAGTAGCCTACTAGTTTCCTTTATACATTTCCTTGCTATAACAGTAGTTGACACAGGTTGCTTTCACATTATCTTGAAAATAATTTTGGAAAGTAGGATTATCGAATAACTATTTGGAAAAATTTTCAAATTTCAGCTTGCATTCTAAGTACATACATAGATATCAGCAATTACTAGTTAAAATTATTTTGCCAAATATTAGATTCTGAATTGAAGTATGAATTTGATTATTAGTATTAATTGAAGGAATATGCTGGGGTAGATCTTTATGCGGCAGCAGCTAGGTATGAATCATGCTGCTGGTTTTTTCAATTTATATAATTTTTTTTTTTGCTGTTGTGGGGTAGAAGTTTTAGTGTTGAAGTTTATTGCCATTTGATATAAACAGATTTGAAATTTGATGCTTAGACTATTAGTAGATCTGTTTGTGTTTTAGTAGTTTCTACAGCTATTATGGCTTGAAATTAGTAGGCAGGAAAAAGGAATTTTTAAATGGCCCCTCCTCTTCTCCATCACAGCCAAATCCTTTGCTAAATTATGTTTAAATGTATTATAGTTGTGTGTTATTAAAATTTTATGATTCCAGAACAGCCTTTAACATCAGTATACAGTTGAATATAAAATTGTGCTGATGTATTTGTGCATTTTAGTCTGGATCATGACATTTTAAAGATTACAAGTGATCAGTTGTAGCATTTTACTGAATAGTAATCATGGTGTTAAGAATACTTTTACCTGCTTTTCATTTGGTATATCTAGAACCACCCATCAGCCAATAACTATGGTTGCATTAACTTGTAGACAAAGAAAATATTATACAGCTTTTTTCCACACTCAAAATATATTTTACGTATGGAAGCAGGCTTATAAAAATGTACATGGGCATACAAATGTAGAAAGAAGGAGGACTGAGTGTCTATTTTTACATCATCTGTGTGTAGGTGTGCCAACTACAGGGCATAGTTTGGGTGGAGTTGTGAAGTGTGCACATATGTGTGCATACATAAAATCTACACCTGCTTCAAGGCAGATGTAAATGTTTGTATTTATATGAGACCGTTGTGTGATAATGGAGGTTATTCTACAAGCCCATTTTGTAAGGGCACATAAACACACATTTTGCCTTCATTAAATAAGCATAAAATAGATTCCTTTTTGGACTTTCTGCCTAGGTGGAGTATTATAATATTAGCCCCTATCCCCCGGATTGTATATAGTGCACCTGGAGATCCATGCTGAAATTGGTGTGGATTCTATAACAATGTGCGCAACTCAGTTGGCTTAAAACGCTAATGAGCACTGATAACAGCACTTAACAAGCAATAATGAGCACTAATTGGCACTAATTAGAATTTAGGCACACAGTTCGCTAAGCATATTCTGTAACGATGTGTGCTGAACTTCTAACATGCACAGGCAAAAAGGGGCACGTTATGGGTGGGGAAATGGCGTTTTGTGGGCGTTCTGAAATGTATTCACCTACTTATAGAATATGGCCTAGTGTGCCTAAATCTATGCGCTGGGATTTATGCCACATTTTCATTGGTGTAAATGGATGTGCATAGATTTAGGCGCTGAAATATCTACTAAGCGTATTCTATAATCGATGCCTAAATCTAGGTGCCAATTATAGAATACGCTTTGTTGGCACTGACTTCAGCTCTGATTTTTTTTTATGCACTATACTGTATATAGAATCTCCCCTAGAGAATGACACAGTTACTATTACTGTGGTAAATCCGCGGTAACACTAAAAAAAAAATTCCCACTGATGCGGGAACAAACCTTTTTACCGCCCCATGGGAATGGTAAAAAGCCTTGTTCCCGCAGTGAAAAAAAGATCCTCTTCTCACCACTTACACTTTTCTGCAGTCTGCTGGCAGTGTCAGTGATTCACACAGGCCAGCTCCATGGCCTTCCTCCTGTCAAGTTCTGCTCTCTCTACTGTAACTTCCTGCTTAGCGTCAAAGAGGAAGTTGCAGTAGAGAGGACAGCACTTGGCAGAAGGAAGGCCATGGAGCTGGCCTTGGTGAATTGCTACCAGCTGGCTGCAGGAAAGGCAGTGTGCTTACTTACCTTAACTGACGCTGCTGGCAGCCCAAAAATTGAAGAAGGACAGTGGTTCAGGGAGTCAGAAGGGAGCAAGTAGGAAAGAGCTGACCGAGGAGGTTAGGTTGAGAACTGGAGATGGCATGACTGCTGAAGCCCATGAAGTTAGTAGTCTCCCTTCTCTCCACGCAGCTGTCTTTCCTGTTCACCCAAACAAAGCAAGCAAGCCTATTGAGAGTTGCAATGTATTTAGTACCTGTTGAAAAGTATTAATAAATTACCCTGTACACAGATTGTTTTATAATATACCCAAGGTTAGAGCATCAAATTGAGAACTAGGGAAATCGGGGTTCAAATTTTACTTCTACTGATGTGCTTTCTGTCTTGGCAGACCTGGTTTTAGTCTTAGGTAATGTAGGCAACTGCCCTAGTGCCAGATTTTGATAGGTCCTAGAGTGTTGCTGCTGTTGATTTCCTTCAGTTGGGGTCTGGTTGTGCATTCCTTTTCCTACTACTGTAGTTCCACTAAGTTCTCTGCACCTTGCTTATTAGCACACTAACCTATGCAAAAGATGGAGCTTACACAGAGCCTATACTAAGCACTTTGCAGGTTATTATTATTTCTGCACTTGGCAGCAGCAGAAACACGTGGTAGTGGCTGCAGGCCAAGAGGTAATGGAACCATTCCTCCCATCAGTATCCTTTAGATATTTTTTTCTTGAGGGCGGGAGACCTCCTGCTACTCAGTATCTAGGTGCCCCGAATTTAAATCCATCCCTGGGCTTGGGCAAGTCACTTCATCCTCTGTTGCTTCAGGTGCAAACTTAGGTTCTTAGTTATCTAACCTGCATTAATACATATAAGATGCATTAATGTGAATTATGTGCTTAGTTATTAATTATGCTCAATTGCAAATAATGGGGCTTGCATTAAGTAAGTTATGTGACATTGTATTAACTACTACTACTACTATTTATCATTTCTATAGCGCTACAAGGCATACGAGCGCTGTACACCATACACAAAAAAGACAGTCCCTGCTCAAAGAGCTTACAATCTAGATAAGACAGATAAACAGAACAATTAAGGGTAAGGGAATAATAGGTAAGGTTGAAGGACAGGGCAAGTGAGTAGTGGTTAGGAGTCAGAAGCAGTGGTAAAGAGGTGGGCTTTAAGTTTGGACTTGAAAACAGCTAAAGACGGGGCTAGACGCACAGGCTTGGGAAGTCTATTCCAAACGTGGGGTGCAGCAAGACAAAAGGAACGGAGTCTAGAATTAGCAGTAGAGGAGAAGGGGACGGATAAGAGAGATTTATCTACAGAGCGGAGTACTCGAGGGGGGGGGGCATAGGGAGAGATGTGTTAACATGAGTTAATGTACATTATTACAAGTTAACATGCTAATGTAGTTTAATAAATGCAGCCCTTAGATATTAAGCCCCAGGACAGGGAAATACCTACTTTCTTAATGTATAGCATGTGTAAGCTTAGATTTGGAAAAGTAAGAAATGTACATCTTTTAAAAAATTACAAAAAATACAAAATATACTCATCTGCAAGATGCTGATACGTCTAGATTTTGGAGAGAGATTGTCATGTATGCAGTCATTCTTTAGCAATGTAGGCTTAAAGTATCTTTAAGTTAGTGGACCCAGGAAGCCATTAAATGTGTGTCAGATTGAGGGCCCCCCCCCCTCTTCTGGACACTAAACTCCTCTCTCATCTAATATAATAATTCACTCCTCCAACATTCCAATGTGTCTCACTGGGATCGTAACCACCTGCTGACATCACTCCTCCAACGTTCTCCTCCAGCGTTCCAATGTGTGTCATTGGGATTGTAACCGCCTGCTGACGTCACTCCTCCAACGTTCTCTGTCCCCCTTCCCTCTCAGTTCTATGGGACCCTGGAACTGGGAGGGAGGGACAGAGGGAGGGGGGACCCTGGAAATGGGAGGGAGGGAGGGGGCACTGGAACTCGGAGGGGGGGAGAGGGCAGGGGAGAGATGCTGCACATGGATGGATGGAGGGAGCAGGGCACAGAGGACGTTGCCTGCATATGGATGAATGCAGGGGAGAGAGCATAATGCGGGGGAGGGAGGGGACCCTGAAACTCGGAGGGAGGCAGGGAGGGGCCGACCCTAGAACTCAGAGGCAGGGAGGGGACGACCCTGGAACTCGGAGGCAGGGAGGGAGGGGGGCGACCCTGGAACTCGGAGGCAGGGAGGGAGGGGGGCGACCCTGGAACTTGGAGGCAGGGAGGGAGTGAGGGGACGACCCTGGAACTCGGAGGGAGGGAGGGGGACAACAACCCTGGAACTCGGAAGGAGGGAGGGGGGATGACCCTGGAACTCAGAGGCTGGGAGGGAGGGGGACCCTGGAACTGGAGGGGGGGGCGGGCCCTGGCACACACTCTCATGCTCACACACACACATACTCTGTCTCTCACAGACACACTCGCACCCAGTCTCACTCTCTCTCTGTCACACACACACACTCGCACATTCACTCTCTCTCTCTCTCTCTCACTCAGTCACTCTCACACACACTCTCTCAAACATACACACTCCGAGGAAAACCTTGCTAGCGCCCGTTTCATTTGTGTCAGAAACGGGCCTTTTTTACTAGTTAGACATATAGATAGCTGGGTGACTGGTGGATGGGAAGATTGCCTGGTGACTTGCCTGCCTGGTGTGAAGGTGGAAGACCTCACTCGTCACCTAGACAGGATTTTAGATAGTGCTGGGGAGGAGCTGGCTGTCTTGGTACATGTGGGTACCAGTGACATAGGAAAATGTGGGAGAGAGGTTCTGTAAGCCAAATTTAGGCTCTTAGGAAGAAAGCTCAAATCCAGATCCTCTAGGGTGGCGTTTTCTGAAATACTACCCGTTCCATGCGCAAGGCCCAAGAGACAGGCAGAGCTCCGGAGTCTTAATGCGTGGATGAGACAATGGTGCAAGGAGGAGGGTTTTAGTTTTGTCAGGAACTGGGCAACATTCTGGGGAAGGGGGAACCTATTCCGAAAGGATAGGCTCCACCTTAACCGGGATGGGACCGGGCTGCTGGCATCATCATTTGAAAAAGAGAGCAGCTTTTAAACTAGGAACGGGGGAAGGCCGACAGTCGCACAAAAGCGTATGGTTCGGAATAAGTTATCTTGCAAAGATATCGCCCAAACAGGGAAGACAGGGTTTCTTGATAGTGAGGTTGCAAAAGATACTGTAGTGGATTCAATGTCCTTAAATAAAAATAATAAAAACCAGACAAAAGATAGTAAAATAGTTCAACATGATGTGATAATGAATAACTGCTTGAAGTGTCTATATGCAAATGCTAGGAGCCTAAGACATAAGATGGGAGAATTGGAATATATTGCACTGAATGAAGAAATAGACATAATAGGCATCTCTGAGACCTGATGGAAGGAGGATTACCAGTGAGACACTGTCATACTGAGGTACAAATTATATCGTAGTGATAGGGTGGACCGGATTGGGGGAGGAGTAGCATTGTACGTTAATGAGAGGCTTGAATCAAATAGATTGAAATTTCTGTAGGAAACAAAAGACCTCTTGGAATCATTGTGGATCGAAATTCCATGTGCAAAGGGGAAAAGGACAGCGATAGGGGTGTACTACCCTCGGCCCGACCAGGATGAGCAGACGAACGCAGTCATGTTAAAGGAAATTAGGGAGGCAAATAAATTAGGCAACGCAATAATAATGGGTGATTTTAATTACCCCCCATATAGACTGGGTTAATGTAACATCAGGGCACGCTAGGGAGCTAAACTTCCTCGATGAAATAAAGGACAGCTTTATGGAGCAGCTGGTACAGGAGCCAACGAGAGAAGGAAAAATTCATTTGTGGAGCGCATGGTCTGGTACGGGAGGTAGCGGTCCGGGAGCCGCTTGACAACAGTGATCATAACATGATTGCCTTTGAAATTTGCTTTCAAGAAGGTAAGCATAGGAAGTCAAATATGTTAGCGTTTAACTTTAAAAAAGGAAGCTATGATAAAATGAGAACGGTAAAAAAAAAAAAAAGCGTAGAGGAGCGACTGAGAGGGTAAAAAAACCTATAACAGGCATGGATGCTGTACCGTCCTGGAGGCCCAGGCCAAACATATTCCATGTATCAGAAAAGGAGGACGGAAAACCAAACGACAGCTGGCGTGTTTAAAAAGTGAGATAAAGGAGGCTAAAGGAGCTAAAAAGGAATCCTTCTGAAAATGGAAGAAGGAACTGAATGAGGAAAATAAGAAACAGCATAAGGAATGTCAAGTCAGATGCAAAGCGCTGATAAAGGCAAAGAGGGATTTTGAAAGAAAGATAGCGATAGAGACGAAAACTGATAGTAAATTTTTTTTTAGAAACGTTAAAAGCAGGAAAACGGCAAAAGAATCGGTTGACTCGCTGGATGACCGGGGTGTAAAAGGGGCGATCAAGGAAGACAAAGAAATAGCAGAAAAACTAAATGAGTTCTTTGCTTCAGTCTTCACCAAGGAAGATTTGGGTAGGGTACTGGTGCCGGACAGAGTATTCGAAGCTGAAGAGTCGGAAAAACGTATTGAAATATCTGCAAATCTAGAAGATGTAATGGAGCAGTTCTGTAAACTGAAGAGTAGCAAATCTCTTGGACCGGATGGTATTCACCCTAGGGTACTGATAGAACTAAAAAATGAGCTGGCAGAGCTACTGTTATTGATTTGTAATTTATCCTTAAAATCGAGTGTGGTACTGGAAGATTGGAGAGTGGCCAATGTAACGCCGTTTTTAAAAAAAGGTTCCAGAGGAGACCCGGGAAATTATAGACCGGTGAGTCTGACGTCGGTGCCAGGCAAAATGGTAGAGACTACAATCAAGAACAAAATTACAGAGCACATTCAAAAGTATGGACTAATGGGACAAAGTCAACATGGATTTAGTGAAGGGAAATCTTGCCTCACCAATCTACTGCATTTCTTTGAAAGGGTAAACAAACATGTGGACAAAGGTGAGCCAGTTGATATTGTGTATCTAGATTTTCAGAAGGCGTTTGATAAGGTCCCTCATGAAAGACTACAGAGGAAATTAGAAGGACATGAGATCGGAGGTAGTGTCTTACTGTTGATTAAAAACTGGTTGAAAGATAGGAAACAGAGAGTGGGATTAAAAGGTCAGTATTCGCAGTGGAGAAGGGTAGTTAGTGGGGCCCCTCAAGGATCGGTACTGGGATCTCTGCTTTTTAAAATATTCATAAATGACCTAGAAATGGGGGTAACTAGTGAGGTAATCAAATTTGTCGATGACACAAAGTTATTCAAAGTAGTCAAATCGTGGGAAGATTGTGAAAAACTACAAGAGGACCTTTACGAGACTGGGCGTCTAAATGGCAGATGACGTTTAATGTGAACAAGTGCAAAGTGATGCACGTGGGAAAGAGGAACCCAAACTACAGCTATGTCATGCAAGGTTCAGCGTTGGGAGTCACAGACTGAGAAAGGGATCTCGGTGTCGTCGTGGATGATATGTTGAAAACTTCTGCTCGATGTGCTGCTGCGGCTAGGAAAGCAAATAGAATGTTGGGTATCATTATGAAAAGGATTGAAAAATAAAGATATTATTCTGCCGTTGTATCGCTCCATGGTGCGACCGCACCTCAGTATTGTGTTCAATTCTGGTCGCTGCACCTCAAAAAAGACATAGTGGAATTGGAAAAGGTGCAGAGAAGGGCGACAAAGATGATACAGAGGATGGGACGACTTCCCTATCAGGATAGGCTGAAGAGGCTGGGGCTCTTCAGCCTGGAGAAAAGGCGTCTGAGGGGAGATATATGATAGAGGTCTATAAGATAATGAGTGGAATGGGACGGGTCGATGGAATGGGACGGGTCGATGTGGAGCGTCTGTTTACGCTTTCCAAAAATACTAGGACAAGGGGGCATGCGATGAAGCTGCAGTGTGGTAAATTTAAAACGAATCGGAGGAAATTTTCTTCACTCAACGAGTAGTTAAACTCTGGACTTCTCTGCTGGAAAAGGTGGTTAAGGCGGTTAACTTAGAGGACTTCAAAAAAGGGTTGGATGGCTTCATGGAGGAAAAAGCCATAGAATGTTATTGAATGGACAAGGGAATAATACAGTATTTCTAGGATGGGCGGGACAAATTGCTTGTTCTTTTGGCTGCTGTCGGTGACAGGGTGCTGGGCTCGATGGACCCTTGGTCTGTCCCAGCATGGCAATGCTTATGTACTTATGTACTCTCTCGCTCATGTCCCACACTCCCTTTAATTCCCCCACTCATTGTTTACGTATACCTAATCCTGTCCCCTTGTTTACACTATTACTCAACCCATTCATTCACTCTTATGCCACCCAATCCCTCATTCATAACCTCTTCTCCTTTGTACTCCATCTGATCCATTAATTTGCTCGTCTTGATTCCTTTGCCCCTCTATGCTTCTCTCTGGTATGCCTCCTATTCATGCTTGCTCACATTCTTGCCCCCAACTCCATTTGCTCACTCACTCTCTTGGCCTCCATCCCATTTTGACTGCAGGAGGATGATAGTAGCAGCTTGGTTCTTAGGTTGTGCCCTCTGTCTCTGTTGTCTGGGACTGAAGTGTGAAACTTTGGTCCTAGAAGTATTTGGGGGGAGGGGGAGAGGAATGACTGTTTGAAGCATAGAGCTGTTGGCTCGGCTTCCAAAAGTTGGTATTGAACCATGACTATGATTTTCTAGCCTCTGCTATTCTGTGCCAATTTCATGGGGAATTTATGTGAAGGGGTGCCTTGCTGCATAATCAGCAGAGACCAGACCCCTGCATGTAGTCTTTTGTGTTTTGGAGTGAAACTGTAGAATAAAGATATTTGCTAGTTTGAGCAGAGCTGGCGCTACAATAAACGCTCAGGGGGACAGTCCTTGAGGCAGCTCAGGTTTGCGCGAAACATATGTCGGACTATTCTACCCCTGGGTCCGATGATAAATGGAAATAAGATAAGTTAAAGAGTTTAACGTTAATCTATGGACAAGAATATAAAAAAAAATTTTTAAGCTCAATATGGTAGAGCTGACCTATGAAGATGATGGATGTTGTTAACATTGCCATATAAGATAATTATAATTGGCAATGAACATCGCTGAGGTCAATTGAATGAGTTGATGAAAAATCTATATAAGTTGTGAAAAAATTCTGCATCTAAAGTGTGTTATGTGTATATTATTTTGGACACTTGAAGAGTATAATCTGCTATTACTGGTGTCTCAATAAGTGGTTGCCATTTTATTTGAAGTTGAAAATATTAGTGTCATTCAAATGCTTGTGCTACAGGTGCAACAAGAGAGGAGACAGATGCAAGGATGGCAGTCCATAAGAATAGATTCTGATTCATGAGAGTGGACCACCAGGCCTTCCAGGATCACATCACAACAGTAAATCTAATGGAAGAACATATGAGGGCCATAGCAGATGGTATCACCAGTGCCCTGTGCAATACTGAACTGCTTCTCAGTTGAGTAACACATCTAATTTACCTACAAGCAGTAGGAGCTTCAACATCATCATCCAGTGATCAGTCCTGACCACCCATATCTGGGTTGTGTGAGGATCTCAACTAGAAGGGGGGAGAGGTAAGGGCAAGCAATATGCTCACTGTTACGGGCCACCATGATGAACCTACCGTAAAAGAAGGATACTTTCTGTATAGTCCTGATCAAGGGTTTCTTGATTTCAACATCACTCCCTCTCTGCTCCATTTATACTGGTTACTGATTCTGTTTACAGTAAAAAATTAAAATCTTACTTTAGATTCTTAAAACTTTGCAACAGAATGCCCGATGTTACTAGATCTCTGTCCCTTAGATCAGAAGGGCATAGTGGCTGTGTATTCCCTCGCTTAGGGAGGTTCATTTTGCAGAGACCATGTCCTGCAGCTTTTCAATTTTTGGGCCTGTAGAGTGGAACCAACTACCAAATCAGCTTAGATAGAGCTCAGAAACAGCAAGTTCAAGAAAAGCTGGAAGTATGCTTTTTTATGTGACTTTTTATTAATTATACATCTGCAATCAGGTGGTTTATTTTTATGGAGGTTTTCCATCTGCTTCTGGTTGAGGTTTTGTTATTTTTTGTTGGTCTGTTTTTCTTGCTGTGTAAGCTTTATTGTACTTCACTTCTTATTTTCAAAGCACATAGACTTACAAAGTGCTTTGACAATAAGTCTCAAAGAGCTCCAAGATACTATACAATCTAACGGAGCTAAAACAGATCTTTATGATCTTCCCTTCATCATCGGCCTAAAAACCTTCAAAAATACATTAGACTTCCTGCTCCTTGTGTTTGTAGAAGTTTTTTTTAGAAATATATGTTTTCCTTATTAATCTACTAGTAAAAAAGCCCCGTTTCTGATGCAAATGAAACGGGGGCTAGCAAGGTTTTCTTCTGTGTACATGTGGGAGTGTGTGTGTCCCTGCCCTCTGCCCTCTCTCCCTTCCCCTGTGCTCTCTGTCCCCTCCCCCCTCGGAGTCGTCGAGTCCTTCAGTGTTAAGTTTCCTGCTGTGTTTGTGTTACAGAGATAGTGAGGGCTTCTGCCTTCTCTCCCCTCCCCACTCTGAGTCCTTCACTGTTACAGAGAGAGCGATTTGATTTCGTGCTTTGCTGTGTTTTCCTTCACTGTTTGTGTTACAGAGAGAGCGAGGGCGGGGCATACACTCTTGGGGAAACCGGATATCTCTCCCCCTTCACACTTCCGGCTGGAGGCTTCATTTAGAACATTGGTGGTGCCTTTTATATATAGAGATCATATATGGAAAAATAATAGGAAGCACTTGATATAAGCACCAGCACTTATCTTTAAAGGTGGTACTCAGCAGTGGACCACGTTGCCCGATCAAGTGTTCTGCTGTGCAGTCTTCACCCTCCAGCATGAGCCTGTGGGCGGAGCTTGTCGCCATATTGGCCAGAACAAAACAATTGCTATCACTGTTGAAAACAACAGCAAACGTTTGCAGCCCTGGCACCGAGACCCTGAAGCACCAGCGCGAAATTCTTTGCCACCGTTGGCTCGGGACTGGAGGGTGTAGGGAGAGAGAAGAAGAAAGATACCAAGGAGCTGGAGATTTATAAGTAAAATAATACTGACCAGATTAGGCAGGCTATTAAATATGGAAACTCAATGATAATGGGAGATTGCAACCTTAATGACTGAGAAAATATCTCATTATAGCCTCTCTGGGGTGTAAAGTTTCTTTCTAGGGGCCATAAATGTCTGCTTCATGGAAGAGCCAGTCCTGAAACTGACAAGAGAACAGACTATTTTAGATCTAGTTTTTACTAAAATGCAGGATCTGGTGCATGGTGTAATGGTTTTAGAGCCACTTAGAGATAATGATCATACACTCAAATGTCTCCTTTTAGACCCCAAGGGTCTCAAAGCCTCTCCACAGATTCCTCGCTTCTGCATGGAAACCTTGTATTTGATGATGCTGGGAGAATTTCTCATCTCCTTGGATTTAGCAGAGGTGTACCTCCACATTCCCATAAAAGGAGCATTACGTACTTTTTAGAAACATGACAGCAGATAAGAACCAGATGGCCCATCCAGTCAACACTTCCAGTTCAGGGCCCTGCCATTTGACCTTCTGACAGTTCCATGCAGCTTCTCCAGGGTCATGGCATTTATGGCAGCCTTTTTGCATCCGTATTTGGATGACTGGAAGATTAGAACAGACTCACAATCCAAGGAAGATGCATTGATAGTGGTAACTTAAGTTTTTATT
This sequence comes from Microcaecilia unicolor, assembly GCF_901765095.1. Classification (NCBI taxonomy): domain Eukaryota; kingdom Metazoa; phylum Chordata; class Amphibia; order Gymnophiona; family Siphonopidae; genus Microcaecilia; species Microcaecilia unicolor. The sequence goes on along the minus strand of NC_044035.1, from coordinate 296,275,843 downwards.
TTTATTTATTTATTTATTAGAGAGTCTTGGCTGGGTGGTAAATTTCATCAACAGCCAGGTCATGGAATACCTTGGGTTGAGATTGGAAACATCCAGAGATGAGATTGCTCAAGCTCCAGGCCCAGAAGAGGGCCTTCTGCACTAGGGTGGAGCTTAAAGAATAGAAAAAAACAAGTGTGCTGATTTTCGAAGGTCCATAGAACTGTTCCATCTTAGCTAAAAATATTTACCAAAAAGTTTGAACCTTTTATTTGGAGATGTAAGAGATCTGTCTGTACCAGAAATAACGGAAGATGATGCAAGAGATCTGCCTGCATTGGAAACGGCTTTCAAGGGTGATGATGCGGAGGAATTGAAAGAAATCTCAGTGAACCTGGAAGATGTACTGAACCAAATTGACAAATTAAAGAGTAGTAAATCATCTGGACAGGATGGGATACATCCAGAGAACTCAAGCATGAAATTGCTGATCTGTTGCCGCCACAACAGAACCAGCCTGCCCAGTCTAAACTAAACTGCAATGACTTTGCTGCATACTTCGCCAACAAAAGTCTCCACCAGGATTTACAGGCAATCCCACCTAGTCAACCAGGGGTGCACAAACTTGCCCCCGTCCTAACAGAGACAGATGGAACACTTTTAACCCAATGACAGAGGACAGCCTTGACAAAATCCTAAGAGACCTTCGACCAACTACCTGCTCCCTCGATCCCTGCCCATCAAAGATAGTGCAGCAGGCAAGTATGGGTCTTATAGAAGGTGCCACAAAAATTGTGAACACCTCTCTTTCTAATGGGCAACTACCGATATCATTAAAAAGGGCAGTGGTTCGCCATCTGCTGAAGAAAAACAACCTTGACCAGGACAAACTTGAAAAATACAGGCCAATATCCAATATCCCGTTTCTAGGGAAACTCTTAGAACAAACAGTCTAGAAACTCGCTAGATCCATGTCAATCCGAATTTAGACCTGGTTATGGTACAGAAACGGTCCTTGTATCCCTACTAGATGATCTTCACAGAAATTGCTGCTAGTAATATGTAACACTGAATTTAAAAAAACAAAAACACAGCAAACTTTATTAGCTAGTCTCCATACCCTTTTCCCCATAGTTTTAAAACTTGAGTTTTCTTCAACAGCATTAATAGATAGTCTCTTGAAAGCACAGTAGGGCCTAGTTCAGTCTTAGGAAAAAGAATAAAAGAGAGAGAAACAAGCATTATTAACTAGTTTCCATAGTGTACAATCCCTTTTCCCTATAGTTTTAAACTGAAACTTTCTCTAGAGGTAGAAACTTTACAGCCAGGATTATAAAAAGGATAGTAGCAAGGCTTAAACTGTCCTAAAAGAAAGTTCCCCATATTTTTAAAACTTGAATTTTCTGCCACAGCATTAACAGATATTCTCTAGAAGGCACAGGGCCCAGTTCAGTCCTCATTCCCACCCACCCCTTCAGTTATAGTCAATTATTCTAATTAGGACAACAAGAGGGGAGTTTTCATTAAGAGTTGTAATTATATTTAAGTAGTTTCTAAGGGGCAAACCCTAAATAAATTACAAATTTCACCAATGATAAGGCTCTTTTTAGTCATATGATATCCCTTAGTATCTTAAGAAGTTTTAATTAAACAACTCTATAATACTAAGATGCAGACAGTAGTCCAGTAGTGAGAGGGATGCTGTCCAGTCTTTTGCATTGAGTGTCAAATATATGATTATCTTCCAGTTGGTGAGATGTCATATGTTTGTGCTCGATGCAAAGAGCTCCTAACTCTCAGAGAATGAGTACGTTCTCTTGAGGCTAGAGTAGCAGACTTGGAGGAGCTGAGGGAGACAGAGAGGTACATAGAGGAGGCCTACAGGAAGGTTGTAGAGAGGCCCTACCTCCAATCTGAAAGCTCCTGTGCTGCCTTTGAGGAGGGGAGGCCTTCTAAAAGGAGAGCATCAACCTAGTGCAGCTGGAAGTAATCCTGTAGACAGGACCAGCACACTAGGGGATGCAATATCCTCTCGCACCGAGGATGTGTTTCCAGGAGCTACTTCCCAGGTGGGAAGAGTTAGGACGGCTGTTGTAGTTGGTGATTCGATTATTCATTTATTTCTCCGGGCTATTCAGATATCAAACATATAAATGGCAAGAGGCGTACTCACTCGCAAATGCACAGTAGAGACCCTCTCTGTCCCACCCCCGCGTCAATCAAACATATAAATGGCAAGAGGCGTACTCACTCGCAAATGCGCAGTAGAGACCCTCTCTGTCCCACCCCTGCGTCAATACGTGATGACGGGGGTGTGACAGAGAGGGAACCTGCGCACCTGCGAATGAAGGAACCGCTGTCGCCACCGCTCCCCCCCCCCAGGGTTGCCGCTATCTCTCCCCCCACCCACCCGGAGTCGCCGCCGCCGCCACCCACCCTCCACCCGGCCCGGGTACCTGGCTTCACTATTCAAACCATCGGAACGCAGCACACAGCTCATCTGAGCTGCCGTTGGCCTTCCTTACCTGCCTGTGTCCTGCTCTCGCCGACGTTACGTCACACGAGGGCGGAACACATGCAGAGAAGAAGGAAGGCCGACGGCAGCTCAGATGAGCTGTGTGCTGCGTTCCGGCGGTTTGAATAGTGAAGCCAGGTACCCGGCCCGGTTGGAGGGGCGGCGGGGGGGGGGGGGGGCGGGTGCGCCCTATCCAGGGGGGGGGCTTTCAACCCCCCCCCCCCTTCCTTTACTAGCCCGTTTTTACGGGCTCAACGGCTAGTTATATACTAACCCATCCCCCCTTCCTTTACTAGCCCGTTTTTACGGGCTCAACGGCTAGTTATATACTAACCCATCGGCGGCGGTGCTAGTTAATGGGATAGAATCAGAAGCTTTTCCCTTGGAAAGGGGTACGAGGCAGGGTTGCCCTTTATCGACCCTTCTATATATTCTGTTTTTAGAGCCTTTACTGGAGCAGCTCCGGCGAGATAAGAGGATTTTAGGGGTGCAGATATCTTCGAAGCATGCTCCTTTGAAATGCATGGCTTTCACAGATGATAAGATTATGTTATTGATGACAGATCCGGGGAGCACGTGGCCGATTGTGTTGCAATTGTTTAGCACATTTGGACAGCTATCAGGGCTGAAGCTTAATGTGTCTAAATCAGAGGCACTTCCTATAAATATACAGATTGAGGATTTAGGACAGGAATTTCCTTTAAAGAAAGCAGGGGGATCACTGAAGTATTTGGGGGCGGTTATTCCAGCCGATCTTAGTGCACTCTACGAGCTGAATGTAAATCCATTATTAAGTAAAACAGTAGAGTGTTTAAATATGTGGATGGGGCTGTCTCTAAATCTTACAGGGAGGATATTTTTTTATAAACATGATCATAGTTCCGAGATGGCTATATATGCTACAGGTTTTGCCGTTATGGTTGTGAGAGACGGATCTGCAGAAGTTATATAAAATGTTGAGGTTATTCCTGTGGAGGGGTAAGAGAGGTAGGATTCTCTTGGATGTGCTTATGCTCCCAAGATCAAAGGGCGGAATGGGGTTGTTAGATTTGCGGAAGTATAATTTAGGGTGTGGTATGAGGCACCTTAGGGATTGGATACAGGGGACTTCCAGCTGTACGCCAATGGAGGTGGAGACCTGTTTCTTGCAGCCCCTCTCAGCTTTGTATCTGCTACATGCTAGGGGGGCCCGGCTGGCTGCAGATGTGAAGCGGCATGTGATTTGGGGATACATGAGGAAGGTGTGGAGAGAGTTTAGCAAACAGTGTGGTGGGAATAGATTTGTGTCACTTTTTCTACCGGTCAGGGGCAATCTGGATTTTGCGCCAGGGGTGGGGAAGGGACTGCTGTTTAGTAAGGGATCAGGAGAGGAGTTGCGGTGGGTTGGAGATTTCTTAGACGCTGCAGGAAATATGAAATCATTTGGGACAATGTGTGAGAGCTATGGATTAAAGAGCTCAGATTATATGGGGTTTTTACACGTGAGACATTTTGTAGCTTCATTGCCGGCGGTACACTTAAGTGCTGGTTTTGCTCATAAGGTGGGGGAGTGTCTGCAGTTTGACGCTGAGCAGAGGCCCCGGTTATGTTCCTATGTGAGAGCATTATATGAGGGGATCCCAATCCCAGATTTATCCTTGGTAGGTGTGGCGGAAGCGTGGGAGAGGGAGTTAGGCTATCGAGTGGAGGTAGAGCTGCTCCAGAGGTTCTTGGGGAATATTATCAAAGTTTCTATCAGTGAGGCGCATAGGGAACAAGAATATAAGTTTCTTATGAGGCTGTACATTGCTCCTTGGAGGACGTATAGGGCAGGGTTTGCACAACAGGGGGGCTGCCTGAAATGTGGAGACGTGAATGCTACATTGGGTCATATGTTCTGGGTTTGTAGTAGGACACAAGTTTTTTGGGCTAAGGTAGCTCGGTTTTTGACTAGGTGTGTAGGACAGATTGGAGAGTGCATGCTTGTGGGTTTTTTGTTTGCGGAGGGTTTACAGGGGCAGGAGGAGTCTGGAGCGCAGAAGTTATTTTTGGCAAAGGTGTTAATGTTAGCTAAGAAAGTAATATTAATACATTGGCGCATGCGCAAAATTCCTAAATTTCACATGTGGGAATCTATGCTGTTTGAATTTGGTGCTGTTTGAGCGCCAAGTGGTGGGCATTTGTGAGGAGAATAAATGGAAATCATTCCAGAGCATCTGGGAGCCATATTGGGCTGTGTTGCCTCATAGGGAGCGAAGTTTGCTACTTAATGGGTGAGAGTATGTGGTGGGAGATGGGAGTTGGTAGGGGGGGTGGAGTAGTGCCCAAGAGGGGGTGGGAACCTTAGTGGACGAATAGTTAGGTCCTGCAGTGGAGGAGGGGAGAGGGGTTCATATGCCGGCCTTGGGGGGGGGGGGGGGGGGGGGGGGGGGGAAGGGGGTGGGGGAGGGGATGGGGCGGGAGAGGGGGGCTACATATACAACAAAGGGGAAAATATGTTGGGTTTTCATCTAGTTGTTGGATTGTTTGTTGTTCTTTCAGGGTCTGCAGGGTATGACTTTGCTTAGTTGGTGTATTCTAGTCATGAGGAGTACTGTTCGTTGCATATCTGTATCAACATGTATGCCATTTTGCTTATGGTTTTGTTCCATGGAAAACCTAAATAAAGATATTTAAAAAAAAATCGAGAATGGTACCGGAAGATTGGAGGGTGGCCAGTATAACTCTGATTTTTTAAAAAAAGGTTCCAGAGGAGATCTGGGAAATTATAGACCAATGAGCCTGATGTCGGTACCAGGCAAAGTGGTAGAGATTATTATAAAGAACAAAATTACAGAGCATATTCAAAAGCATGGACTAATGAGACAAACCCAACATGAATTTAGTGGAGAAAAATCTTGCCTCACCAATATATTACATTTCTTTGAAGGCATGAACAAACGTGGATAAAGGTGAGTCAGTCGATATTACATATCTGGATTTTCAAAAGGCGTTTGACACAGTACCTCATGAAAAACTCCAGAGGAAATTGGAAAGTCATGGGATAGGAGGTAGTGTCCTATTGTGGATTAAAAACTGGTTAAAAGAAAACAGAGATTAGGGTTAAATGATCAGTATTCTCAATGGAGAAGAGCAGATAGTGGGGTTCCCCAGGGGTCTGTGCTGGGACCGCTACTTTTTAATATATTTATAAATGACCTAGAAATGGGAGTAACTAGTGAGGTAATTAAATTTGCTGATGACACTTTGGGGCTCATTTTCAAAGCACTTAGACTGACAAAGTTCCAAAGGTGAGCCGGTTGATGTAGTGTATCTAGATTTTCAGAAATCTTTTGATAAACTTCCTCATGAGAGACTCCTGAGAAAAATAGAGTCATGGGATAGAGGCAAGGTTCTGGTGTGGATTAGGAATTGGTTATTGGACAGAAAACATAGGGTAGGGTTAAATGGGGAAAATGGTAGAGGCTATTATCAAAAACAAAATTACAGAGCACATCCGAGGACATGGATTACTGAGACCAAGTCAGCATGGCTTTTGTGTGGTGAAATCTTGCCTGACCAATTTACTTCAATTCTTTGAAGGAGTGAACAAACATGTGGACAAAGGGGAGTCGGTTAATATTGTGTATCTGGATTTTCAAAAGGCGTTTGACAAGGTACCTCATGAAAGGCTACAGAGGAAATTGGAGGGTCATGGGATAGGAGGAAATGTCCTATTGTGGATTAAAAACTGGTTGAAGGATAGGAAACAGAGAGTGGGGTTAAATGGGCAGTATTCACAATGGAGAAGGGTAGTTAGTGGGGTTCCTCAGGGGTCCGTGCTAGGACCGCTGCTTTTTAATATATTTATAAATTATTTAGAGATGGGAGTAACTAGCGAGGTAATTAAATTTCCTGATGACACAAAGTTATTCAAAGTCGTTAAATCGCGACAGGATTGTGAAAAATTACAAGAGGACCTTACGAGACTGGGAGACTGGGCGGCTAAATGGCAGATGATGTTTAATGTGAGCAAGTGCAAGGTGATGCATGTGGGAAAAAAGAACCCGAATTATAGCTATGTCATGCAAGGTTCCACGTTAGGAGTTACGGACCAAGAAAGGGATCTGGGTGTCGTCGTCGATAACACACTGAAACCTTCTGCTCAGTGTGCTGCTGCGGCTAAGAAAGCGAATAGAATGTTGGGTATTATCAGGAAAGGTATGGAAAACAGGTGTGAGGATGTTATAATGCCGTTGTATCGCTCCATGGTGCGACCGCACCTTGAGTATTGTGTTCAGTTCTGGTCGCCGCAGCTCAAGAAAGATATAGTAGAATTGGAAAAGGTGCAGCGAAGGGCGACTAAAATGAAAGCGGGGATGGGACGACTTCCCTATGAAGAAAGACTAAGGAGGCTAGGGCTATACAGCTTGGAGAAGAGACGGCTGAGGGGTGACATGATAGAGGTATATAAAATAATGAGTGGAGTGGAACAGGTGGATGTGAAGCGTCTGTTCACGCTTTCCAAAAATACTAGGACTAGGGGGCATGCGATGAAACTACAGTGTAGTAAATTTAAAACAAATCGGAGAAAATTTTTCTTCACCCAACGTGTAATTAAACTCTGGAATTCGTTGCCGGAGAAAGTGGTGAAGGCGGTTAGCTTAGCAGAGTTTAAAAAGGGGTTGGACGGTTTCCTAAAGGACAAGTCCATAAACCTCTACTAAACGGACTTGGGAAACTCCAAAATTCCAGGAATAACATGTATAGAATATTTGTACGTTTGGGAAGCTTGCCAGGTGCCCTTGGCCTGGATTGGCCGCTGTCGTGGACAGGATGCTGGGCTCGATGGACCCTTGGTCTTTTCCCAGTATGGCATTACTTATGTACTTATGTACTTATGTACTTATTTCTCTCAATGGAGGAGGGTGAACAGTGGAGTGCCACAGGGATCTGTATTGAGATCAGTGCTATTTTCTATATTTATAAATGATATGGAAATTGGAACGACGAGTGTGAGCATGGGTTCAGTCAGGTTTCTTATCTGTCGAAGGTTAGTTTTCTAAATTTCCGGAAACTATGGGCCATTGGTCATTTTGAAATTCATCTGCGCTCATATTGCCTTTTTTTCACAACCTTTCTGGATTACTGCAACATCATTTATGCAGGCTTACCGCAGTCATCCCTGAAGAAATTATAAACCCTTCAAAATACAGTGATTCGCTTACTTTGCCGTCCACACCATTATTTTTTATTTAGTATTTATTAGGATTTATTTACTGCCCTTTTGAAGGAATTCACTTAAGGCGGTGTGCAGTAAGAATAACTCAAACATGAGCAATAGACAATTACAGCAGTAAAAATATTCAAATAACAATGCAAAGTATGGCACAATATACTACTTACAATGTCAACACAATATGTAATAGAACATTTTAATTGACAGTGTAGTGTATAAGCAGAGATTGAACATATAGATAGGTAAGAGAGTAAGAAGAGTTAGAAAATAAGGTGTCTAAAGAAAGTTGCACATGAGGCCAGAGAGATGGTTAACATATAGATAGGTAAGTTATGATCATACCCCATCAGTAGACAACCTTGCCAAATACTTCAATGAGAAAATGGTAAAGATACGACTTACGTTATCACCTAATACCACCGAACATTAAAAATTCATCGACTGTCTGGACCCAATCCCAGAAGAATATCCTGCAGACAGAATCTGGACAAACATCGCTATACTTGCTGATGAATCCGTTACCCAAGTGATCAAAAGGTCCGCCAAATCCCACTGAAAAACTTGACATATTTTATTTATTTATTTAACACATTTATACCCCACATTTTCCCACTAGTTGTAGGCTCAATGTGGCTTGCACAAAACCGTAGGGCAGGTTACAATTCAGAAAATACAATTAGATAGTGTAATGGATGACAATAATCATATAGGTATCATAAAAACAAGAAAGATAATAAGAGAAAAAAAGTTAGTAAGGTCCATGTATTTTGCAATAACAAAGAAGAAGTAAGTTAGGTTGGGTCTGGAGGGAAAGCCTTCTTGAACAGGGTGGTCTTCAGTAGTTTTCTGATATTTAGATGGTTCTGAGTTAATTTTAAGATTTTGGGTAATGCATTGCTGTGTGCCTATGAAGGAGAAGCTGGATGCGTAGGTAGATCTGTATTTAAGGCCATTGCAAAATGGATAATGTAAGTTTCCTTGTCATCAAGCAGATGCAGCCATTACAGATGGGTTGTGTCCATCAACCAGCAGAGGGAGATAGAGAGCACACTTTTTCAGTGCCTCATACCAGCTCGCTCCACTGCCTCTCTTCAGTATTCTCTATCTCCCCTAGCAGAGTGGCTGCAGCTTCTCCGAGCTCCATCTAAAATCTGCCTGGAGGTTGCTCCTGTGCTTTTATCAGTTGTTAGCAGGGGTGTTGGAGGCTATAGCAGCTTCACTTTAAAGGCACATAGGTTCGCCCTTTCCCTGCCTTACCCATAGCTCCGTGGATGTGGACACATTGCTTAGCTTTCCCTGTCCTTCCCCACCAACAGTGGATGCAGGCACATAGGTTCGCCCTTTCCCTGCCTTTCCCACTCACCTGAGCCTCCAGAGTTCTATTTACCTCAGCTTTCCTCACAGCGTTAAAAAAAAAAAAAGGAACAGAGGTTTTTCCTTGCCTTTTTCTGTGGGACTGGAGCTGTGATACTCGGTCCAGTGAGGTAAGAGTGCTTTCTGACTCCTCCGGGGTGGGCCCGCGATCGGGGCGATTTGGCGCGAACAGCCATTTTGAATTTTACCGCCGTTTTCGGCGATGGTTGCGGAGACAATAAAGCGCTGTTCCAAGTGTGGCAAGCGCAGATCAGCAGCGAGGCTCTGTAAATCGTGCTGTACAGACGTTAGAGCCGGCCCGAGCATGGCGAGCGACGATTCTTCGCACTCTGAGCTGGCAGCGGACGCCATTTTGAATTTGCCACATGGCGCGACCTCCGCTGAGACAGAGAGTACTGAGCCGGGGGGGGGGGGGGGGGGAGGCCTCGGAGTGAGGCTGATATGAGAGCTACTAGCCCCAGCAGAGATCCGGGTGCCCAGGGTGAGTTTTTCTCCCCTGATTTTGTCTTATTAATGCATAAAGCATACATGCTTAAAAGAGTTCTCCCACAAAGCCCTGCAGGGGCCTCTTCTAATCTCCCCCCCCCCCCCCCCCCCGGTGGATTCTAGCCTGGGTATGCCCTCTGAGGCGTTATTCCCTGATAATTGGCAGAATATGAAGCGCAGAAGGGCTCTTTCCCCTTCAGAGAGTGCTGAACCTCCATTTTCCCCCCCGTGGTCGAGCTGCGAGGATTCAGAGGACTCTGGCAGGCCTTCATGGTCTGAGGAGCCAGAGTCTGGTGCAGAAGTGACTCAGGATCTGGACGATCCCTCCGCGGTGAGGATTTTCCACGTGATGAGCTGCCAGCGCTTATTTCTGATGCCCTGCAGGCTCTCTCTATTGAGGACCCTGCCAGTGGCACAGCCTCCTCTGTGAATCCTAGGATGGCTAGTACCAAAAAGCCTGCTCGAGCCTTTCCTTTGCATGACTCCATCCAAGAGCTTATTTCGGCTCAATGGGCTGACCCCAAGGGACCTTTGAAAGTTTCCAGGGCTATGGGGCAATTATACCCTCTGAGTGAGGAGCATATGGCTCGCTTTGCTATGCCTAAAGTGGATGCCCTAGTCACAGCTGTGACAAAGAGAACTACCCTCCCTGTTGAAGGAGGTGTTGCCCTGAAGAATATTCAAGACCGTAGACTGGAATCAGCACTTAAACGGTCATTTGAAATTGCAGGTCTCACTATTCGGGCGTCTGCTTGCAGTTGTTATGCTGCTAGAGCCTGCCTGGCTTGGTTGCAACAGGCAGTGGAACAGCCCGGTGATGGAGCGGAGCCCTTTTCAGATGTGGCTCTGCGGATGGAGTCGGCCTTGTCCTTCCTTGCTTATGCCCTTAATGATATTGTCAGAGCTTCGGCTAAACACATGGCATTTGGCTACGGCATTGGGCGGCGGACATGGCCTCTAAGCAAATGTTGGTGAAGTTGCCCTTTCAAGGCCTTCTCCTGTTTGGTGAGGAGTTGGAGAAAATTGTGAAGGGCCTGGGTGAGGCTAAACCCCAGCGCTTGCCTGAAGATAGGCCTCGGCCTTCCTCTAAGGGTGTGGCGGTCGTCTCCTCTTACAGACCTCGCTTCCGTGAAGCTCGAAGGTACCGCCCAGGGCGTTCTGCTGGGTTCACTTCTCATGCCCGTTTTCAGCAGAGGAACTCCTTTCGCTCGGACAAACGTTCCACAGCCACTGGCTCAAGGCCTGGAGTTCAGGGGCGACCCTCTCAATGATGGTGCGCTGGCCTTCTCCTCGAGTCCTGTCATCGGAGGACGTCTTTCCCTCTTTGCCGAGGAGTGGGCCAACATTTCTTCAGATCAGTGGGTCTTGGACCTGATCAGAGACGGTTTCAGAATAGAATTTGACGCCCCTGTAAGAGACGTGTTTGTGGAGTCCCGATGCGGTTCTGCCGCCAAACGGGTGGCGGTAGAGGAGACTTTGCAAGGTCTGATAGGGGCCGTGTCCCCGGTACCTCCCGCTGAACACGGCTGCGGCCGCTACTCCATCTACTTTGTGGTGCCGCGAAAAGGAGGGTCTTTTCACCCTATTCTGGACTTACAAGAATTAAACAAGTCCCTGAGAGTGCAGCATTTTCACATGGAAACCCTGCGCTCTGTCATTGCTGCGGTACAGCCAGGAGAGTTTCTCACGTCTCTGGACCTGAAAGAAGCTTACTTGCACATTCCAATTTGGTCCCCGCACCAGAAGTTTCTGAGGTTTGCGGTGATGGGAAAGCATTTCCAGTTCCGGGCCTTGCCTTTTGGCCTCGCCACAGCTCCCCGCACCTTTTCGAAGGTTATGGTGGTAGTAGCTGCCTTTCTAAGGCGAGAGGGTATTCGGGTTCACCCGTACCTGGACGACTGGCTCATTCGAGTCAGCATGTAACAGCCAGAGTGGTCTCAGTACTTCAATCTCTGGGCTGGGTCGTCAATTTGGCCAAAAGTCACCTGACCCCCTCGCAGTCTCTAGAATATTTGGGGGCCAGGTTCGACACAGCCTCGGGGTATGTGTACCTACCCAAGCAAAGGCGGTGCAAGCTTCAGAATCAGGTCCGTCTGCTCCTGAGGATGCCCCGCCCGCAAGCTTGGGACATTGTCCAGCTGCTTGGATCGATGACGGCCACCATGGAACTGGTGCCCTGGGCGAGAGCGCACCTGAGACCTCTACAGTATGCTTCACTCCAAAGATGGTCTTCAGTATCTCAGGATTATCAATGCACACTCTCTTGGCTCCCTGCGGCCCGACTCAGTATGGAGTAGTGGCTCTCAGACAGCATGCTGCGGTGAGGAATGCCACTGGCGCTCCCCAATTGGTGCCTAGTGGTGACAGATGCCAGCCTGAAAGGCTGGGGCGCACATTGCAAGGGGTCCGGTGACCATGGAGGACGCCGGCCGATTTGGTCTTATGGCCTGGCAATTGAGAGGGCGCAATTGAGAGACAAAGGCTATTCCAATAAAGTAATTACCACTCTTCTGCAAGCCCGCAAGCGTTCCACTTCCGTGGCTTATGCCAGGATTTGGCGCCAGTTTGAAGTCTGGTGTGCTTCCAAAGAGATCACACCCCTGCGGGCTCCTGTCTCGCCGATTCTGGACTTTTTGCAGGATGGTGTACAAAAAGGCTTGGCCTATAATTCCCTGCGGGTGCAAGTGGCAGCGTTGGCCTCCCTGCGTGGCAAGGTTGAAGGCGTGTCTTTAGCTGCTCATCCGGATGTGGCACGGTTTCTTAGAGGGGTGCTTTGGCTCCGTCCTCCCGTGCGTGCACCTTGTCCAGCTTGGAACCTGGGGCTAGTGCTGAAAGCCCTTCAGGGTGCGTCCTTTAAACCGCTTCGGCGTGCTTCAGAGACAGATTTGACACTGAAGGCCATCTTTTTAGTGGCCATTACTTCGGCGAGACGGGTGTCAGAGCTCCAGGCGCTGTCCTGTAGAGACCCTTTTCTGCAATTTTCAGAGTCCGGGGTCACGGTTCGGACCGTGCCTTCCTTCTTGCCTAAGGTGGTTTCAGTGTTTTACCTAAACCAACCTATTTTCTTGCCCTCCTTTGTCAAGGAGGAGTTTCCAGAATCTTTGGGCAATTGCACCTGTTGGACGTGCGCAGGACTCTGCTGCAGTATCTGCGAGTTACTAGCTCTTTCAGGACCTCTGATCATCTGTTTGTTTTGCTATCAGGTCCTCGCAGAGGGTCTCCAGCGTCTAAAGCCACTATTGCCCGCTGGCTCAAAGAATCTATCTTTTCAGCTTATTTGCTTGCCGGCCGGCCTCCGCCTGATGCCTTTAAGGCGCATTCCACTAGAGGAATTTCCTCTTCTTGGGCTGAAACTGGAGCACTCTCTCTTCAAGAGATTTGTAGTGCAGCAACATGGGCTTCTAATCTCTTTTGCCCGACATTACAGGCTGGATGTGGCTGCCAGGAGGGACACACATTTTGGAGCGCAAGTGCTGGCGCGTGGTGTGGCTTGTTCCCAACCTATCTAGGGATTGCTTTGATACATCCCATCTGTAATGCTGCATCTGCTTGATGACAAGGAAGGGAAAATTAGGTTCTTACCGTGATAATTTTCTTTCCTTTAGTCATAGCAAATGCAGCCATGATCCCTCCCTGTCTGATTGCTATCTGCTGTAAATCTATTTCAGGTTCTGTTCATGTTTCCTGGAGATTCCGTCCTTGGGAGAAAGTCGGAAAACAGTCCAGGATTCTTGTTCAATTAAAGGAGGATGACTTAATTCCCTCCAGTTTCATGTTTTGGAGGATGTTTATTCCCTCCGGGAGGATGAGTTTATTCCCTCTAGTTATGTCTCAGTGGAGAATGAGTTTATGCCCTTCGGGAGGATGTTTCATTCCCTCCATTATGAGTTAATGCCCTTTGTTGTAGGACCATCGTTCGCTGTGAGGAAAGCTCATGTTATTCCCATTGCGGTTTGCCATACTGCTTTGGAAGCTTCAAATACTGAAGAGAGGCAGTGGAGCAAGCTGGTATGAGGCACTGAAAAAGTGTGCTCTCTATCTCCCTCTGCTGGTTGATGGACACAACCCACCTGTAATGGCTGCATCTGCTATGACTAAAGGAAAGAAAATTATCACAGTATGAACCTAATTTTCCCTTAAGTAGGATCGGGAGAAACTGGATCTGTTTCTGGGTGGTAGAGCAATTAGATTTAGCATGTATCCAGGAACTTCTCTGTAAATAATCCTATGAATCAAGGTGCAGACCTTAAAGGCAATACGCTCCTTAATGGGAAGCCAGTGTAATTTTTCACGAAGGGGCTTGGTAGATTTGAATTTTGATTTGCCAAAGATCAGTCTCGCTGCTGTGTTCTGGGCGGTCTGAAGTTTCTTGATTAGTTGTTCTTTGCATCCTGCATAGATAGCATTGCAGTAATCTAAATGCCTTAATACCAATGACTGTATCAATTTGCAAAAAACATTGTGGGGAAAAAAAGGTTTTATACGTTTAAGTTTCCACATTGAGTAGAACATTTTCTTTGTGATGCAATTTATTTGGGTATCTAGGGTCATGTTCCGATCAATTGTGACACCTAGTTGCTTTAGGCTATCCGAGATAGGGAGGGAGTAGTTGGGAATATTTAAAGTGTGGGTTTAAATTTATTATGCTGAGAAGACGGTGAGTCTTTTCAGTGTTCAGTTGAAATGAGTTAGTCAATGCATCCATTGTACTGAAGCCTGTTTTGATTAAATTGGTAATTTCAGCCAAATCCTGTTTGAAAGGAATATAGATTGTAACATCACCAGCATAAATAAACTGATTTAATCCTAGGTTTGATAGAGAGTTAGCCAATGGAGTCATCATTGTGTTAGAGTGTTGGTGAGAGTGGCGAACCCTGAGGAACTCCACAAACTGCTTTCCATGAAGATGATATAATTGAGTTTGATTTCATCTGATATGATCTGCATGAGAGAAAGCCCTTGATCCACCTAAGTATATTTCCGCCAATCCTAAAATAGTCAAGAAGATGTAGTAGGATGTCATGGTTGACCATATCAAATGCACTGGACATGTCAAATTGTAGGAGAAGTATGCTTTTGCCACCAGCGATTAGTTCCTTGAATTTGGTCATAAGGGTAACCAGTACAGTTTCAGTACTGTAGAGGGATCGGAAACCAGATAGTGAGTCATGTAAAATGGAAAACTTGTCCAAGTATTCTGTAAGTTGTTTAGTCACCATGCTTTCCATTAATTTAATTACCAATGGTATAGAGGCAACTGGACAGTAGTTTGTAATATCATTGGTCTTTTTCTTGGTGTCCTTAGGTATAGGAGTGAGAAAGATGTTCCCATAGTCCTTAGGGAAAAAGCCTTGTTGAAGCATGAAATTTAGATGTGATGTGAGGTCACAGATGTACCGTGAAGGGGCAAATTTGAGTAAATAATTAGGGCAAATGTCCAGTTTGCAATAAGAATTGGAAAACTTGGAAATCGCTTGAGTAACTGACTCAGTTGAGAGAGGAGCAAAATGCAGCCAAGTACGATCTGCTGGGTGGTCTTCAGAGGTAGACTCAAGTATATTGAAAAAATGATCAATGTCTGAGCTCTTTTGAGGGAGTGAATTACGTAATTTTAAGATTTTTTCATTGAAGTATTTGGCTAGTGTATCAGCAGATGGGATGTGCATGCTTGTAGTAGTAATTGAGTTAGTGTTGAAATGTTTATTAACAACATGGAATACTTTCTTTAAATCTGTATAATCATGCCCTATTTTAGATTTATAGTAGGACTTCCATGCCTGTCTAATTGCGTATTTATATTTTCTGAGAGCTAGTTTCTATTGTTTGAGTGTATGTTCGTTTTTTCCTTTTTTCCATTTGCGTTCTGTTTTCCTGGTTTGCATCTTTAGTTTTTTAATATGCCCCAACAACCTAATAAGATCCGCCCCTCAATGCTTCATGACAGACCTCATGAACCACCTAAACTACATGTTACAACACGGACTATTCCCTAAGGATAAAGGAAACCTAAAGATCTAAAGACACAAAGAAAAAAAGCAAATGACATAACTAACTACCGCCCAGTGGCATCTATCCCTCTGGCAGTCAAACTAATGGAAAGTATGGTAACTAAGCAACTTAATGATTACTTAAACAATTTCTCAATATTACATGAATCTCAATCAGGATTTCGATCCAACCACAGCACCGAAACAGTACTAATCACTCTCCTAACCAAATTTAAGCAAGGAATCGCAACTGGCAATAGTATACTTCTCCTACAATTCGACATGTCCAGCGCGTTTGACATGGTAAGCCACAAAATACTACTAAATATCCTAGAATACTTTGGAATTGAAGGAAATGTACTTAGTTGGATCAAAGGCTTCCTAACTGCAAGAACATACCAAGTGATATCAAAGTCGATTACATCAACACCATGGAAACCAGAATTTCGGAGTACCCCAAGGATCACCGCTTTCACCGACCCTTTTCAACCTAATGATGACCCTCTAGCCAAAACGTTATGCAAACAAGGCCTTGATCCTTTCATCTGTGCAGATGATGTCATGATTTACATCCCGTTCAAACATGATCTAACAGAAATTGCAAAAGAAATCATAAGTACATAAGTAATGCCAAACTGGAAAAAGACCAAGGGTCCATCGAGCCCAGCATCCTATCCACGACAGCGGCCAATCCAGGCCAAGGGCACCTGGCAAGCTTCCCAAACGTACGAACATTCTATACATGTTATTCCTGGAATGGTGGCTTTTTCCCAAGTCCATTTGGTAGAGGTTTATGGACTTGTCCTTTAGGAAACCGTCCAACCCCTTTTTAAACTCTGCTAAGCTAACCGCCTTCACCACTTTCTCCGGCAACGAATTCCAGAGTTTAATTATACGTTGGGTGAAGAAAATTTTTCTCCGATTTGTTTTAAATTTACTACACTGTAGTTTCATCGCATGCCCCCTAGTCCTAGTATTTTTGGAAAGCGTGAACAAACGCTTCACATCCACCTGTTCCACTCCACTCATTATTTTATATACCTGTATCATGTCTCCCCTCAGCTGTCTCTTCTCCAAGCTGAAAAGCCCTAGCATCCTTAGTCTTTCTTCATAGGGAAGTCGTCCCATCCCCGTTATCATTTTAGTCGCCCTTCGCTGCACCTTTTCCAATTCCACTATAACTTTCTTGAGATGCGGCGACCAGAATTGAACACAATACTCAAGGTGCGGTTGCACCATGGAGCGATATAACGGCATTATAACATCCTCACACCTGTTTTCCATACCTTTCCCAATAATACCCAACATTCTATTCGCTTTCCGAGCTGCAGCAGCACACTGAGCAGAAGGTTTCAGTGTATTATCTACGACAACACCCAGATCCCTTTCTTGGTCCGTAACTCCTAACGTGGAACCTTGCATGACATAGCTATAATTTGGGTTCTTTTTTCCCACATGCATCACCTTGCACTTGCTCACATTAAACGTCATCTGCCATCTAGCCGCCCAGTCTCCCAGTCTCGTAAGGTCCTTCTGTAATTTTTCACAATCCTGTCGCGAGTTAACGACTTTGAATAACTTTGTGTCATAAGCAAATTTAATTACCTCGCTAGTTACTCCCATCTCTAAATCATTTATAAATATATTAAAAACACAGCTTCCAAATCATGAACTCATGGGCGGATGCATTCCAACTAAAACTCAACGCAGAAAAAACACGAGGGGCATAATTGAACGCGAACGCCTATCTCCATGGGCGTCTATGTCCGAAAACGGGTACGTGAAGAGGCGGGACAGACCGTATTTTCGAAAAAATGGACGTTTTTCAGCTGGGCATTTTTTTTTTTTTTTAGCGATAATGGAAATTAAAAACGCCAAGCTCAAAAACGTCCTAATCCGAGCCATTTGGTCGTGGGAGGGGCCACGATTCATAGTACACCAACTGGGCACCCTAGAGGTCAGTGCGGTGGACTTCAGACAACGTTCCCACATGCAAAGCTCTCTTACCACGGATGCTGAGCACCCAACCCCCCTCCCCCAAAACCCACTACCCACAAATGTACAACACTACCATAGCTCTTAGGGATGAAGGGGGCACCTACATGTGGGTACAATGGGTTTTGGAGACCTCCCATTTACCAGCACAAGTGTTACAGATAGGGGGGGATGGGCCTGGGTCCACCTGGCTGAAGTGCACTGCGGTACCCACTAAAAGTGCTCCAGGGACCTGCATACACGCAGGCCTCTAGGACTTGTTGCTGCTATATAACATTGGCACACCAGTTGACACCTGAAGACTAATCTCTCCAAAAACGTCCTTTATTGGAATAAGCCCGCTTACTCACAGTTAACTGCAGATCAGAGGTTGTGCCCCACTGGCAAAGAGTCTCCCTGGTACTGAGATGAGCAGTAGGTCCGAGCTGGCAGAATGCTGTACAATGCCTTCTTTCGGCCACATTCAAGGGAAGAACTAAGTTCTGTAACGTGGCTAACACGTGAAAGGGATCTAAAACTGGCTTACAAAAATGGCCACTACCTCATGGACTACCGGAAACAAAACAGGGCACACTCTGACCCAGTCAGCAGGGGGAAAAGCACCATGGGAGTAGAGCGTACCAACATCGTGAGCATTTGCCACAAGCTAGTGGAATCACGGAGCCCAATAACTTACACCCACCACAATGCATTGCTGATGTGACTCTGCAGTGCGCATAACAGAAAAGGTGTCACATCAGAACCAGGGAAAGGCTGTCACAGGATAGAACACATTCTGCTGTCATGGAGGTGGGTACGGCATTTGAGGCTGGCATAGAGGCTGGAAAAAAAGTTTTTAAAGTGGTTTTTTTTTGGTGGGAGGGGGTTAGTGACCATTGGGGGAGGCCGGGGAGGTCATCCCCGATTCCCTCCAGTGGTCATCTGGTCAGTTGGGGCACTTTTTTGGGACCTGTTCGTGAAAAAAAAAAAAAAAAAGGGTAAAAAAAAAAGTGACCCAAAATCGCGGTAAAAACGCCTTTTTTTTTGATTATCAGCTAAAGACACCCATCTCTCCTCGGCCAATAACCATGCCCCAGTTCCGCCTCCAACACGCCCCCCATCAACTTTACCCGTTTCCGCGATGGATTGCAGTTGGAAACGCCCAAAATCTGCTTTCGATTATACCAATTTGGGCGCCCACGGGAGAAAGATGCCCATCTCCCGATTTGGGTTGCAATATAGGCGTTTTTCTCTTTCGATTATAAGCAGGAAAGTCTCATTCTCTCATCACAACACAATACAAACAAACCCACCGCTATAAACACCCCAAATTTTGCCCTTCCTGTTTCAGATAGTCTGAAAATTCTAGGAGTCACAATTGACCGACATCTTACACTAGAAAGCCACGCGAAACACACAACAAAGAAAATGTTTCACTCAATGTGGAAACTCAAAAGAATAAAACCTTTCTTCACAAGGGAAACATTCCGCAGACTAGTGCAATCAATGGTATTAAGCCAACTAGACTATTGCAGTGCAATCTATGCCTGATGCAAAGAATGAATCATTAAGAAACTCCAAACTGCACAAAACACAGCAGCCAGACTCATAGTTGGAAAAACAAAATATGAAAGTGCCAAACCCCTAAGAGAAAAACTACATTGGCTCCCACTAAAAGAATGTATTACATTCAAAATCTGCACTTTGGTTCGTAAAATCATACACGGTGAAGCTCCGGTGTACATGTGAAGCCTCATAGACTTACCAACCAGGAATTCTACTAGATCATCACGCACATTCCTGAATCTCCATTACCCCAGCTGCAAAGGAGTAAAATATAAACTAACATATGCATCCAGTTTCTCCTACATAAGCACACAACTATGGAATGCACTACCAAAATCCACAAAAACAACACATGATATAACTAATTTCTGAAAATTACTAAAATCCAACCTATTTAATAAGGCATACCACAATGATCCAACCTGAACACCAGAGAACAAAATTCACACCAGAACTGCACTAAACGGAACTCTCTATCCATGACTGTTTAAGCTAACATATCACGTTTGAACCTAACCCAATACCTTTTATGTCTGATTACGAAAATTAATTCTCTTTACTTGATTGCCTAATCCACTCTGTTCACCTGCATTTTAACTATGTATTTCTCATTCCGGAATTGGTGATCGCCATTACGGAATAATGTAAACCACATTGAGCCTGCAAATAGGTGGGAAAATGTGGGATACAAATGCTACAAATAAATATAAAAAAAATACTTCACCATTATTAAAACTGTACCGTTGGTTGCTGATTCACCAACGTATTATCTATAAGGTTGTCACTCTAACATTTAAAGCTTTTTGTGTAGGATCACCTGACTATATTTCTTCCCTTACTATCTCCTACTCTCCAGCTGGAGTCCTCCATTCTGTCAGTGATCATCCTCTGATTCTCCCAAGTCTGAAATTCACCTACTTAAAATCCATCAGACACTGTGCTTTCTTTTTTCTCTCACCCTTCATCTGGAATAATCTTCCACTGTCCCTCCGTACGTAGTACCACCTCCTTTAAACAGTTCAAAGTTGAACTTTAGACGTGTTTAATTTTGCAGGCTTTCAGAGTACCAGTTGCCTAAGGGTGTGTCTGTTATATTTTTATGGTGTTTGCCCTGTCTCAACATGCTGTCTTTCCCCACCTATTGTTTGTCTTTACTCTGTGTGAATGTTTGCACTTTCCTATCAGAAAATGTAGTTCGTTTCCTTTTCTGTTTGTATTTTGTAGTATGTACACCGGTTAGTCCTGTATAGTCGGTCAAAGCAGTATAGAAAGCATGAATAAACTATAAACTATACCATACAATAAGTTGAAGTCTTTTTGTCTGTGTATGATGGCAGCCAAAAAAAGCAAACAGAGCATTTTGAAAAAAATAGGGAACACTATTTGGCTTGCAGAAGATAATAAGCTGATATTCTTTTTCTCTTCAATACATGAACTATAAAACAATTTTCAAATGCCTAATTTATTTAGCCTTTTTTGTGCAGATTAACTGACACCCTTTAAACAGCTCCTTTTGTTTGTTTATAATTGCCGAAAGCGTGGCTGACGAAATATTTCTTCTGAAATAGATAGTTTGATGTGAAACATCTTGCCTTACAGCTCACCAAGGTATGGTTTCTTAGTATTCAATCCCTTGTGTCTTATTTCAATGTATGAGGTAATATGCACTCATTAAAAACTGACTAGTATATTAAGGTAGAAATCTATAGGGTTTTTTCTGAGAATGAGGTTTGTATGTGCACAGATTTGATGCTGCTTACCTATTATCCAATAAGAGAATTTATATGGTACATGTTTTTCCTTTTAACTAAATTTCCAGTTCTTTGCCTATAAAGAGTCTTCATGTAACTTATTGTTGCTGATCATTGAATAGAGCATTCTTCAAATTAGAACAAATTTAAAATGAGAAAATTCAGTTATTTTTATTGTATAGATACTATTAGTTCACTTATCATTTTATGGATGTTTATTTTTTTCAGTGTGCACTAAAACAAAGTTCTGTACATGAAACAAACCAAACAGCACTTCCCTCAAAGTTACTTGTGCTTACCATGCCACATCCCCTTATTTGGAGGGTAATGCATTCAGAGTTTTCTATAGAGACTACAAACACCAGGCTTGAGGCTCTGTGTATGTAGACTATTCCAATTCCTAGGTTGCCTTTTAAATTAAAGGCGTTATGTACTTGAATAGCTGAAACAATAGAACTGGAGAAGTTCTTGTAGGGCCCTGTTTACTAAGATGCTCTAAGGGTGCGCAAGCGTTTTTAGCACAAGTTAAAATGCTAAAGACAAGAAAGCTCGTGCTAACGTGCCTTAGTAAACATGGCTCTTAGGGCATCTTTTACTAAGGCGTGCTCACGTTTTTAGCGCACGCTAAAATTGTGGGTGTGCTAAATGTTAGAGATGTCCATAGGAATGCATTGGCGTCTCTTAACGTTTAGTGCTCCCACAATTTTAGCACGCGCCAAAAACGTGAGCGCGCCTTAGTAAAAGACCCTTTAAATTCATTAGCAATCTGATTTTTCTTATCACATCATTTCATACATGTGATAAGCTGATTGTACTAGTACAAGGAGCATCCAACATTTGGCCCTCCTCACCCTGGGATGCACCCCATTTTGATATTTTTAGCACAAATATTTTTTATTGGTTTTTATAATAAAAAAAACCCCACAGCAATAAAAAGATACACAAAAAGAAATCAAGTACCATTCCCAAGAAATCGTCATCAAATACAAGTGACCATTAAGGGGTCTTTTACTTAGCTACGGTAGCATTTTAAGCTCACGGTAGAAATCAGCTGACAGTAAATGCTGAGTCTCCCATAGGAATGTAATGGGCGTCTCAACATTTACTGCCAGCTGATTTCTACCGCAAGCTAAAAACGCTACCGTGGTTTAGTAACAGACCCTCTAAGAGAATGAGAGTATACACTATCAAAGAAATAAAGAATAAGGGAGATCACAAAAAGAGGGAACCCCTTCCCCCTTAAAGTCCCATTAAATAAATCTTCCACACCAACAGCCCACCTCCTTTGTCACCTCTCTGTCGTTTAACATGTTTTAAGCTGTGAGGGGTCATAAATATAATTTGAATTTTGATATCTAAGTAGGCACTTTGCATTAGAACCTGCGATAAAAAGTAGCGCTAAAAGCATGCACCTTGATTTTTCAATAGTAGAAAAGCTTTACATCTTAGTTGTGTGGACTTAGCCACATTCAGGAAAATCTGTAATTTCTGTTCACAGTACAAAGCATATTTCTTTCTTAAAATAAACCTTCAAATCAGTTATTTTGTTCATTTCAGACATAAAGGTAGCTGAAAGTGGAACTCGGATTTCAACATTTCTCATCTTGTCTTCAAACACTTTGTGAAATCAGATTCTGACTGATTTCCTAAAACATCCATGGCTACTTCCTCCTCATTCTGTCTCAAATAATAAATATTAGATATTACAGCTACTGAGCATTAATGAGCAACAAGACTTCATTCATTTCATTTCTGAGGCTCTCACATTTTAGTATTTTTCTTTAATTTGATTCAGAATAGGCTGAACAATTTGCATAATATAATTTGAATAAAAGGTTGGGCTAAACTCCTTAATTGTCAGTACACTCAAATAATTTGCTAGCTTGTTAACAGCAAGGGTGATAACCTAAATCTAAAATTAAACTTGTCTTTGGATGCGTACTTACTGAGTTATACTTAGCTGAAAATGTGCAAAGAACATTTATGCTGAACTTTGCCCCAATTTTAGGTGCAAATTTCCCAACAAGCATCATGTTGGACCTTTTTTTATTTATTTTTCCAATTCTGTTAAAAAGATCATATTTTTTTTTACTACTGGAATCATGTTTTTTTTCCCTTTTTTTTGGGGGGGGGGGGGGGGGGGGGGTGGAGGACCAGAAAGATCTGTGGT
Organism: Microcaecilia unicolor; assembly: GCF_901765095.1. Classification (NCBI taxonomy): domain Eukaryota; kingdom Metazoa; phylum Chordata; class Amphibia; order Gymnophiona; family Siphonopidae; genus Microcaecilia; species Microcaecilia unicolor. The sequence continues at coordinate 296,252,844 of NC_044035.1, read as the reverse complement.
CCAAAAATAACAAAAATTGTATTTATTTGCATAGTAAGTTATAATGTTCTGCCAAGTACAATATAGAAAAAAGTATTTGCTTCATAAAACTGCTTAAAATATTTCTGACCTAGCTTAGCATTTTCAGGTGAATGCAGCAATGTAAAATAAACTTTGCAGAGGCACAAAATTTATTTGTGGCACGATATAACAACAAAGTTGGCAAAAAACAATAGCACCTTAATAGCCTTTTTATATATACATTGATGTGAGCATTTTGTTCACAGTAGACAAAACAGTCTTTAGGTAACAGTATTGTCTTCCAGATATAGTTGCTATAGGGGCAGGAAGGATCCCGATAATGTACTATTCAGGAACCCAGCATATATCTTATCAACTTGGCCAATGAAAGAAACGTACAACCCTGTGTGCGTGAATAAAACTGATTAAGGTATCACATTCTTCCATTGAAATTTCACACACATTTCCAACTAACCAGTGATTATCATATATACAAGCAACATACAGGCCAGGTTGAAGATTAGTTAGTTATACTCCTTTAGCTTCTCCAAGTGGTTCACCAAGAGATTGTCAGGGAGATGAATCTTGGCAGCAGCCATATGGGTTTGGGCCTTCCTTGTCGCCAAGACAATCTCCCAGAACTAATATCACAGAAGAAAATTGGCTTAGTCGTAGATCAACCTCAAGACCTTTATCCAGGCCTACATCTCCCTGTGGGAAGCAACGGCACTCTAGTGCTGACATTTGCTATGCTGGTTCACTTTCACCACATCACTGTCCAACTTTGAGGCGCTATAACTAGGATCTAACTTCATATAGGCTGACATTATTGTTCAACTGTTTCAATTCATCCCACGTGCTTGCAGTAGGAATGAAAAATTTGTCCTCCCATCTTTTCTTCTGTTTCATAATGATTATGTGGCACATAGCAAAATGTTGTATGCAGACAACAGATACGGGTTTGATGCTTGTTTTGAAATATAAAGCACCTTGGCCCCAGAGTGAAAAAATATAGATTCTAGCAGTAAAAATATTCTTTTTCTCAGTGGTTCTAAGAAGAAAACAATCTAGTCTACTTGTTGATATATTTTCACTTGAAAATAGGACAAAATTTTATGCAACCATTTTTTCTCCATTGTCAACTAGGTATATCTCAATAAATAACACAAGAAATGTTTTCTCTTAACATTACAATGACTGCCTTGGAGTCTAGCAGTTGGCCAAATATCTACCTGAAGCCCTTTACTGCTGAAGTACATAAATCCAAACTTCATCCTACATTATATCATATAGATTTTTCAGCCTACTTTCAATTTATTTTCAGAAACAAATTTGAGTTAGAACTTTAGGGGGAAATGGGACTTGATATACCGCCTTTCTGTGGTATTTTGCAACTACATTCAAAGCGGTTTACATATATACAGGTACTTATTTTGAACCTGGGGCAATGGAGGGTTAAGTGACTTGCCCGCAGTCACAAGGCGCTGCAGTGGGAATCAAACCCAGTTCCCCAGGATCAAAGTCCGCTGCACTAACCACTAGACTACTCCTCCACTTAACTATAATATTCTTCAGCCACCAAAAGTTGCCTGGGTGGTTAAATTACAAGCCATTAACTTGTCATTTTTGCAGCATTATATATTTTTGTAATGTTGCCTTTTTTTTTTGGCTGTGGCCTACAGTTCCACAACTACAACATTTCTGTTCCTGAAATTCTACACCTTCTACTTTGATATGTTCTATGTTTTTGTGTTTTTTTATTCAGACTTGGACATGATTGAGTGGGGACCCTTTGTCCACTTGACATGGACTGACCCAGTGAAAAATAATGCACTATTTATCATTGCTGTAGAAAATACAATATGAGTAAAATGTAGTTGTGGAAGTGGAACTGTACCAAATAACCAAGGCGGGGAAAGTGTCCAAACGTTTATTTGCCAGTGGTAAATCTGACCCAAAGAAAATAGTCGACATGGGCCGTGTTTTGCCTGAAGAGCCTCCTCAGGGGGTCTACAACATTAAAAAAAAAAAATATATATATATATATATAAACATAAATACACAGCATAATACATAAAAATATATAAAAGAGGGTATACACAAGGTAAACATATATGACAACCCCGCATAGACATAAAAAGTATAGAAAATCTGAAACACATACCAAATCCTTTCAGATTAGTAAACTTTTTTGTGTAAACATGTAGCACAAACATGCTCCTGAAGTGATAACACTAAAATAAAAATAAATATCTATCCACATACAGATGTTAAAACAGATTACCTCTATATTTTTAAAGGATAAAGTTTCAAGCACTTTGTGCTGTATATTATGAAACCATATGGTGCCAGAAAAAAGGGGGAATAATAACTAAATTATGTCCTATTTTAACTAAGGGCTGTGTTATTATATTGTCATCATATACATGAAGACCATGCATGGGTCAGTGAAGGGATTATACTACACCCGATAAGTCTTCAACTGATAAAATTACTAATAGAAGAGTATTCGTAAAGCTGAAGTGAAGATGAAAATAAAAGCAGACAGTATGGTATCACTTCACTTAACACAGTATGTGCATCTTTATGTGCTTCTTATTGGTATGCTTTACTTTTTTTGAGTTCCTCTCCTTAACAACCATATAAGTATGTCACGTTTATCCATGTTCAATTATACAAAGATCCACGTGTAGTTAATGCGTTTATGTGCACTTTATTATGATATCTCTTAGCATGTACATCTAGGACAATCATCTAACAATTTTATATTTTATTTTTTAACGTATTCTTTTTTCTGCCTTTTATATATATATATTTTAAATATATTTTACACTTCTAGGGCCCTGTTTACTAAGCAGCATTATAGATGTGTTAACATTTTTAACGTGCATTAACCATGTACGCGTGTCAACCATGTACGTGCCTACAATATCCCAGTAGGCACCTATATGGTTAGCGCATGCGCTAAGTGTAGGCACACTAAAAGCACTAATGCACCTTAGTAAACAGGGCCCTTAGATTCTTATACTACTGCTACCCTTATATCACAGCATTCTTATTAGATTTTTATCACATACTATCTTCCACATCTGATTTCATTTATTTATTTTTTGGATTCTTTAATTGTTTTCCCTCGATTTTATTCACAATATAATTTATATTCTTAAGTTCTTACAATACATTACAATACAACTCATTCCATTTATTTGTTTTACACTGTTCTATTATAATCACTACACAGCACTATTTATACAGCCATGCCATTTACATAAATCCATAACATGAGCTCATTCATGAATGGTGACGTTCGAAGCTACGTCACCCCAGGTCTACAGGTTATTTTTGTCACAACTCATTCATGCTATTCTGACGGCTTGTTACGCTGAAGGTAACACTTGCTGGTTTTTTTGTATCTACTTCTCTTTCTGCATTGTCAATTTGGCTTC